>NC_137486.1:10000000-10600000 GCF_918807975.1 Aplidium turbinatum
TCCTTTCTTTCTTTTGGTTTCTCGTGGTGTCCATGTTGTTAATTTTTTAGTCCATCTATTGTCCTGATATCTTGCTATATGACCTGCCCAGGACCATTTTAGTTTCTTGATTGTGCTTAATATATCTCGTAATTTTGTTTGATTTCTGATCCATTCGGCAGTCTTTTTATCTCGCCATGTTAAACCCATCATGATTCGTTCATGTGCTCTCTGCATAGTTCTTAGTTTAAGTGTTAATTTCTTTGTAAGGTTCCAAGTTTCTGCACCATATGTAGCGGTTGGAAGGATGCATTGATCGTAGACTTGTTTCTTGAGAGAAAGAGGCAGTTTTGACTTAAATATCGAACTTGCTCTTTCGAAGGCTTGCCATCCAAGTGATATTCTTCTTTCGATTTCATCTTTATTGGAGTTGGTTGTAATTTTTTAGCCAAGATATATATAGCGATCAACTTTTTCGATAGTCGCTCCGTCCAAAAGAATATTGCTGCCGATGTCTGCCAGTTTGTTAAGCATAACTTTCGTTTTGTTAAAGTTCATATGAAGGCCAATCTTTTTGCTTTCTGTATTGAGTTCACTTAGCATTGTTTGTAGTTGTTTAGGTTGCTCAGATATAAGGATGACGTCATCAGCTAACACAGCTTACATGTTACCGTGATTTAATCTATTTAAGATAATTTTTTAGCTCAATCTTTGCATGCTCCGGGCTGCAGGGAATTGACCCATAGAGTCAAGTAAATTTATTTTTATTTTAACAGCACCGTATATAAACAAACAAGCAAAGTAAATGTAATTGTCAAAACAATGAATTGTACAACTGATAGTTAGATTCTGGCGCAATCAGGATCCTAGCCAAAGACCATGAGCAGTCATCCGGTGACAGTGACGTCAGATTTATGTTGGGCCATTGAGGTTCGCAGATAAAAGCTTTGTGTTGTGCTTGTAGCATTGTTTTTTTTTTTAATCTAAGTTATGTTTGCAATTGCTTTTATTTGTTTGATATAGTTCCAGAAAATGTCAAGCTCTCCTTTAGTATCTACCTCCATTGCACTAACACGGAACCATTACCAATCGGCAGGGCCTCCAAGAGCCCTGCCGGGCCCCGGTGCAGATGTTGCTGCCGGGCCCCCCAGCGCGACATGTCGCGTGATATCTCACCAATCACAAGCGAAACTTGCGGTGCGCGTTCTTACAAAGAATAAATTAGGAGTATTTACACTACATTATTTCACAAACAATGCACTATTGTAAATATAACTTTAAATTCACAGATACACACTAGTTATACACAATGATAAAATGCTGCACAATGCTAAAACACTACATAGTGTAAATATAGCCTCAATAGCCTTGTCAGATATGGAATTCTGCCCTAATTAGAGGAAAAGTTTATAGCTGTTGAAAACAAAAACTTGTATTTTGGAAATTTTTTTTAGTCCTGGGCAAAGATCAAAACCCTAACCTTTCCTAACTCTAACCCTTCCTAACGTTAATCCTAACTCTGGCAACACCTGATTGTATCCATGGCAACAAAAGGGTAAAATCTGCCATTTCAAAGATAAAAATTGCAATACTACCCGACATGGCTGACATAGCATTGCATATGTGTACATACAGTTTTACATTAACATACAATACCATTTCTGACCTTAAAATCTGCAGAGACTAGGGGAGCAAACTTAGGATGAATGCATTGCTATTGTTCATGACATTAAGAAATACCAAGTTCATATAAGAAATACCAACTTCAAAATATAAAAAACATTTTATGCAAAATTGACCTTATCACGCAAATTTAAACATTTTATCGGCCCCCTGAACGCAAAAAAATGAAAATTTTGTTGTTCTAAAAAAGGGCATAGCTTAGGCTACCCATAAGGGGGCCCCATTCGACATACAAAACTAATATAAAAACAATATTTTATGCAAAATCATTGAAATCAATCTTTTTTCGCGTGAATTTAGACATTTTGTCGGGCCCCCTTGAACTCACCGGGCCCCGGTGCAATGCACTGGTTGTCCTCTCCTCTTGTGGGCCCTGCCAATCGGATATGCAGTATGTCGATTACTCAAACTTGCTGTTTAAACCTAACTTTAAGCGCTCTGAAATTTGGTTACGGTTTGAGACTTTACCTTTTCGATCCCGCAATCAGTTTGGTCATTAATAGTCAGAAACAATCTGCAGTCGTCAGCAGTCCGTTCATATCCAATTTCATACTCAGTTATGATTCCTCGACCTGTTTCTGTCGGCTTTGTCCAGTTGAAGATGAGATTTAGGTTACTTTTGATGATAACCATAAAGTTAGCAGGAGCAGCAGTTGCTAAAAAAAATTAACGTTTTTTACTTCTTATTTTAGTTGAGTCGCTTGAAATAATTGTGTGAGAAAATTTGTTAAACTTAAGACGATACTAATACAACAAAAACGTTATTTGAAGACCTCCTGTGTTTTATTGCAAGTCCATGCGAACGTTACAAATTGGAATTATTCTAGATCAGCGGTTCTCCACCAGGGTCCGCAAAACGCTTCCAAGGGTCAGTGAAAGTCTCTGAATTTGCAGCATGATTGATAAATTACGGCATTTAAAAATTGGTTACGTTTTATTAGTGTATTAAAGTAATTCTCAATCTGTGCGTCGTGACGCCCTAGTGCAGGGCTTCCCTATTCGTTTATCACCCCACACCCCATGGGATTGATGAAGCCAATCTCGCACCCCCTATTTTGAAGCGGAGTGGTTCTGAGAAAAAAATTCAAAATACGTACGAAAACAACACAGAAAAGCAGCTTTATATGGCTAACGAATAGGAAAAAGGGCAGCCTTCAACAACGCAATCACACAAAATGCAAAAGCGAATAAATAAAGAAATAACACAAACTGAGAAAATAATGGCGTTAGTCAAGATCTTTGAGTTTTATCCTGCCTCTGCCTTTCCTTTATTGCAAGGGCCACCGGCGTGTAATGCCAATGGCCAATCAGCCCAACTTAGCTCACTCAAATTGACAAAAAAACAAACAATCCAGTTGCTAGTCAGGTTAATATCAGTTCTGTTTTTAGCCTGACTAGTAGCTGACACTTTCCTTTTCGTAAGTCAATCCACAGTCTACAACGTGAAAAACTTCGTTCTCGCTTAAAACGCGTTCTTTCCCAATGTGTACGATAAGAAATTGTCAACAATGAGACAATTGCTGACACACTATTATCGCATTATCCCGCCACCAATCATGTGACGTTCGCACCACAGCCATTTTGTTTTCAGCAACTTGTCGGGTGGGATTCTGTTGTTGTTGTTATGCATTGTGCTGAAATGTGCAGGATAGGCCAACATAGAATGCTCTGAGAGATAATCACCACCTCCCTCGTTAAACAAAATCCATCTCTATATACGGTATAGCTCTTCTTCCTCGGTGGATTCCCGCACCCCCAGCAACAGCTACTCGCACCCCCAGGGGGTGCGAGCACCCCCAATCGGGAAGCCCTGCCCTAGTGCATCATTAAAAATTAAATAGGGTGTCACACAAAAGTTCGATTAAACAAATTATTAAAGGTAGTTAATTTTTTTTTATAAAGCTATGTAATAATGTATGTTCAACTTTAATTTTTTTGAGGCAGCAGATTTTAATGCTTTGTTTAGAAATTATGCAAACGTAAGTCAGCATACTATTAGTATTCACAGTTTTGCCATGACTGTGATTACAACGAAATATTGCTTTTAAATATAAAAAAAGGAGAAATTCTTCGTAAAGGTCGCAAAAATTCATTAATTTTTAATGAAATTCAAAGGAACACATCATTTCAACAAATTCATCTAAGTGTGTCGCTTCGAAACTTATGAAGCATTTGTTTCCGTTAGGGATACATGCTGCTAAAATTTCAGATAATTTTTTAGAGTTTTGTGACCGCTTCGAGGTCACCAAAGGGGTCCTCTACGACAAGAAGGTTGAAAACCACTGCTTTTGATGTTTTTTCCTGCCCAGTACACAGTACTTGAATAATTTGAAAACTAGCTCAAAGTTAAAAATAAAAAACATCAGCATGAAACTCAGCGACACAAAAAACCGATACTCTAGATTCTAGAAGTTTGGAATCTAGATATTTTGGCCAATTTCATTTTCACACAATTCAGTGGCATATTTTTGTGAGATTGTAAAAAACTTGAAACAGGAATTAAACTTAAATTTTAGCAAGCAATAACAAAAATGTTAAGTAGCCTAATATTATCATTACGGTTTTGATTTTATAACCACAAGAATGTAAAGTTAGCAACATGACGACTAATAAATACTTTAACAAGCGTAGCAAAGAGCCCAAAGTGTCCAACATGTTGTAAAAACTGTTACAAAGCGTAGGTGGTGTTAATCGAAGTGCAAGCTTAACTCAAAAGAAGTAAACAAAACACAGCAGAACAGTAGGCTAACACTCAGTCCAAGTCCCGTACACTCGCGTAGAAGAATTTTTTTTAGTTTACCTGTAGAGCCGCTGGAGATTGTAATATCTTGACTATCAGCATCAACCACAAACCCATTTACATCAAACAGCTCGCCAACTGTACCGTAGGTAATCGAAACGCGGTAATCGGTTGCCGGGGTTACCGGGATTTCGATGGGCTGAAAATAATAGAATAACAATGTGCTTTATGTAGGCTATGCTGTAGAGCGCTGTGTTCATCGATATGCATTGTTCTCAGCAGTGTGCAAAACAGACCGTGTCAATGCAGTTAAAGGCAATAAAAAAACCGACATCTGCTGCAAGTAAAAGTAAACTTAGACTGCTTCTGTTGTGAGGTGCACAGAGTAATCGTTAAGAACGAGAAATTTGCTGGAAATCATTATTTCTGCTAAACATAAATATGGCTGTAAATAACTTGAGTACAACTGAATACTGCAGAAGTCTTTGTGGAGAGCATGTCAACATTT
This sequence comes from Aplidium turbinatum, assembly GCF_918807975.1. Lineage (NCBI taxonomy): Eukaryota > Metazoa > Chordata > Ascidiacea > Aplousobranchia > Polyclinidae > Aplidium > Aplidium turbinatum. The sequence continues at coordinate 10,004,911 of NC_137486.1, forward strand.
GAAGAGTGTACCTAATAAAATCTATTGGCGGACCAACAAAATACTGCTGTTCCGAAAGTTTTTAGTTCAAACAAGCATGCTTTATTATGTAAAATGATTTGTTATAATTAAGTAATTTTCACACATTATTTCAAGTTCATGGGTTTAGTTTTGAGTAAATATGATGCTTAATTAAAAATGCTTAGGGGCGATCTTAAACTTTTGGTCACGACTGTAGCGTCGAGACCACCAGTTTGTACCAGCTGAGATCTAAACTCACCCACTATATAGGCTTCGATCTAGTGATGTACTATAAACAAAAATAGTTTGTTTGAAACGCTCAATGATGTAAGCTATCAATGACAACATATTTTGTGGTGCGGCTTCGTTGTAGACTACTACACCGATTACCACTTGCAGATGTAAGCCTTTGACACATTTCCGTTGGGCTGAATTACTGCTTCACTTTGCACAAGTGGGAATCGGTTCTTTCAGCGGTGTGGCAGAACGGCGCAAAATGTCAGGGTTTTTCGGGAGAAAACTCGAAAAGTTGCCAAGTTTACTACCCAGTTGGCTATTACCTTTATTCAGTGTAAAATCAATCCAAAGTAGCCTAGCTGTTTCATATTAAAAAATTGATATCGTTAGTGTACAGTGTGACGAGCATATGACCTATTATGGTAACAGGCTACTGTGTTGACTACAACTCATGGACTCCTCAAGTAAAGAGTCTATGCTACAACTACAAAATGGATATTTTTCTTTAAAAAAAATTAAGGAATGCCCCATCAAAAAAAGTTTGCGTAGCCTACGCGGCTGGCCAATGGACATGAAACATAAAAGAACGACTGAACTAACAATTGTGTCACGAAGTCCAGGTTGCAATGTTTTTTTTAACTATTCAAAGAAGCCAGTGGTGCTTGATTGACAAAATGTCAGAAACAAATCACCTGAAACACCTTATGATAGTTTAGCTTAGATTACATCAGAATATGGTATAATGCCATGGAATTATACGCCTGGTGAACGACATCATAATACGGTACAACTAAATTTGAAAGTAGATAATTTTTGGCGTTCAGTCTGCGTGAGCTTGCATTAGTTCAAGCAGCACACCACTGAACCACGTTTTCGATAATAAAAATAAAAGAACAGAAAAACAAACAAAGAATATCGTGGTCGATGAAATATACTTTTATATTTGTTAGAAGATGGCAGTTAGTAGTATGTTCCACACAATTAGTTTTAAAACTTCCATTGACCTTGATAGACTTTTAATTTACACACCAAATTACACACTTTTTAATTTACACATCTCACCAAAAAGTCTGGGGAGTCGACGCGATTTGTTGTGACGTTGAATGACATGCCTGTTGCTGTGTCGGTGAGTATGATCACGTAGTTGGTGATGTACGATATATTTCTACTCCAATCTGCATTAGTGAGGTCAAAGTTGACCAAAAGCCGACTTGAAGAGGCGTCACTTATGGGATTGATGGTTAAATTGGAGAGTCGTATAAGAGCTGTAAACAAAATTTATGTGTAAAATTGTTAAAACTCAAAAAGTGACTTTCATAAGTCTAGTTAGGAAGAGCTCCTTCTTTGCTTACGTATTAAGAGTTACAAATTCAGGTAGATAAAGCATCCACCTTCGTATACTAGTGGTTGTGAGTGTAATCCGAACGGGCCATGTAAAAACTCTCAAGAATTTAGCACTAACGTTTCTTTAAGATGATCACTGAGCAACAAAGAAATGGAATTAGGGAAGCATTAGACTCGAGAATGGATGTTCTCTCTTTTATTTGTAAGTTAAAACATTTATCTGCTTGATAAAATGAATATTCCTAGTTTGAACTTGAAGGTGGTAAATACTAAGTTATTTCTATTAAATAGATACAAATAAAAATAACAGAAATGCAGCAAGCACAAAATTTTATAGACAATTACACTGCAAATCAGACGCTTTCATTTGCTATGGCCTTTCTATATTAGGATAATAACGCCTAGTTGCAAAACTGGGTATAAAAGTGTGGTTTAGACCTGCTCACAGCCAGGGGCTCCGAGAGGGGGAAGTTGGGCAAGTTTTCTCTCTAGCAAAACATTGTAAACGAAAAACGAGTGTTTTTTTCACTTTTGAAGGAGGCCCATCTTTACTACTAAAATAAAAATGTACCAACTCAATAATAAATAAATTCTTAAATGAAGTGCGTATAGTTTACCAATAACTTACAGTAGCCTACATGTTGTACATCAATTCAGACGTCGCAAAATTTTTGTCATTTGATGCTGTCATCTGGAACGCTGCATTTGAAAAAGTCCGAAAACGGTTAAATTTAATCAGGGTTGTCCAAAGTCCGGCCTGCGAGACGTTTTTGCATGGCTCGCGCCTGTTGTTGTACAATGACGTGTTATTTTTGGGTTGCAGGCACACAAAAATTATATAAATTCAACTTGCATTTTTTAGAAAATTAATGCAGTTGTTGCCAGCGAACACTTCAGTATTATCAAATCTGGCTCGCCTGGGAAGAAGTTTGGACCGGTTTGGACACCCTTGAATTAAATGCTTGGTTGCACTATTTTTGTTGCCTATATGTTGCGTGTTTACAAAGCTTTCTAGACAAAATAGTTTGCCACAATGGCATTTTTGCTGCAAGTATAATCCAGCGATTATCATTGCTGATTTTCACATTATTGAATGAAGTTTTCATGCTGAAGAAAGTAGGTTAACTTCAGCTTAAAACAGGAACATGCAACACAAGATACAAATTAGTTGTATTTTTGCTAAAAAATATTATGGGGCTCATTTTTCGTATTGTTTCCCGAGCAGTGCTGACTTCTCTCGGAGGCCCTGCTCACAGCCAAAGGTTTTATCTAAAATCTTCATCAGTCATTTAAAGAGCAATATTTTTTAATTTCTTTGAAACTAGAAAGTCAACGTAGCTTTTCCCAAAAGAAACTTACGTCTGCACTCCACACCAGAACCGTAGTATTGAGGAAAGCATGTACAATTGAAGCTCCCATTTAGATCAGTACATGTCGCCTTTGTAGAATCACAATTGTCTGTTTCCGTGGCACACTCGTCGATATCTAGATAAAGTTAATTATCACTTCTTAGAAAAATATTATGGCTCATGTTGTGATGGTGGAGACCCTTGTTATAAAACATACTTTCTCAAGTTATATGCACCTATTTTTTTTTTAAAAGCGGACACTTGCCAATGTAGGCCATATATACTGTACTTTGCATTCTTACATGATTCAAATAAGAGTAGGCTAGTCTAAACATTGCAAAAGTAAAGTATATTTAGCATTTATATAATAGCATGATCATGATGTGTAACATATATTGCACTACAACTTATAACTTGGCTAAATGCAGCTTGTATCGCAGCTTATATCACAATTAAACTGTCATGTGTCAAGCTACATAGACTACAGTGATTTACTAGTTTCACAGTTTTTCCCTTCAAAACCAGGGCAACCCTGACACACGTAGTCAAAAGCAAGATCTTGGCATGTTCCACCATTTTGACATTCACTTCTCGATGGATCATCGCAGTCGTCCATGTCTGTGGCAAAAAGTATTTCGATTTATACAAAATATTTTAAAAGTGATTTATTTTGCAACAGTTGCTGCAGGTTGTAAAACACTATCAATACAAAGTCTTCGTATTAGCCGAACAGCAATTGAAGCCGTTTGCGGCCAAAGTTGATTAGCCACATGTTGAAATTTTGAAAAAATGACCGTTCAAGTTTTCATATATGCTAAAAAGTTATGTTATACATTAAAATATTTTACTGAGACTGAGAATATGTATCTTTGACGGAAATTTTTGATACAGTTTAGATGTGTAAGTTTTAACTTTCTAGGTTCTGTAGTTTTCTGTATTTTCGAAGAAAATGTGGGTTTATCAGCTTGTCCCCCTATATTGTGTCTCATCAACTTTTTGTACGAAAATTTCACATCTTAACTTTCCACCTAATAGTTTTTATGCAAAAACAGTTGATATGAACTTTTTTTCAAAAGATTTCTTTTGAACCATTTAAAATGTATAGAAAATAGTATCGGAAGAATTTTTGACTATTTTATTTTTCCGAAAAAACAAAACGTCGGTTTGAAATTATAATATTCTCATCATGGTGCAGCATAATAAGTTCAATATTATGATCATATCTGACACGAAGCAACTGCAATGGTTTTAAACGCATGCCTTGCCTACTTTGAGTTTATTCTTCAAAATCTAAATACGTAATTGCCACGCACGCTAAGTTTGAAATGTATATTGGTTTTAGGCAGGTCGTCTAGCCTAGGTGGCCTAGCCTACTATTATGATCGAATTAAATTTTAAAGGACAAAAAGCAATAGTTACGTCAGAAAGTAATTAAAGGAGTCACAACTGAGTGCAAATCAGCGTATTGATCACGTTTATCATGGATTTAAAAAAGAAGGGGATGAAAAATTGTGATCATTTTTTAATATTTATAATATTTGCTTTGGTAATTGCAAGTGTTAAGATCAATTCTCTGCTCCCTACAAATATTGAAAAATCTAACATTATGTTTGTACTTTGTTTTAGTCGACCCAGTCATATTAGTTTTTCTGACTGCAACCCTATATACGCACATACCAACTTTTTCTTAAAAACGATTTCACTTTGCCAAAAATGGGCTGCCTCGTTTTCTTCGAAATCGAATGAATTTCAACTTGAAACTCTGACAGATCATTCTTTATGCTTTTCTGACTATAAATATGCACAACTCAATTTCGTCAAAATGTGACATCAACTTTTGCTGCAAACGACTTCAATTTCAACCCAACTTTCAGTCTATTAGTGGTTTAAAATAGCTTACGCTTATTTTTCAAAATAAAAGTAAAGATATAGAAATTAAAGATCTTATGGTTATCTTAGGCGTGATAGATTAGAATAAAACATAGCATACTTCAACGACGAAGTCTACCCTTAATGCATAACCTGCCTGGTTCATAGTTAATCTGGAATCCAGTTGAAACTGTTCCCCTATCACTAAAAAAATGAATGTAAACTTGATTTTGTGTTGGCAAAGTGTAGGTCTTGGTATTGTCGTCATAACCAATGGGGTTAGTACTGGTGGCAGGCGCTCGATCATTGAGGACGCCATTCATCTCTCCGGTGAACTGGAAAATAGAAATTAAAGTTTTTACAAACTCGCAAACACTATCAGTTAGAACTGAGAAAACGAACAATAAAAACGATTAAGCACTAATTTACAATTCAAGTGATGGCATTATCTTTCAATTCGATTTGTAGCGTTGGCCGATGATAATTAAAACAGAGGATTGTACGTTTCGGAACGGTTGCTGAACATTAGTTTAGCTTTTGCATTTTTGGCTCAGTACTACTCAAACCAAAGTATTCCAAATTTTTTTCTTCTTAGCCTATTTATTTTACTACAACATTGACACTTTTTTACAATAACAGATGTAAGTTACAATTGTAGCTTATTAACGCGAAGGAAAACTTTAAGAAAAAGTTTGGCGGTGGCAAACAATCTTGAAGGTTTCTGGTGCCTTCTCATGCAATCTAATGTTAGTCACTTACAACAGCAAGCTTGGCGTCCACGTCAAATATGCTGCTACTGGTGCTAAAAATAATATAGTCTTCTGCACTCTCCACCGATAAGTTTATAAACGTGAACCGGATCGCTGTAACGAATACAATCTAATTTCAAACATTTGTATAAAGTTTTTGTTTAAGTACAGTACAATTTTTAAAGACAAGCCAAAAATACGTGCTTTTTCTGAAATTTGTTTCAATACAATTTAATAACAGTGAGATGGCACAGTGAATAAGGCGTTGGCTTTCCAATAGTTAATGCAAACTTAGTTCGACACCCAGGTTAAGCTGGTTGTTGATAAATATCGCTCACCTCTACCCAGGGTGTAACAAATTGGGTAGACGTTCCCAGCCAGCAAGCCCGCCTGGGGGCGCATTAATAATTTAAGTGGGCACTTGGGCGTGTGGGCATACCATGTGGGTTATTTATAGGTCACAAATGGGTCAACACAAATCCAGTTTTTCATGTTTGTTGAATTGCCCCAAACCGCAAACCGAGACCCATCTCTTTAATTTCAACTTTTTATTACCGTATTTTCTTTTAGTTTGAAAAAGAAAGTAGAAAATATAAGCACCAATGTGGGTTGAATTTGGGCAGCCTAGCTGTAAAATCACCTAAACATGGGTGGTAAGTGGGTTGTCCAATATTACAAAAAAATGTTTTTACAAAACAAAAATATTTTTATTGGCTGTATGAAAACAACTTTGTCAGTGTTGTTTTTATACTGCCAGTAATTATTGCAAGGATTGTTGTGAGATCTGATGTGGGTTCAAGCTGGGCAGCCCATTTGCACAACAACATTTTACAAAATTTAGTCTGAGTTGAATTTCCCACATTAGTTCAAAATAAGCTTATTAGTAGTTTAAATTATAATGGCAGCATAGATATTTTTACACATTTTCTTCTTTCATCTTCCCTTCAACTACGAAGAGAAGCTACTTTTATTTCCTTTGAATTCGAAGTGTTTTTGCGTGAAGTTCAGTGGCGCATCGTATCCGTGTGGGATCCAATTACCAAAGACATCAGTTCGACACCGCTCGGAAACGTTTTCAAACTGGGCTGCCCAATTGAGTTGGAACTTGAGCCCGTGGACAAATATAACTGGAGCCCATTATATTTCTTATTTGTTACCCAATTGTCAATGCTGACTGGGTTGCTGCTGAAGGAAAGGCGGCCAGAACAAAAAAGCTGACCACCCTATTTTTGTTAGTGCCGAAGGTTTAGTGTGATGAGAACCTTATCTTCTCATTCCCAAAAGCTCAATGACTGAGTAGTAGGTCACTGTTCATCATCATGTCCCTTTCTGGTATTGTATTAAGGGTTGGAGACAGTGCGCCACTGTTCACCATTATGAGCTTGTCGTATCGCACTTTCATAATTTAATTTCGTCCATTTAGAGATGTATGTTGTCCAAATCATTTTCCACAACCGTTACCTTACAATTAAACAAACTTACGTTAACTTTATCTCCTGCAGAATAATTTACCTGAAGTTGCCGTTTGTCCTTCGAGATCCACAAACCAAGAGACCATTTGGTTAACTTTGTACGCCGTTACGCCGTCGTAGGGAATGGGCCATTCAATGGTACCAGGAATAGTGCAAGTAGTGAACGATGTGTTTCCAGGCATGTGTACAAATGCAGGACAAAAGTAACCTATACAGCATTTTAAAATTCAATACTTCAACCATAAAAAAAATTATGAAATTTAAAATCGATAATTCATCTATAGCACACGTCAACAAGTATTATCAAATTCTTCCATTTCTTTTTTACATTGTTTCAACGTCTGCAGATCTTGCTGCGTAGTGAAACCTCGTTCTGTCATATAACCGAAGTCAGTTAAAGGACACTCAAACCGAGGCTGTAGACTTAGAGTTTGGAAAGTGCAAACCTGAATGCCAGTGCATGACAGCAAGGTAAATCAAACGTGATACTGCTTTGGTATCTCGAACGACCATAAAGACATCTTACATTCTTACTGTACAGCATTCCTCGAGATGGCATTATTACAATGTGATGATGGTCGTGATACTTGCACAGCCTTGGACTGTTCTTTTTGAATCAGGCCAAAAACATAAATTTAAGGTTCCTTTGCATCAAAAATATTTGACTCACCAACGCAGTTGGGATACGTTCCTCTGTATTCCGGCTCGTTGCAGGCACACCCGAAGGATCCAAACAAGTTGACACACTTCTGTTTATTATCTGTCACAGTACAATTGTCCGTCCTTGTTTCACATTCGTTAATGTCTAAAAATAAACGTAATTCAGTTTTAAGATTGGTGCTATTTAAGTTCTTAACTCAATAGCGGTCGGAAAGGTTCAAAGCGAAAAGTTGAAAAACATGTGAGCTACTGTATCGCTACACTTCAAACAAATTTCTTTTGCTTATATAATACATTTAATCATACAATTGTTATGTTAGTTTAGTCGTGTGGGACTCCATATTTATTTAACTAAAGTAAAAGTTATCATGCGCCTTGTGAAACTATGCCATAACATGATGAAAAAGTAATGTAGCCTAATTTGATTTATCGCAACAATTTGACAAAAAATGTTTTCACGTGTAAAAATCTTAAAATTATAGAACAATTTTTGTAACAGCCTGATTCAGTGCTCGCAACATATTGACTTACAACGGCACTGCTGTAGTAAAGAATTTTTCTGAGTAATATTCAATAAATTTCCGTTAACTTCTATCTTACTTAGTCTCAGAGATAGTAAAATTTTCCAGACAAATTAAACGATTTGTAGATTAACCTGCGCAAACAATGCCATTTCCGGAAAATCCATTTTTACATAAGCAATTAAAACTTCCTAAGGTGTTGGAGCAATCAGCATTTGGATCGCAATTATCCGTATCCTCAGCACATTCGTCAATATCTGTTGAAAACAAAATTTAGAAATTTAGCTCCATGTCACTTCTCTTGGCTCATTTTTTAATCAGTCGTCATCACAGCAGATCCTCCGGCTTCATTTGGTTATGTCCATAGTCTTCGGTCACAGCAACATCATCATGCATATTTTCACTTTGCACCAATTTGCAATTATTTATCATAATCAAATCGCTTCAAACTGGAGAACTAAAGTTGATTAATTCAATCTTTATCCTCGGACTGGGAAAGCTTCTTCGAGAGCTTAATCCCAGCACTTTCGCACATTTGTAGAAACTTTGAACTACTGACACAGGCCCGGTCACCGCGTTTGACAGTGTAAACTTTACACTGTAAAGTTTCCGATTGTTGAATCATTGTTGTAGGTATCCGACGTTTTTTTCGTAAACAGCTTTTCGTAAAACAATTGTTCGTAAACAATTGTTCGTAAACAATTGTTCGTAAAATCAATTATTCGGGCATGCAATTGACCGTAATACTAATTGTTCGTAAAGAAATGTTCATAAAAGTTAGGCTAAAAAAAAACAGTTACAATTGTTTACGAACAATCAATTAAGGTAGCCCATATGCTAGAGATGTGCTAATTGTGCTTAAAGACGTGCTGTACCTGTAGAGCAGGGGTCCGCAAATACTTTTTAGTGCGACCCAAAAAGCAATCGTTCGAAATTTTCGCGACCCAAACGTTTCGGAAGTATATAATTTTGCGCAAAACGCTTTGCAAATTAATATCAATTCCAATACGGTCGTCCCCGCTTATTAAGGCCACATCGGCACCAGACGATTTTGGCTTATTAAGCGTGGGACAATTTTCTACCACTCCTATAGCCTACCTTCAGTAATTCCGGAATGGACTAAAAAGCGGGTGGACCTATTAACTGTGTGCTTCGTCGTCGTCGTCGTGCAAGCCTCTGGGGCTGAGGGTCTACTCTATCCTTTTACCACCCCAGACTCAAGATGTTCCCGGACTACACTGGAAGGCTACTAGAGAGCAGCCAGTGTTTAGTTTCACCATCCATGACACGCAGACCTTCCACTCCATTAGGTGGCTTGAAGATGGAACAGTCATTGATGGTGTGGTCTGCGGTCTGTTCCTCGGCACCACATTCACAGGAGGAGGAAGAGGCCATTCCCCATTGGTGCATGGTTGAGCGGAAAAGCCCGACGCCCGTACGAAGACGGTTGAGGCGCACCCAGGTCTGTCTTTGTAGTGTCAGGCCGATGGAGCATGCGTCGCCGTCGGAGATAAACGAATGGAGTCTGGTGGTGGCCGACTTAACTTCCATTCAGATCTATATTTGTGGTCCGCCCAATTAGCCACAGAGATAAAGTTCATCTGCTTCGTTGATCAGAAGTTGAGCGGGTGACACGAATGGGTGTCTTGATTTCAGTCGACGCTGGTTTGGGGGAGCAGAGATGTTGTGGTGAAGAAGATGGTTAGGCTCTAGTGCCCGTCGGCCAAGAAACAGAGTGGCTTCTTAGCGACGAAGCTCAGCAGGTTGGATGCCAGCGAGAATGGCAAAATTGTCCAATGGAGTGGGACGCAGGCATCCGGTCACTGTGTGCAGGGCGCTGTCTATGGCAGTGTCGATGTTATGGTAATGAGCACTGCAGCACCAAACAGGTGCACAGTACTCTGCTGAAGAGTAGACAAGGGCTAAGGCTGCTATACGCAAAGTGTCAGCCCTCGCCCCCCAGCTGGAGCCTGCCAGGCGCTTGAGTAGTGCAGCGCGGGATGTCATTTTCTTGCGCAGTGACACCAAATGGTGGCGGTATGTGTAGCCTACGATCTGTCTAATGTCACCCCAAGATATTTTGGTTCGGGGCAGAAGAACAGAGGTTCTCCATTGTTCTGAACATGTAGCTCACGATCAGCTTCCCGATTGTGTAGGTGGAAAACTGCCGCCAAAGTTTTGGTTTCGCTGAGTTTCAGTCGCCAGTTCTGGAGATAAGCTGAGAGAGTTTTCATGCCCTGGCTCAAGGTGTCTTTCAGGTTATAGGCCTATAACCGTGGGCTTAACTACTGTACCGTACTACAATCGAAAGTATAAATTTTCTTGTAGCCTACCAAATTGTACGAAACTCAGCACATCAAAGACTATATGATTGTATTTATTTTTGCCATACAAGTTATATTTATGGTAAGTTTAAACCGTTTTGCGACCCACTGTGGATGGTCTCGCGACCCAAATTTGGGTCGCGACCCACTATTTGCGGACCCCTGCTGTAGAGTGTAGACGAGCAGACAGAGCGTAAAGTCCCTGATTCAGAATGGCATTAGGCTACAGTTTGTAAGCAGCGAAAAAGGAAAGCCAAAACTTTTGTATAGTGGCCAGCTTTATTACAAAGATTATAGTGCACTTAACGCACAAGGGCAAGAAACTACTTATTGGAAATGTGAGCATTTTAATAAGAAATGTCCTGCACGAGTAGCAACTGCTATGGCAGCCATTGTACAATCCAGAGGTGAGCACAATCATGCTGGAGATGCTGGTCATGTCGAAGCAGCAAAGATAATGAAAAATATTCGTTGTGCAGCAAAAGACAGTCGTGATGACCCAAGTTACCTCGTCTCAGCAAAAACTATTGGACTCAGTCAAGCCACGGCAGCAAAACTGCTAAGTGTGCAGAGCATGAAAAGGGCAGTCACCCAAGTGCGATTGAAGGAAAATGCAGGCCCGGCAATCCCACATTATCTCCGTGACATTGTGCTTCCAGTAGAGTACAAGCAAACGTTTGCTGGTGTAACATTCTTGGCCTATGATTCTGGGCCTGCAGATAACCGTATGGTCCTCTTTGCCACTGAAAGTAATCTGCAGCTCCTTGCCGGTTCAAAGCACTGGTATGCTGACGGCACCTTCAAGACAGTGCCTTCACTGTTTGAACAGCTTTACACAATACACGGACTGAAGGAAACACTTCAGTGCCTCTGGTGTATGCCCTACTGGGGGACAAAAGGAGAGGGACATACATTCATCTGCTGCAAAAGATCAAGGAGTTGTTACCTGCTGTTGCTGTTCCAGAGACAATCATGACTGACTTTGAAATGGCCATGGTTAATGCAGTAAGCAGAGAGTACCCACTTTCAACTCACCGTGGCTGTTTCTTCCATTTGTGCCAGTGCATTTGGAGAAAGACGCAATCAAGTGGCCTGAAGGAGCAGTACGAGACAAGTGCAGAGTTTGCTCTGAGGCTGCGCGTGTTGTCGTCTCTGGCCTTTGTGCCTATTGATGAAGTCAGCCGGGCCTTTGACATTCTCATTGATGGGAATGTATTACCAGATGTTGCTCAGTCAGTAATTGACTACTTTGAAGACACTTAGGTTGGGCGCCCAGATCGTCGTCAAGGGCGCCGTCCTCCAATGTTTGCAATTCAAATGTGGAACTGCTATGATGGCGTCCTCAGTGGCCTTCCCAAAACTAATAATAGCATTGAAGGATGGCACAGAGGGTTCATGTTCCAGGTATTTGCAAATCATCCAGATATTTGAAAGTTCATATCTGCAATCAAGCGAGAGCAAAACCTAAATGAGGTTCACATTGAACAGTATGTCAGTGGCCAGGCAGGACCCCCTCCAAAGAAGAAGTACAAGGACAGTGCAGAAAGACTAACTAGAGTCGTCCGAACTTGGCGTCAAGACTTTCAAGATGATGAAATTTGTGATTACTTGCGTGGAATTGCACACAATACTTCATACTAAACTTGGCTCGTGGACAATTTGTACGAAGTTACTCAAAGTAATATTGGTAGTGTAAGAAAAGAATTGCTAAACACAGACAATTGTTGTATTCCAATAAATAACAGAAAACGCGCTTTTTCATTGTGCTTATTTCTTTGTGTCGTCGTAACTTGGTTATTCAGGAAAATTTGCATTACGCACCTTCATCGGAAATTGCAAGACAAACCTTGCTGTTGCGAAAAACTGTTCACGAACAATTCACCTATCACCTGTTTACGAACAATTCACCTATAAGAAGAATTGATGTATATGAAGAATTGCTTTACGAAGAATTAATATTACGAACAATTGTTTACGAACAATTGCTTTACGAACAACTGTTTACGAACAATTCACCTATAACCATTGTTGTCTGTGAGTTGTTCCACCCATCATTCCATGCAGTTTAAATGTCAACACCTACTGTATCATTGCTTCTGATGAGCCAAATCGTGATTTTCCCAACAGGTTTTAACGAAAGTTTGTTATTGGTACCGACCGTATTCTTTTTGAGTAAAACTGTGAAAGCTGAATAATAATCACATTTATGTCAATATCCAGGGCAGGGATAAGAATGACAAAAACGATATGGACTGTTTTGCAATTTATTTTTCCAATAGCAAAGTTTCGCGAAAAGTAGGCTATGTGGCATTATAGAAAGATATAAGGATGTATTGAAGACGACTGAATAGGACTATAGGTTATGTACTGTACTGACACCCAAACATGGTCACCAAACCTCCGCAACAAGTTCAGACCAACACTATAAGTGTATTATTCAGAATTAAACTTGACATTATAAATCGATGTGATACACAAATTGAGCCCATCAGCTCATGCAACTGTGGTACGGAAGAACAAACCGCAGGCCATAGATACTCAACAGCTACCCTGCTTTCACTCCAACGAGGGCAGCTGGCCTGTGAAAACTGGACAACTTTACCATCAAGTGGAATACCAGGACATCTGACCCCGTTGAAGTATACAGGGAGAACTAATCGTACAAAAGAAAAAGAAGGCTCAATTGATTCGGACTGGGTGTGGGTCAACCCCAAATTGGATTGTTGCTCAAACATTAAAAATGGCCCTTTACAAATGTGTTTGGTAATGAAGCTCAGTTGGAATTACAATGACAACGAGTATGCTTTGTTCTTGCAACACAAAAAGCACTAAATGTTCTCAAAGAAGTTTTAATTGTATGCATATCTGGAAATCAAGGCCTAGCCTACCACAACAGCAGTTGAATTTTATATTGCATTAACCGGAAGCAAAGTAGAATTCAACTTGAAAAGCCTATACTTAAATGTAAATTTATATCAATCAATTGAAAAGACCAGTGTAAGAAGTTTCAAGCTTTTACAACTTTGTGTACGAAATGCTCCATTGCAGCTATTGTTTAAAAATATAGTGTCCTGAGCTATAAATAAGCTAACTAGTTTCTGCTCTAGATTTTACATGATTTTTACCATATAAGTTTTGCGTTGTTAAAGCTGATTCCAGGTAGCCTACGTTACATAGGCTATGTGTCGTTGGCTCACAGAGCACTGTAAACCTTAGGCGAAAAACAGATCATTTTGAATGAGGTATTTTCGGCAAGATTTTTCGAAAATTATTGATATTCTTAACACAACGTAAGAAGCGCAAATAATAACCGATAATAATTAAAAGGTTTTCTCACCAACACACGTTACTCCGTCCCCTGAATATCCATCCAAGCACGAGCAAGTGAAACTGCCATCAGTGTCGGTGCATAGTGACCTGTCAGTAGCGCAGTTGTTTGTTCCTTCCATGCATTCATCAATATCTGAAGAGAAACGACAGTATTTTAAGTATCAAGAACCAATCAAAACCTATTCATCACAATTGGTGGACCCCACACCCACAGCCGTGGGTTCCTCAATGGCACCAAAAGTTTGAGGTAAACTTCGAGGGAGTTGACAGTGCCGTACATTCATTTAATGCTAAAAAAGACATTAAGTTTTATAAACTTTTACAAAGTCGTTGCTTGGGTCTCCTCCCTTAAAGTTTGGGGTTGACAGGAGGTATAATTCTTTTAAAGAGGTCAGTGACTAAAGAAATGATTTGAAACCAACAATCGATATGTACTTAGATCTATGTCCCCGACTTAGATTAAACATTTCAAAGCTATAGCCTAGTGGTCTTGCTTGTTGAGTTTTGTATGCTCCCAGCTATTTTCCACATTGCTCATGTATCTGACTACTACTAGGCCTCTGACAAATGCATACAAAAACATTTTCTTTTGGTTCAGTGTCAACCGAAAATTTCTTGGCATCAAAATTAAACAAAAGTGACTGTGTGACCTGGTGTGAGACTGTGTGACCAAAAGAGACGGAAAGAATATTATAAGGAACTATACAAAAACAAAGATCCTATCGATAATGTACAGACAAGTCCGCATAGCCTATACAATGTGAAGATGAAAACGACACAGAGTGTGACAACTGCTCAGTTAAGTACAAAATACTCCAAAAACTATTAAACAAAAAAGTTGTGTACTTCATTATATAAAAATCGAACTGTTGAAAAGCTTTGGAGAAAACGCAATGAGAATTATTCATAAACTTTATATGAAAATATGGGAAACCAACATTTGGCCAGATGATTGGGTAAAATCAATATTTGTCCCCTTACCATAAAAAGGCGACACAACAGAATGCAGCAACAACAGAACAATTGCCTTATTTAGTCTCTTAAGCAAGGTAATGTTAACAATAATAATAATAAAATAGAAAACAAAATTGAACATAAATTAGCTCCAGAACAGGCTAGTTATAGACCTTGCAAAGAAAAAAAAAACGCAGTATTTAATAAATACATTCGTATGTGATATTTCATGTAATCGCAATCCATGACAGTTATTAGCCAGTCTAAATACGACTGAAATAAAAAAAAAGTTTCGACAAATTTACACGAATAAACACAAAACAATTATGTTTTAGCTCGCCCCATTATATTTTCTAACTTATCCCAGAGGTGAGGTAATATGGAACATTCAGGTAGTGATAAGTTTATCATATTATATTTTTATCTAAATGACGCACAAATTTAAAATTTTGCGACAATGTTCAGCTGCCATTCGTCATTTCATTTCTGAAGTTTAAATCACTTTGAAAAAGTTAAAGCGATTTTAGTGGCAAAACAATAATTTTCTTTGCAACTCGCCCCACCTTCTACCTCAACAGTGTGCTAGAGTTGACCTATTATAGCTCTGCTCATCCCAGGAGTAAACGCAAATTTATGACATAGGCTAAGTCCCATTAAAGCTGCCTATGTGAATAAACGACAAAATATATCTTTTGTCGGGTGACCATCTAAACACTCTAATGTTGGTATACAGTACAACCATGTTTCCTTCATACTGTGAATATCATTTGATCTTCCGACAACGAAGGTCTGCCTCTTTATTCTAGACCTTCGTTGTTCTTCGTGTAGATCTGACATCGATTCCAGGTTAGGTCAAATCAAAGATTTTGAAAACGGTAACAATCGTGTTCTGTTTTGCATAACGCAGTAAGGATAAGTTGGGGTAGTAATATGGTGATATCGTAAATCTGATATAAATTTAAAAATGAGCCCTGCCGCTAATAAGCCTTAGCAGTTGCAGAGCGATAATAAATAAAAATCATAACATCCTTATCAGATGCTGCCAGAACGGCTTGTGGGTTGAACTAGTGGCAATTTCTATGCATTTTTGTGTAACATAGAAGTCAGCTGCAATCAAGTTACCGGTATTCCGTTAAATATCAGTTTTTTTCTACTCGCCAAACTTGGCAACGGAAATAAAAGCCCGCCTATAGCGCCATAAACAAAAAACTACAAGTTTTGTATCTGCCAGGTGCTCGCTTTCTAAAAAATTTACCAGTTACAGAGAGATGATTCAGTTTATGCTTTCTTGTTCTATGGCCAAGAAACTTATATTGTCTTGTTTTATTAATTTTAAACAGAGATCTGGTTTGGTTCAGTTGGAAAACTTCTTGGTCGTTTTTGCAAGCCATGAAATACGTTGCAATCACTCGACAATATGCTTTATTATCAACTACTTTACGTCATCGGTGGAACTAAAGAAAAAATACCTTATTTTTTTCCCCAGTCATTTTCAGCATACTTTTAAACAATTTTTTCTTTGCAAACGATGCTGTCAAATTTATCTATTTACTTACTTGCGCAAGTCCTACCGTCTCCCGTATATCCCGAAATGCATGCACAAGCAAAGCTGCCATTGTTGTTCATACATACAGAAAGTCCATCAGCACAATCATTTGGGCCTTCGCTGCATTCATCAATATCTAACCAAAAAAATAAAATTAATCTAGTGAATTAAAAAAAAGAAAAATTTATTTTAGACTTGCTGCACAGAAATTGATGTAGAAATATTGCACAACTGTTCTTCAAGCAATCATTTCTTGCAAAACAAAAAGCACTAAATTTTCTCAAAAAAGTTTCAATTTTATGCATATCTGGAAATCAAGGCCTAGCCTACCACAACAGCAGTTGAATTTTATATTGCATTAACCGGAAGCAAACTAGAAGTTAACGTAAAAAGCCTACTTAAATGTAAATTTATATCAATCAATTGAAAAGACCAGTGTAAGAAGTTCAAAGCTTCTACAACTTTGTGGACGAAATGCTCCATTGAAGCTATTGTTTTAAAATATATTTATGAGCTTTAAATAACTAGTTTCTGCTCTAGATTTTGTATGATTTTTACCATATCAGCTTTGGGTTGTCAAAGCTGATGCTAGCGGCGTTACATAGGCTATGTGTTGTTGGCTCACAGAGCACTGTAAACCTTAGACAAAAAATAGATCATTTTGAATGATCTGTTTTTGGTAAGATTGTGCGAAAACTATTGATATTCTTAACACAACGTAAGAAACGCAAATTATAACCGATAATAATTAATGTTTTCTCACCAACACACGTTACTCCGTCCCCTGAATATCCATCCAAGCACGAGCAAGTGAAACTGCCATCAGTGTCGGTGCATAGTGACCTGTCAGTAGCGCAGTTGTTTGTTCCTTCCATGCATTCATCAATATCTGAAGAAAAGCGACAGTAGGCTACTTTAAGTGTCAAGAACCAACACCTATATATGCATCACAATTGGTGGACCCACAACCTTGGGTTCCTCAATGGCTCCGAAAATTTTGAGATAAACTTCGAGGGAGTTGATATTGCCATACATTGCTAAAAAAAACATTAAGTTTTATAAAAGCAATTTTACAAAGTCGTTGCTTGGTACTCCTCCCTTAAATTTTGGGGTTGACAGAGGGATATTTCTTCTAAAGAATCCAGTGACTAAAAAATGGTTTGAAGCCATCAAAAGACTATAATTAGATTAAATATTTCAAAACTTTAGCCTGCTGGTCTTGCTTGTTGATTTTCACATTGAACAAAGTTCTTTGCATGCTGAGGAAAGTAGGCTAACTTCAATTTAACACGAACATGCAACACAAGATACAAATTAGTTGTACTTTTGCTAAAAAAGCTATTTTGGGGTCCGTTTGTCGTGTTGTTTCCCGACCAGCGCTGACTTTTCTCTGAGGCCCTGATCCGCAACACTAGAAGGGTTGCGTTCTTTCTTTTATTTAAAAAATAATCTACTTTTCATGGCTATAAGACATATGGCATAGGCTATAAAAAGAGTGGAGTTGGTTTCAAAGTCGTTTAAGTTTTATTGTTGAAAGCAAGTTATTAAAAAGGCCTAAAAAATTATCAAATTGGCAATTGACCCTTCTAACGTTGCCGGAAAAGCAGATTTGCACGTCCCGTAATGTGATATGCTTGATTAGAATAGTCTATAAACTATAGTTTATTTTTAATTTTGACATATATATAGCCTAAGTAAAGTTAGGCTTAAAAGAATAACAAAATATTAATAAAAAAATGATAGACTGATTTAAATCTTTACCATTGCATGCAAATCCATTTCCAGTAAATCCTTTTAAGCACGAGCAAGCGTAATCTCCATCTGTATTGGTGCAGTTTCCTCCGAGGTCGGCACAGTCGTCTGTTGCATCGGCACACTCATCATTGTCTGAAAAAAAAGTTTTCGCTTCAATTACAAACGGCTTGACATTCCAAAAGCGGACAAAGCACAACAAATGTTCTTACTTCAAAGTGCAAGAATAGTTTTCTAAGGCACGCAAATTTGAACAATTGTTGGCAGGGCCGGATTTATCTGATGGGGGGGCCAGGGGCACTTTTAGATGGGGGCCCCGTGCAATAAAATTTTTCGCGCCGTTGGAGCGAAAAGACACCTCTACGTCTATACAGTAGCATTAATCTAGCACTGCACTGCACAGCATTTTGCAGAAATTTCAAAGGCTGAAAGAAGAAAAATAATAATAACACAAAATCACATTTTTTCCACGTGGGGGGCCCTTCAAAATTCGGGGAGCCCGGAGCACCTACACCCTCTGCCCCTCCCCCCTCCCCTTAATCCGAGCCTAGTTGTTGAACTTAGTAGACAGACGCGTTGATAAAAATGTAGTAAAAAAATAAAGCATACTAAACAACTACACCAACAACATGCAGACAAAAGGTTCTCTTGCATTAGAGTCTCCCGTACGGTATTAATGCTTTATGACAAAACTATGCTTTTCATTGTACGGTTTATGTATTTCATCAAGCCACATTTTATCTATGGTTAGAAAACCGTGAAAGGAGATAGGTTAAACGTTATAGGGCATTCATTCTTATTGCTAGTAACTATGAGTTTCAGGAACCAGGGTAAAACATGCAAAAGAATTTAAGAAAATGATTCAGGGAGACTTTCCGTCATGCAATGCAGTTTATTCCTATCAAGAGCAATCCAGCATAATGAAGAGCACACTAACTCGTTTTGCTGAACGCAGTGGCGGCTGGTGGCCTCCTGAATTGGGGGGGCTGCAAGGCAGCATATCCAAGAATTGTTGGAGGGCGATATCAGGCGAACCTTGCGGGCGTGTCGCCGAAGGCGACACCCACGGCGGGGGGTCTGGGGGGCCTCCCCCAGAAAATTTTTTACAATTACATTTAATTTGGTGCATTTTGAGAGCATTTTCAAAAGAAATTTGGGAGTGGAATAACAGTCAAAAATGCTGCTGTAGAGCTTGAAAAATACTAATATTTCAAATTTTTATATTCAAAATCAGTGCTAAATACAAATCAAACTATGTTCTATGCACTTCGTCGTTTTCTCAATAGTTCGCTCAGTTTGTTGTCTGCAAATATTTATTGTCGATCGCCGGCATCGGACACGATTGTCCACATACGATCCACACAAAAAAATACACAGAAACAAAAGACAAACAGAAGTACATTCACAGGAATGACGCTGAAGTAAGCAATAAATTTATTAATCAATCGTCCATTTCAGATCATGCGATCCATATCACACAAATTAAACATGCGAAACAAAAATCAATATTCAAAATGAAATATCATACTTAATCTGTTCAAACACCCAACTATAAAAAGAAATTTAAACTTTATCAATCGATGAATGTTGATATCACTGCTGTGCCATAGCAGCCATCAAGGCTAGGTAACGGCATAGCCTACATAGTGGTATTATAATGAAGGAGGTAGTTTGAGTTACGATAGCAGTCATACCTTATCAGGGAATCAACAATAGAGTTTGACGATGATTCACATTACCCAACAAAAAAAAGGCCCTTTTCCGTTGTAATGCATCAAATGTTATATGACATACAATGTTACACAAGACTTGATGTTCACGTAGCCTACGCTATAATGTTTGGGCAAATGGTGAATAATTCTAAATGCATTATTGAATGCAACACGCAAGCGATTAATTCACGTTGGTGATAATTTTCCCATGGTGACATGCATACATTGGGGTACAATATGAACGGAAGAGAACATTTTTAACTTCACTGGAGCTCTTGTAAAATTTTAATTTATTGGTAAAACAGTATAATGATCGTACTTGTCGGTTTATATCCTTGTCATCACACATTGCCGTGTCAAGAAATACACCCAAGTATCTGACGCTATCTACAGATTTGATTTGACTTCCGTTGAGCCGTGAAATTGGATTTAAATTTAACTTTAAGTGATTAGTTAGAAAATACATAGCAAACGACTTTTTGCAGTTAAAAACGATCTCATTACAAAGTACATAATCTTCGCACACACACAGTATATTGCAGTATACATGTAGTATAACCGTAGCTACATCTTTTTTGGAGCACCCTGCATGTATGCACCCACTGCTCCAGAACTAAAAATGCTTGGAAGTTAACATTTTTTATTCTTTCCTACAAAAATTATCTTTTGCCAGCTGAAGCCAGCTAGCAACCCTGCATGTATCACAATACAGAAGGACAAAGACAAAATCTCAATTCTATCACAAGTATAAATGCCCACTGGATGGCAAGTATAATTCAGTTCAATTCAAATTATTTTTCTTTGACAGAATGCAAAAGAAATGATATTGTAAAAAAGAAATACAGTAACAAAACCAACAAAAGGAAAAGGTGGCAAAACCTTAATGGTTTAAGACGTGCATGAAAGGATCTAATATTGCGGTATATGCATCGATAAATATAGTTAAGCACGGCCACCAAACATGACACTTTAAAACAAGTAGATGAATTAGTTAAGAATCAGTCGCCTCCTCATTCCAGAAACAATTGGAGCGCCAATTCTTAAAGCAATGAGAACACGACTGAACCTAACATTACAAAAACAAACAAATACACACACACATATTGTAATTATAACCATTGATCTCGCTCAAGCCATAGGTGCCACATTTACTCTTTGCTACACATTACTGAGCATCACATATAAAGGACAGCGGACCTTTATTTATAGATGAATTCCATTCGGCGACTTTTTGCCATGGCAAAATGGTCAATTACCCTCTCGTTGAAATCTTTGGTTTCAGTTATTAAGCGATTTTCTATTGACACCATGGCTAATGCAGAAAGTCTTTCAGTACACATGGTGCTGCGGGAAAAGGTTTTAATCCTTTTCAGTGATGAAAAGCAACGTTCTGGTTCTGCTGTTGACATTGGAGTGGTAAGTAGAATTTTAGCTAGCTTTATTACTTCAGAAAAAGTTGATTGCATTCCTTCCAGGTTTAGCAACGAAAGCAGCTGCACAAGTCCACTCACTGAATGCATGTCATTTCTAGAATAGAGAACAGACAGCTCCGGTTTGAGCTTGTCTTTGATTAACATAGGGTATGCTTCACAACATTTTTCTAAAGCTTTTTCTGGAAACTGTCTTGCATATTGTGACGCATTTTTCAAATTAAATAAAGTGCTTGCTTCAAGATGATTGGTGAACTTGAACCTTTCTTGACACTGCATTAAGACAACATCACATACTTCTTTAGCATCAATGATTTGGGATTCAGGCATTCTCCGTGTGGGTGAAGGTGACTCATTGTCTGCAGCAATGCCTTCCCTTATTCTTTGTATTGCTGACAGAAAATTATCCAGAGAGCACTGCACTTTGAATGACTCAAGCTCCACAGACTGCAGCTGAGCAAACAGTATGTCAACATGAGGCATGATTTTCGAAAAGAAATCTAACCAAAACACAAATTTTGGATCTATGAGCATTCGTTTTATACCAGCAGCAGCAAAGCCAGTCACCGAAGAGTTGCTTTGTTCCAGAGAAAAAACTTGGGATTCCCGAAAGACTGTTAAAAAAGACTCTGACACTGGTATTCTGCGAAGTGGCTTTTTGTATAACCAAGTTTAGCTGGTGTGCATAACAATGGACAAAGTGTGCATTGCTATATACTTGCTTGATTCTTGATTGCACACCATTTCTTGCACCACTCATAGCAGCAGCACCATCATAAGTTTGTGCTACAAGTTTGGATGTATTGCTCCCAAGCAAAACTTTAAGTTCCTGAAATAGGATTGAAGACAGAGCTTCTGCTGTCTGGTTAGCAGGATTAAAAAAAACCCAAAATCTTTCAACAGGCTTCCCATGACTTTCATACCGTAGTACAATCACCATCTGTGTCTTCTCTGAGATGTCAGTAGTTTCATCACACATGATTGCTACAAATTCAGACTGTGATATTTCTTCTTTAATTTTGCTTTTGCAAAGCTCAAGAATCGTTTCCAAAAGCTCATTTGGAATAGTTTTGGATGTACCTTTGAATACCTTTGCAGAATTAAAATGATTTTGGAAGCGTGAGTCAAGATTGGAAGCAAAATCAATTAACCCCATGAACACACCAGGATTTTTTGAGCCTTGACTTTCATCATGTCCCCTTAATGGCAATTCAAATCTGCCACAAAATTTTATACAATCTATAATCTTTGACAATACTGTTCTGTTCTTCGTTACTTCTTCATTATGTTTAGTAATGGAGAGTTGATATCCAGAATCTATAAGTGTAGCAATATTAACTCTGCCAAGCACTGAAAGACTCAAAGTATTGTTCATGTGGAAAGTTGATCTACTATGCTTCTCTGTCTTTCTACTGAGATGTTTCAGGTCTTTCACACCTACTTTGGTCCAGGAATGTTCTTGATCTCCACCAAACAGTAAACAGGGAAAGCAAAAGAAAGCATTTTCACTGTTGCAGCCACACAGCCAGTCATGATCATCATACACATTTCTGTTAAACTTCCTTGCATAAGGGTTACCTCTACTGGTGGATGATTGGGAAATGTCAAGGTTTGGAGTGGGTCTTCCTTGTGCTTTGATGCTAAGTTTTTCTTGCAGAGACAACTGGGAAAACCTAATTTTTTTCAATGACATTACAGAATTATCCATTGTATATAAATTGCAAAATGTTCCAATTAAAGTGTAAATTATTATAGCATAAACCTGTTAAGACAAATGAAATCATTGTCAATTTTTTTAAATGAAGGTAGATTCAGAGTCAAAATAAGAGTATCCATATATATATGATATTTTTTTTTATTTATTTGCATCAGACTCAAGATGAAAGTAGAAACAAAGCAGATACTCAACTCCGAAGAGCTGAGTCGTAATGTACCAAATACAAAGATTGAGTGTAACAGTCTGTTCGCATTAGTTCATATATCCATTGGTTGGAAGACAAGTTACAGCGGGTTACAAACTGATATAATTTTTTACAAATGAAAGCTTGAAAAATGGTGATATTGTTATCAACGAATGCAGAGGTGATGCTGCATCGTCTCTGCAAATTAAACAACATTCTGTAACAATTATTGTATCCAACACGTAAGCGATTACTACTGGATAGAAGATAGTTACACCATAGTTGACAGGCATATAAAGGCATACAATAGGAACGAAACAACACATTTTTAACAGCAATCAAACGTTTGGAAAACCTTGCTTTTAACATGTTTTCAGAACAATACAATGACCGTAATTGTCGTTTCATGTCTTTATCATCAGGTAGAAGCGTTAATTATTACTCCAATATATTTCAAGGGTCTCAAAGCAGATACGATTTTTATTTAAATACCGTATTATATATGATCGGATTATAGCCAAATTTCAACATCTAGGCTTTATATAAAACACCAACAGTTTTGTTGCAATTAAATATAATGTCATGAGAAACTACATACATTTGACAAACATTGATGAGTTTCTGGAGTCCCTTGACACTTGATGCAAAACAACACAAGCCTTCAGCATACATTAAATGATTGAAGACAGGAGTTGCCAATGCAGCAGCCAACAGAAAGACCGTTTAATTCAAAAGATAAATCATTCATGTAGATGCACTTCTGCAGCATACCGGTACTAGACCTAGAGGGCAGACACTAGTGAAGCACCTAACTTAACTATCTATCACTCCTGACGGATCACTGAGTGGAAACAATTATCGTTCCTTGCCCTAGAAAATACTATACCAACCCTCAGCAGCATGGAGTCACATGCAAAGATCAAAACTGGGCAAAGATCAAAACCCTAACCTTATTCCTAACTCTAACCCTTACCTTAATTAACCCTACCTAACTTTAATCCTAACTCTGGCAACACCTGATTGTAACTATGGCAACAAGTGTGTAAAAATAGCCACTTTGTAATAACAATAATAGGATGGATAAAGAAAACCGGACATAAAAGAAACCCATCCTCAGGCAAAAGCAGGTTTCGATGTGGCCCAGGAGAGCAGGTGTTGAGCTCTTTTTATGGTCAGACTGCACATCACAGTCACACAGTAGCCTAAGACGATTGAGGTTCGAGATCCAGTGTAAGTTATTGTTTCTTGTCCTAGCACTATTGTTTCTTGTCCTAGCACTGTTGTTTTCTTGCCCTAGTACCGGTACATCCTATAACCTGTTGAATACCCTAATCCTACAGCTATCACATTTACAGTCATGTCTCATCGCTACTCTGCGAAACAAAACTTAACTTTAAAAAGTCTGTAGAATTATTCGGTTAGGGGGGGGGGGGGCTGTTTTCCATGCAGCCCCAACAGATTCAAAAATTGCTGTTATGTATTCTGTAAAATACCAAAAGAGGTGGAGCTTCAAGGATATTTTTTAGCCAATCAGAGCACTTGAAATCCAAAATCTGGGGCTGCAAAGAATGTTGTCCCAAAGCCATGTTTCCAAACAAATTTTTAAATATTTTAATTTTCAATCCGCAATCCATAAGTGAAAAAAGTAATCGGGTCGGACAAACACAGAGGAAAACATATCTTCCCTTTTTTCTCTTTCTTTCAGGGGGGGCTGCAGCCCTGCAGCCCCATGGCACGAGCCGCCACTGGCTGAACGTGCTCTATTTCACTTTTTTTCCAAACTCAGGTATGTTACATAATTATACAAAGCACAGTATTGCTAACCCTTAAAACGGTAAAATGCCAATTTACTTCTCTGTTCAATGATAAATATTTGTGTTAATAAAATTATATTTCAATGCAAACGTTCTGAGGATCTTGACAAGAGGGAAACATGGTGTGAAGGTGTTTAGGAGATACTTTTTTATTACAAAAAGTAAATAAATTTAATCAAGCTACATAGTCCTTTAAAACCGGTTTGTTTCTGTAAACCGCTGAACGCAAACAAAATGAACACTTACCGTTGCAAATTACTCCATTTCCAGAATAACCTCCATTACATGTGCAAGAAAAGTTTCCAGGTGCGTTACTACAAACTGCATTTGAATTGCAGTTGTGCGTCCCTTCATCACATTCATCAATGTCTGTGTGAAAAATTCAGTTAACACACACAAAAAAGCGTAAGTTATGTGTCTTAAGAGCACATTATTTGACACCAATAAATGAGGGTTAAACCTTTTTCTCAAAATCTAATCCTTGCACTTAAAGCATCCCTCAAGATATTGCAATTTTTAAAGACATCATATCATTTTCAGTTTGTAGATTTTTACTGCTGTCATTTGCATATAGGCTACTGGTTGCGGAACTTTCTAGTAAACTGCAACGATTTAATCGTAAATGAACTATGTCCCATGTTTCCTTGAACACATCGCAACAAAGTAAAAATATGAAAAGATAAAATTGATTGTTTCCTTGACAAATATCTTGGCTTTGTTTTTGAATAGACAAAGCCTCTTTGGAAGCATAATTTTAGCAATTTTTGTATTTTTAAAGAGATTTTTCACCACTAACGTAGGCCCGGTTACTGAGGTTGATGATGTGAAACTTTCGTTTATTGAAGGGTTGCACTCTGTAAATAGTCAGCCTACATCCACTAAGTGCCGCTTAAAAAGAGCTGTTGTTGAAATGAAATGCTCAAGTGCACACCCCTAGAGTAAAACTATATCACTACGCGGTCTTAACCGGGCGCCTAACTGACCTCGCTTTCGAGTCAGACTGACATGACAAAAATGAAAGCAACCAAATTAGAGCAAATATTTAAAAATAATTACCAGAACAAATCAATCCAGTTCCACGGAAGCCATTGTTGCAAACACAAGTAAAGCTGCCTTCCTCATTTCGACACGTGGCATTGCCGTCACAATCATATAAATCCGTATCATCGCATTCATCTATGTCTGTAATTTTTTGTTAAAAATAAATGTAGGCAATCTTTATTTAAAACTTTTAAAATATCAAAATATCATGAGGCATAATGTTTACCACAAAAAAACACAGCTTACACTATAGCAAGTGCACTACTCTATACGTTTTCAATTGCCGTTTACAACGACTTTGAAGCTAACAGTACGCCTGTGGCACGAAACAGCTTAATCTGCTTTCGGGATTTTACTCTATTTACGTACCTTTTTTTTTTTTTTTAAACATTTACGTACCACAAACCTAAGTTGTTTCTGATGGAACACTGCGAAGGCAAGTCGACCCTTGTGTTTCGTCAGAAACAACTTAGGTTTGTGGTACGTAAATGTTTCGTACCACACGCCCACGTTGTTGTGCGGGCTGCACTTAACAAAACACGGCAATCTTGCCCAGCTTAGGTAAAAACACACACGTGGCGGTGGCACATCATGCCGTTTCAACAGAAAAGTTAAACATGAACATTACTTGTTACAACAGTTCTTACCTTTTTCAAGTATTCCAACAAAACCATACTACGTAAAGCTATCAAACATTTATTATTGACGAGTCGATAAAAGATCACAGATAAAAAGACCTCCCAAAAATAGTTGTAAAACGGCATTCACTTTTGACTTAAGACTCCGTTCCATTCCAAAGTATAGATTAAATGCATTTATGCCAAGTTTGTCAGGTTAAAGTGTTTCAATCTAATCACTTTATGCTGTCATGAATAGGAACATTTCAATGGCAATTTGGGAACTTTTTATTGTTTTTGGCGTTGTCAGAAAAAAGCTAAAAAAAAGCTAAAGAAAAAATTCAACATTAAATATAAAATCTGAGGAAAAGGTTAAAAAATAACATAAAGAATAAAGTCAGTCGTGAAATTTGAGCCATTATGCCGTATACCTATACAACCGATATTTGGATCTCCTGCGTATCCAGAGTCACAGGTACATTGATATGAGCCCACTGTATTGTTGCAAAGTGCATTGGCTCCACATGGCGATGACGTGAAACCACATTCATTGACATCTGAAAAATATTTTTAAGAGATTAAACACCAAAAAGAAATAAGCCTACAAATTGGATTTATGTGCAGTTTAGTTTACCGATGCGTTCGGTTACCTGTCAGTTTGGGATTTCCATTTTTGCAGACCCTCTGCATCGTCATAATAGCCTACGCACTCTTTAGCTTCTGTTGATGGGCAGAAATAAAACCAACAGAATCGAAACGTATTTAACCATATTAATTTTTTATTAAAAGATCAAATAATTTGGTACTGCAAGCTGTCACATCTGTCGTTTTCAAAACTTTTTGAATTCACAGAAAGAAATAGTTCAAGCTACGTAGTGGTATTTTATTGCAACAGAAAAAAAAGAAAAAAGTTTTAACTCTGGTTTGTTTTTTCGGCCCCAGGGTCACGTTTGATGACAAAACGCAACAACAAAATAGACTCTATCCAGTCGCACTGACACTGTCTGCTTTGCAAAGCGCTGAGAGCAACAAAAATCTGCGACAGATACGGAGCTATTTGACAACACACATTATTACATAAGACGATTTCAACACTACCATTCTGCTGCACAGAATTTAACTTGAAAAATTAAAAAAACAAAAAAACTTAACAAAGTCATAAAATTATTTTCCTTGGATCAAAATTAATTTAACACTCACCCTCACTGCAATTTCCTCCTTCGTATCCTTGTATGCAGTTGCATGTATAATTTTCAAATCCGTTACGGACACAAATACCATTTTCGGTATTGCAGATGGATGGAGAGAAGTCTTCGTCACACTGGTTGAAATCTATAATCGTAAAAAGTGTTTTGAAAATCGTTTATTGGAAAAGAAACTATTTAAATATCGTTTGTTATGATTGATGACCACTTGGCGGATTATGGTTTCACCAAATGTAGGGAAACTAAACCTTCTACTGCAGAAGTTTTTATAAGGTTAAAAATACAGTAGACTTCAGAAGCAGTATAAAAATAATAAACTAATGCAATTTTGACAACATATCAATTAAAAAATTACCCTTTGCAAACTGGCTGCTGTGGTATTGACACAGTTTTGTTTATGGAGCAAAAAAATATGTTATCAATTTCATGGTATGCAATTATGCATGGAAAAGAAAGCACAAATCGTTAATTTAGACCAGACATAAGTGGAAAAGTGAATAGGAAACACTGCTATGAAATTTGGAATATGAAACAAACAATGCTATTGCTAAACCAACTTAAGGAAACCAAAGCACTTGGGCATATCGCTTATCTCTTGGCATACACGCATTAGATGACGCTTTCAGTACTTACTTACCTTAAATGGTAATTAAAAAAAAAAATTAGAAAAACGGTTGAAAGAGAAAAAAGATTTAACTAAAAGCAGTCAAGAAGAGCAACAAGACGCTATGTGCGAAAAACACTGCTCTCTTTGTTAGCCGTGGTAGGTGCAGTGGATTTCACAACAAAAACTACAAAAAATTTTTTGTATGAAAAATCGCGCTCGTAAATTTGCTGTCATCATGCTTTTAAATTTATCAGAAGTGATGATGGATGAAAAAAACAACTATCGTTGCAAGAAAACTTTAATTCAATAAGCTGTTGTATCTGTGCTACACTTAAACTACATCACAAATTATGGTTTGAAGAAGGCTACCTTATCAATATTGTGGTAGAAATCTAAATATGAATAAATTTCAGCAACGAAAAATATTTTGTAACATTTTAAGCTTTTTAACCTAAGTGCTTTAACAATGATCTTGCAATTTAAATGAGATTCTATTTGAATAAAAAATTGAAAAAGCTTAATTACGACGGCGAAAGCTTTATCAAAAAATTACACAAGTTTTTGGACCTGGCTAGTGTTATTTACTTGCTAAGCATGACAGCTAGAAAAAATCGTACAGCTATTTACAGTATTGCATCGTGTGCAAACATGTTGCTGTTGACATATTTTTTTTTTTTGAGTAAGGTATGCCTAAAATACATAGGCCGAAAGTTCTTAACCTTTTCACTGAAGCTTTCCTATTGTCAACCGTTGAAGCATAACATTTTTCCCTCCAGTATTTTTCTGACTAAAATTTGGGCATCTATCATGTGATCTATCATCTTTTTTAGCAAATTTCCCTAAGGAGTAAACGTACTTTCTTTTTCTGATCGAGTCTTTAATGTATATAATTGCCAAAACGTCTCGATCTTGCTTGATACTCGGAATTGAAAGAATAATACTGTAGGTGGACTCAGGGTAATAATGTAAAGCAAGCATGCACAACTCAAAACAGTATACGGGCCGTTTTAGGAAAAAAATATTTTTCGCGGGCCGCGTGCTAACGTTGTTGTAACTAGCGCGTAGCCTATTTTATATAATGTGACCGATTAACCGTCGAATAAGAGATATCGTTGAGAAGATGGTTACTGTCAAGAGACGGTTGCCTCTCGCACTACAGTATCTAGTTGTTTTTAACGCTTATCGGCGGTAAAGCATCGGATTCGTTGATTATGTAACTGTAACCGTGAAGAAAAGTTTATTACTGTTTTGTTCTACTTACCTCTCATAAGAGCTTGTAACTATGTTTCGACGGTTTTACAACAAAAGTAACCCCTCGACGGTGACAAACAATAACAAATCCAACGAAGTATAAATTTCTAACATTAACAAGAAATCTACATACAAGACTAATATCAAAAAATGAAATTTAATGAGAAACGTTACATCTTTTGTTCGCAACAAGCAAATCACAATTAGGCGAGATGCTGGAACTTGATATTTTTAGGATATCTTCCAAATGTCCATCAGTAATCAACGATAATTGAAATTATTCATCCGCGCACTTTGTGCGGAAACAAGCGACAAAGGTTGGATTGTTGTTGTAAAATTTTTCAGCAAAAATGAGCGAAATCACGGAATTTCTCGTGGGCCGCATGAAAAGGTTTCGCGGGCCGCATGCGGCCCGCGGGCCGTATGTTGTGCATGCCTGATGTAAAGGGTTAGGATGCACTGCTGTGCTGATACATTTGTCTCACTAGACATTCAGATAACCCATCAGCCTGCAAAACATGCAAAGATGCAACAGACTATACTGTAGACTCTCTTAACCTTTTTTGTCTCGTTTACCCCTTGCCGAATGAAAAAAGTATAATTTACCCCCACCGTTTTGGTGGCTCCTTGTGATGTTATCGTGTCCTGTCAACCATGCGAAGAAATGCAAAACATCCTTTTTTGTCTGGATTTACTTTGGCAAATATCAAAAACAAGCTGTTTATTTGCCGAAGACACGATTGTTCTTGAAGGGGTCCTGTGAAAAATAATGTCCACTAAAATGACTTTTGTGCTTTCTTTCCACGAACAATTTTGGAGATTCTTGGCATGGTTGTTGAAAGAGCTACTCGCATGTCGTGTTTGGGAACTAAGCGAGATCGATGTTTTGTTTTAATAGTCAACAATGAAGAGAACCCTGCTTCACACAGATAGCCTAAGTAGTTGAAAAAGATATAACAACTTCAAATGCACGCTTAGTCAGCGTAGGAAACTCTTCGACTAATCCACACCATAACTTGGAAAAGTCACCATTGCACGATAAGAGTTTGGAACAAAGCGTTGTGGAACATTGAAGATCAATCAATTCATCTTTGCAAAGATCATCGTCAGCAAAACTTGCTAACTTGGCTTCGAAGGGAGGAGTTATCCAAAGAGCAGTACCAGTACTGTTAAACTTTCACCTTCGAAGTAACCGTCAAAGTTCCTTTTTAAGGTGCTGGTATATTTCGACTTCGAGGTTGCTGGTAAGGTGGTGGTATATTTCGACTTCGAGGTTAGAAATCTCGTTGCGACTTCTACTGACTTTCCAATCATCAAATGCTGGAAAATTTGCGTAAACATGAGTAATAAAAATTTTCTTTTTGAACTCTTCTACTCTACAGACCTAATTTTGTCTGAAAGCCCTGAATTTTATCATGTACACACTTTTCCTTGCATTTGCATATTGAGCTGGTTCAAACTTGAAAAAAATGTCTGTCAAGTAAGCCAATGCACCAACAAATTTGTTGTCGCCAAAGTGCTTACTCAACGGGGATTTGCGTACTCGAAGAAAAATCTCGATTTCACCATGTAGTACGAAAACTCGAGAGAAAACAAGACCCTTATAGAGAGCCACCGAACTTCGGTGTGATAAAGAAGAACAGAGTGTTCTGATCTCATCTGATCACAAACCACTTTGAAAAGATGATGATTAAGAGCACGTGCCCTGATAAAATTCTCGCATTCAACCACATACTTCAATACTGCTTTCAAATATTCTGGAAGGGTTTTCTTGCCAGTGCATGTCGATGAAGGGCACAGTGAGTAGAAATGATGTTCGGTGCGCGTTTTTTTCACCAGAGTTGTAAAGCCAGGCTTAGCACCGAGCATAGAAGGGGCACCGTCTGTGCAAAGCAAACCCACATGATTCCAGGATATATTATTTTGTTGAAAAAAATTGTCCATTTTTTCCAGTATCCATTTTTTCCAAAAATGTGGCACACATACCCTGTTGAAATGAAACTGGCAGTCTACTTGCGTGGAGATAAAAGAAAATGACGAAAACTTACATTAAGCATAAATTTGAATCAAAATCGAGTGCAACACTACCAGTTTTTTAATAACTGAAAAAATGAAGTTTGCTTTAATTTATGATTCAGTAAATTTACCCCCTCGGTAGGTGAAATTTACCCCCAGGGGGTCAATTTACCCCCGGTTAAGAACCCCTGCAGTAGAGTGTAGATGAAAGCGCAATGAAATGTCAATTAGATGATCTATAGTCGTGTTTAGACTTGTGAATGTTTGCATTGAAACTTGTTCTAAACAAAGCGACATTTTGTGTGGAAGTGAAACTCCTTCCTCTTGATTTTGTTTAAATAATTTTTAAAACACTTTCTATCCACTGAAGTTTTGTTTAATTTCAATTCGAAAAGATTTCCTTGGTTAAACCGATATCATCGTTTTTTTATTGCCTGTAATAAATCACTAAACGGTAAATAATGAAATCAAAACGTTGCCTACATTAATTGTATACTCATGTTTAGTCAATAAAGCGGTTTCTCACTGACACTTAATTATTGTTACATACCTGCACAGTAGGATAAGTTAAATCCTCTTTGGGGTTCTTTCCTCGATGCAAAAAAATTAATGAAAATTTCTTGCACAGCAAGATCGAAAAAGTCTCCCTGCTTCAAGCGATCATCCTCCGCACCATTCCTGAGCAGTTGCACTCCAGGATCTCCAGACGCGTTTCCATGTAGCGTGATGTTTCTGGAGTGATAAAGTGATAATAATGTTATGACTTTATTTATTGTCGTTCCACAATTGCCAAGGTCTTTCAGCGACAGAGCTCATTTTAAATTTTGTATCAGGTTTCGAATGTCATCACATCATTACCCAATTATATTGACTGCGTTATGCAAGAAAGAACAACATCGGTACCATTTTTAAAGATGATAAAACGATTCTTTTCTCTTGTAGTAAGCTATTTCGGTTTGCAGTCACTTTATTTAGATGATAAGTGCCAGCGAAAAAGCGTCTTTTAATCTTGTTATCTTAGTGAATAGTTCTGTTTAACACTAAAATGACAAGTTGCGATTGAATTTAAAATACTTCATCTGGATGAAGCAAATTTCTAAAACGTTTTTTTTTTAACATATTTAACAGACAAATCTTGCATATTTTTGTGATAAGTGTTAACTATAGGGTGGTTCCAATTTTTGTTTTTAGAAATTTGTTAAGACCACCTTACCTTTTTCTACATTGTCTAAAATTTTACTGCGCAAAAGTTTGATAAGATTGACGTGTTTAGAGGTGCCACATAACCATTTAAGTATTCACTCAAGACACAATGTAAAACAATGTAGTTTAGTGACTATTTTACGTCGATACAAATAAGGCAGTGTTGCAATTTCTTGTGTTCAAAGATAAAACATCTATGACTTGTCTGTGGTTATCCAAACCCTTCTGTACCATGGTATAGGTTCATTTATTCTCTGAGTCAGCTTGAATAAGTGCTTTAGCCCAGCAAGAACAAGTCTTTTTTTGCATTTCAAAAGCCTTTGAGGTGATCAGACACCATTTGGAGGAAGCATTGTCTTTGTTCTTCATCCCTTGTCAGAAGATGGATGTACTCCTGAACTAGAGCTACTCCTCTCTCAGCTGTGTAGTTAAACACACGTACAGTAGCTGTGTCGCTTTATTTTTTCTTGCAATGTAACCATCATTTGATAGCCACCGTGACGGTGGCAATGCCAAAAAATCTGTTGACAAATTGAGAGCCTTGAAAAACTGCAAAGATTTTACTGACACAAAGTTTTTTTTATCTCACTTGTATCAATTTCTTCTACACGTTGACTTTCAGGGCACAACTATACTCTTTCCAGGCGTTTCAAGATTCCTGACCATTTTTGTTTCTTTTTTTCAGCAATACCATCATTAAAGAATGCAAATGCCGCAACTTTTTCACTCAGGTACCAAAAATGGTTGAAAATTTTTGTGCATGCAACCCTGGAAACATCGCTTTTGGTGGCGACATAAGCTTTCAAATTCATCAAAAAGGCCAGGTCGTTGACTAGTGCTGAAACTCGTACCGGTCTATCAAACCAAGCTCTGAAATACATCAACACTGTGAACAGAATAACTGCTGTAAGCTCTTTCTTTTTGCTGTACCTTCTGCTTTAGGCCACTTGTGCCCGAAAAAAACAAATCTTAAAAGAATAAAGGACCTTGCTCATTTAGTTCGCTCTGTAAAAAGCTCCGGTTTTCCTGACAGCCAAAACACCCTGCCCAGGCAGTCTACCACAAGGAAAAGGATGATCAGTTTTGTAAAGTCTCGGTAATCTTCTCTGGGTTGTTGCGTGGGCAAGTACTTCTTTGTAGACATCAACAAAGAATCATGCACTGGTGCAACATAAACCTCCATTAAAGAGTTTATAGTTATCGTTTTTCAGATGTGATCACTGTGCTTGAAACTACTTAGCCTAAAATCACGATGTTTGGCTCAGAAAATGGTGCCATTGAATTTTTGAATAAGGCACCATTTACCATTTCAAATATGTGGTGCTGATACGACAAGTAGGCTATAAAAGTTTCTATTCTAACTGTACCTCAAGAGGGTGACATGTTCCCTTCCTTTGTCCTGTGTTCACCGTTGCAGAAATTTGAGACCGTCTCAGTCCCTCAAAACACCTTTAAATTTACACTGTACACACCTACTAATTAAAATGGTTTTTCCCGATTTGCAGCGTCGTGTGGCAACCTCTAATTGTTAACAGATTTTTCTGAGATTTTGCTTGTTACCTTGTGTCAGCGAATGAAAAAAAAATGGTATGGTGGTTGGATTTTTTTGGTAATTTTTCCCATGCATTTCGGGGCCACTCTCGTGTTGATATAAGATCGCTGTAAATAAAGTTTGTGTGGTTTTTGAATTTCTTTGCATAGACTTGACCAGCATGGATCTATTTATGAGCTAGGCTAAATGACTTGTTCATTGGATATTTAAAGATCTGATGGGCCATATACTGTAACTTTTTTGTTCAATCTACCCCCAACGAGTAGATAGTTTTGCACCCTATACTTCTAGAAATCGTTAGTTTTTATCCTTTTTTGAAGAGCATTAATCTCATTTCAATACCTTATCTGCGGCAACAGCTCTCTTAATGGTTTCAGATCACCAATGTAGGAATTGTACTGATGCATGACTTAAACATTTTTTCTTTGTTTCTATGTGTTTGCCATAAACAACGTACGCGGGTTTATCATTGCCAGGTTATACTCAGTGTATTTGCACATCTTACAATTAGCCCTCACTTCAACCAGATGTTAATAACATAATATCAATGGACGCAGTTGTTACAATTACTTGCATTTTTCAAACATAGGCTATGGAAAAATTGAAGAAAACAAATGGAGAAATTTATAATCTTAGTTTTTAGCAACGAATGGTTTAGTTTTGAAATTACGTCACATATACACTGCAGTAACAAACTTTTAACTGCGGGCAGACGAAGTGATCTGTTGGTCATATATGCGGCTCACAGGCTGCACGTTTCCGACCTCCAGTTTACAATAATCACAGATCGTACATGTTGCAATAAGTTGAAAAATTTGGGTTATTGAAATATATAAGCATTTTGCTTACCGAAAGTCAAAGAAATTGGTGTTAGAATCATTTGCAAATGTTAATTCAGTAGCAAAATCTAAGTCTCCGTCCACTTCAGGGGTTTCAAAAAAATTGATGGTAAATCGATAACCTGAAACAGTCGATTTATTACGCAATATTCAACAGGCAATTATTGCACAAACCCACACAGCAACTGTAAAAAAACATAGTGGATCTATTTGAATTTTGCTACTAGTGCATGGCTTACATTGTTAACTAATCTGCATGGCCTGCTGTAATAGGCCATATACTACGGTTAGTGTTCATCAAAATTACTTTCTTATCTAGCAGTGTCATCAAACGGTCAACTGAACCTACAAGTAAAAAAATTCAAGACACTTGCAATGAACCTCTTACCTCCGAACGATACATTCGTTTCGCTCTCGGCTCGTAAATCCCATATTTTGAAGCCACCGGGTACTTCTTTAGGGTATGCATCCGGATAACACAGAGACAAAAGTTCTCCACATTGGTCAGTTAGAATAACCCTCTCTAACGTGCGAGGGCTTTCGCAAGTGAAATCAGCTACAAAAAACAAACGCATGTGTTAAATTATATCATTTTTACAGCATTTCGTTTTAAACGAACATTGTAGCCTATCATCTGCTTTATTTTTATTTTTTGTACCTTAAATCAGCCGAAAGTATCGATTCGTAATCTTTGCTGCTTGGTGCGCACACTTACAAATAATTTAAAAAATAATAATAATTAAACGATTTGAAAACTACACCGTAAGCCACAAATTGATATGAAATTTTTAAAGCTTTTCTATGGCAAACTTATTTCCATCATGAACCATGCCTAGAAAGGAAACCTTACGGTTTCTTTTAGGCTATTATAAAACATATGATTAAACTACAGTACAAAAATAGCGTATAAAGCATTAAGTTTCATACTACTTACGGACAGTTGAGTACGCATCAAAATTTTGTGCTTTTGCAAGAAGCACTGATTGAAAAATTACTAATAATAATAAAGGTGACAGCATTTTCCAGCGCATTATTTTATTATTTTTCATACAAAAATCTTACGTTGATCACTTTTTAAGAAACCCCTGGAATGGAAAAAGCTACAGTATAATTCACAAGAAAGCGATTTTTTAAATAACATAATATACGTTCTTCTGGTGCAAACTAAGCTGAACTACCACAAGGTGTATTATCATTAACAATAAATTATCACATACACCTTGTGAAAGTTCAGCGTAGTTTGCTCCAGAAAAACGTATATCATGTCATTTAACTAAATGCCTGGTGAACAGCCTCATTCAATTTTTTAGCGATTTTTTCATGTAAAAATTAGGAAAAATTTCGTGAATTTTTATGGTAAGTCAAGAGATCAGTAATGCACACGTGCTACTCCTCGGTTAACTGGATATGAATTTAAACAAAATTTTGTATAGTCCATTTTCGGTTAACTAAATATTCACTTTGTCCTTTGACCTGACAAGCATATGTATTTTGACACTGCACATGTAGTTGGCAAAAAGCATCTTTCAAAGCGTACTCAGCTACTTTTTTGCGTATGAAGGTACGGTAGGCTATGCTTTCAAATCAGTTTGTTCCTGACTTATTTCAATGACGTTATTTCCAATTGCTTGAGTTGCCGCCAATCCGGAAAAGGTGAAGCCGTAATCCATACTGATATGAACGTGTAGCCTACTATTGGTGCACATGTTATAGTTGTGGACTTGGGTTTTTCAACACAGGTAAAAAGTTTTAATTCTATTATGTCCAAACTTTAGCATTTTTACAATGTATCCAGCAGCATGTGTTTCAAATACCTCGAAATGACTAATTTTATTGGTGTTGCCGTTTAAAAAAACACTTCTGTGGAAATTTAAACCTATCAAAGGCATGTAAGTACCGGTCTTCCACTGTTAATTCATTTTATCAACACTTCTGCAATCTAGGCTATAGCCTACATTAAGACTTAGTCCATTTATAGTCCCTTAGCCCACGGTATTCTTCCATTATCAAAATAATATATTTTTGTTTGCTCCACAATTGAAAAATCTGACCACTTCACCAAATTGCATATAAAAAGGTTGAATAAACAATCTGCAAAGTTAGGTGTCGTAAGTAAAAGCCTAGTTAAAAAAATCAAGCGAAATTGCAGAAGGTTTCAGTAATAGCTGTCTAGTTTGCTTGTTGTGTCGTTTTTGTGTGATTTCTATGGAAAAAGTTTTGTCTGCAATAAAATTGTAATAATTATAAAATAATTTATGTTTCAAACATTGTCATTTTAACATTATCTTAGCAAAAAAGCAAAATTTGGTCGTTGGTCAACAAGATCTCGGACAGGAAAGTTCCTTTTTTTTAGTTGAAACTACTTTTCCTTTCTGTATAATTATGTAGACTAGCAAATTAACTGTGCAATAATCTTCTTTGCATTAATCATCAACATCTAACTCAATACCACCAATAACTATTGAACTAAATAAGAGGATGTCTAACTCTTCATAAAAAAGCAGCATAGGCCAAGGGACGAAAATCATTATATGATCATGATGGGTCAAAACTCAAAACATTTGGGCGTTGACGCCTTTTTCATTTCTACGTCCGGGCAAGTTTGACATGAAACGTGGTGTCTTTTGAAGAAAAAATGACACAGACTCTTGAACAACATCCCTCGCCCTGGCTTGCATCAGTGGGTTTGAACAAGGCGAGATTCTCGAAGCTCTTAGATCACGTTTTAAAGAAACAACTTTAGCTTCACTCCGTGGCATTTTAATTTAAACACGAAACAACCAAACACAATAGCCTTCTCACTCAGCCGTGGCAGCTGTTGTGCAATAATTCTTTTTTTAAATGTATCGAGAAAAACGCGAGATACGTTTTTTAGACCAGTGATTCTCAACGTGGTCACCAGTGGTCCACCTGGAATGTTTAGTGGTCCAAAAAGATTTTGAGTGTTTACAGAATGGATATCAATAGTGAAAAAAATTATCACATTAAGACTGAGCAAATTTGTCAGAAATTGGCTTTGATTTTTTGTGTCAGAAACATCAAACTAAGGCATCACTAGATTTGCAAGTTGCTGCATTGATTGTACAAAGCGTGGGCATAATGTTTTGTTACAAAGCATGTAAACTATATGTCCCACCTATAGCGGCAGAGAGGTACGTAGTCACGCGTCACGTAGTCACGTGCCTCTCCTCCCACAATCTGTACAAGACATGTAGCCTAAATTTTCTACGATTTTTCAGAATTTTTTCACTCACTCTATCCTACCTTATTAAACCGATCAGTGCCATTGAAAAAACATAGTTCTGGCAATGGAAAACTGTCAACAAATAATTACACAAAAAGCGAACAAAACAAAGTTTAATTTTTCAAAATTATCTAGTGTCAAACCTCAGACCTCTTGCTACAATTGTTACTTTTCCACAACTAAACTTTTTATTGCTTATTTAATCTTGCGAGTTTTGATTCTTTCAAATATCTGTTGCTTTCCCTCAATTTTTTTTTTCTACATCCGCCACTAGACCCCACTCAGCTTTTAGTTGTTTAAATTGGGCAAGTAGTCTGGTTGAGTCTAGTCTGCAAATGGGATACTGCTTAAGTGGCAAAGAACTGACGCTAGAGGTCACTGACCTATACGCAATACAGTTTCCACAAATGGCCTTCTTGGGGTGTCAGCAAAACGAATTGGTCCATGGAATTTTTTTCTTAAAAAAATGGTCTATGAGACAAAAAAGGTTGAGAACCACTGTTTTAGACTATGATACTTTAACTCCATCGTTAGTCACTATAATAGGCTATGCTTTAAGAGAATTAAAAATTTGAAATGTTTTAAAGTTGTTATCGTTGTTTATAAGTAATCTGTCGGTTAGTGATAGAACAAGATTAAAGTTTTGTAGTTTCTGGCATAAATAAGCAAACAAATATATGTTCAAGTGGTTTACAATCGGACATTTTTTTTTTATAAAAACGATAGCATGTATTGTGATCATTCGTGATAAAGCTTGATGGTGTATTTGCATCAACTACGTTCCTCTTATACGGTATGGGACACCATAGCTGCAGTGCCGGTTTTTGGGGTGTGCAAACCGTGCGATCGCACAGGGCCAGCAAATTAGAGGGCCCGCAATTTACTCAGAAAATGCAGTAATTTAGTCATTTCTAATGGAAAATTTCAACAAGTGAATTCAATAAAGGAATTAGCAACAAGAAAACATAGAGACTCAACGGGTGCAACCTACTTTGTCCCCTGAACATTTCGTACCCTGAAAAGATCGAGGAAAAAACAACAGAGCCGAAGTCGCTGATCGGAGTTGAAGCAAACATTTCAAAATTTCTCTCGATCTTTTCAGGGAACGAAATAGGTCGAAATTTGATTTTGTTACTCCGATTTCAGGGTACGATATCGGGGTACGAATTTTTCAGGGGACGAAATAGATTGCATCCAGACTCAACATAAAAAGTTAGAGACATGCTTTATTTCCGAAAAATGCTGAAGAAAGCATGATATTATATTTTTGCTATGCCACTGGACAGCACCATTTTACAGTAATATTCATATCCAAATTTTGTTGAACATGCTTTCAGAATGCCCCAAATTCAAAGTATTTTTTCAAAATTTTCTGGGGGAGGCCCCCCAGACCTCCCGCCACTGGGTGTCGCCTTCGGCGTTCATGCCGTCAGGCTTCGCCGCCGAGCGTCAAACCACTCCTTTCCCCTTTCAAAATACCTAGCTACGCTACTGAATTGGATCATTGTCATTGGGGCCCGCAAAGCATATTCCGCACAGGGCCCGAAATACCCTAAGACCGGCACTGATAGCTGACACATAGTTTGTCATCAGTAATCTTTAAAATACAAAATAACACAATGCAAATATCACATTTAAAAAAAAAACTCTGGTAACATAACCAAATCCATGCATTATTCAGCCTTTCAAGTATTGTATTGGGAACAAAATTTATCACTGTTAAAAAATATCTAAAGCTCAAAATAAAAAACTCTACTTATTTCAACAATGCCGATATCGAGGAAGGTAACAACTGAGAATAGGTTTATCGACATGACACAAATTGCGTAGCCATCGACATCATGGACAGGACTGTTGAGAGGATAGTTTGAAGCCACACCAATGAGATCCTATAGGGTCTCAAGTCAAGACATATCTCAAAAAAATGTTCTGATGGGCTTATATCTAAAAAATAAAAGCCGTTTTTTTCAAGTTTCCAGCCTTTGAAAAGGCTACCACTAAAATCATCCTAGGTGGGGCATGGCCACCTGGAGATGAGGCCTGATTTGTCACATTTTGTACATTTTGATTAGAGCTACTGCTAGTGCTTGACTGACATTTTTTGAGATGTTTTTACTTTTTGCGGTTTCCTGATGACATAAAACTTTTTTGTTGCCTTGGGGAAGCAGTAGCAAATGAGAAAAAGTAAGTTGAAAAACGCTAAATCAGACTGTTATTGAAAAATTAACAGTCTGACTAAAATTTTTGAAATCAAAATTTCTTTGTTTTTCAAAATGTGAGGATGTTAAAACCTATTGTGTCATCTGAGGAAAAGAGTAACAAATGCGTAGAAATCTAATTTTTAGAAAAATTTATTTAAACGTTCGCCCAAAGTTAGAAAAACCTGGAAATTTCTGCAAAATGTGACAAATCAGGCCGTATCTTAAGCTAGCCATGGGTGGGGTCCAAAACTACCCCCTCAACCCCTCTGTCAACGCTACCGGTTATGCATTTACGGTATTAACATACAAACGTTCATGTACATTTTTAGCTTGTTTCAACGTCAGCTGTTATTGAAACTATAGCCTTAAAGAAAGTAGGCTACTTCAGATAATAATCTTGAAAAAGCTGTGCGTTAAACAAACTAGGGGTAAAATTTGTGGAAGAGCTAAGGGCAATGAGTGTTGAGTTCGATAAAGAAAAATTTGTTTCAGCATGGAATCAATATTGCAATGGAGTTAGGTATGATAAAGCTTTTAGAGAGAATGCAATCTTTGTATATCACAAATAACAATGTAAAACTAAGTCACCCAGCCGGATTTGACCTGGTTGTGAATAAACATTTTTACTTTTGAATAATGTTAAACTCA
Organism: Aplidium turbinatum; assembly: GCF_918807975.1. Classification (NCBI taxonomy): domain Eukaryota; kingdom Metazoa; phylum Chordata; class Ascidiacea; order Aplousobranchia; family Polyclinidae; genus Aplidium; species Aplidium turbinatum. The sequence continues at coordinate 10,046,299 of NC_137486.1, forward strand.
GTACTGAGTAATGTTGCTTACTTTTACGCCTGTTGTGCCAACTACAGATGTGCTAGTTTTTCTTGGTATTAGCAACAGATTAAATCTTGCTTTCCCAATTCAAACCCGGCAAGCAAGTTCCTATAGCCTCAAATTTTTTCTGATATTCCGCATCGTAAATAGCCTACAATAAGTTCGATAAAATTCCTTTCCGTGTACATTAAATCGTATTTGAACAATCCTCTAGGATAGCAGTAATATGCAACCTTTTTTTTCGTATTGGACTATGTCTTGAATAATTTTTCAAAAACCTACTATGCTTCACAAATATAAATCTTCAATTGCACTGAGAAAAACGTTACTTAAATGAAAACTTGCAGGAAGTGGCTCGTTGAGTTATAAAAAATGCTTAATTATTTTTTCAGTTATTGAGGGGCCCACCCAGAACTCTTTATTTATATTTTATTTACATAATCGCCTAATGCTGAATGCGCAAAGACCTCATGCAACTGGTTAGGTCGATGAAATATGATGGAGCGACCAAAACGAGCAAAAAAAACTGCAAAAACGGCAAAAGATTACGTTGTTTTTTAGCTTTGGGGATGCACGTGACCATGTGCTCTCGTGGATCTGCTACTGTAGGCTATACGAATACAAGCTACCTTAATAATTTTTCATTTTATGAAATAACATTATTAAAAGCCCAGAAATAATATGTATACCCTTTCTCAGATGTACACCCCATTCGTGATCTGGTCTACACTGGCTACACTGGGGTATACATACAGTATTCCTGGTGGAAGAGCACTGCTGTATGGCGTGCTTGTGGGTGGCCTTCTATCGCCGAACCCATTGTACGGTATGACGTACCCCAACAGGACAACGTGGAAATTTTAAATGTTACCATGGCAGTGGAATTATTGAAAAAATGCGCTTTGGTCTAGAAAACGGAGCTTCTTTAGAAGTAAATTTCGATTAATTCGATTTTAGCCTACTTTTAAATTCAGAAACTGAAAGAAAAACATTTAATTTATTTTAAGAGCAACTGATCTTCTTGAGTCATCCACGGATAGAATTGATAACCTACAACTGCGATAGCTACTTTTTGGGCTAAAATTCTGAAAAGCAGTCAATCTCTACCTTTGAAACAAAATTTGACATATGTGAAGCAAAAGTATTGTACCTTACTTTACATTACCAACCTCATAATAAAAGTATAGCTTTGGCAGAGAGCTAAAGTTCTAATACCATAGACAGATCATTGATAGCAACTTGATAGGATTGAATTGCATAATTCAAAAACAATACATAAAATAAACGATTTTTTGTTTTATGTATTGTTTTTGAATTATGCAATTCAATCCTAAGTTGCTTTCAATTATCTGTCCATAATGAATTTTTTTTTTTAAATAAAAACTTGTTTTTCACAATGCTTTTCTGATTGTAAATTTTCCACAATTTTTATGATATATTTCTATGGAAATAACCCTGTATTCTTGTAGCCTTCTAACAGGAATCAATGAAATATCTCCCTGATTGTTATGTCTCGAGAAAACATCCGCTCTCCAACAATAAATGAAAAAAAATTAAGGTTCATGATAGTCATTCATATGTTGATTTTTGGTCTTGTCAATAGAATATTTAACAATAATTGACAAAGTTGTAGCCTATGTCTTGTTGAAAATTATACGATAGTTGAAAAAGTGGCATCAGTTCTCAATAACACGTCTTGATCTGTGACAAAGAACCACAAAAGGGCGTTACATATTCTGACTTGCAACGTTATTTTAATGTAACAAAAATACACTTTTTTTTGGCTGGTTGTCGTCATTTTAACGCGTAACTGGTTCTCTTTCATGCCAGAAGTAGGTGAAGTCATCTGAGAAAAACGAATTCAACCATGGCACCACGCCTGCGCAATATCCTTCTTGTCCACTGCCGATTTACCTATGTTGCCTGGCTGTTAATAAAGTCAAGTAAAAGGTAAAGGTGGACCCACACGTAATTCCAAGCGTCTAAGACAGGGGTCACCAAACTACGGCCCGCGGGCCGGAACCAGCGGCCACGTGCTGCAGAAGTAACAGCTGCACTACAACAGTTAAGGAAAAAAGTTATCAAACCTTTTGTAAAGGACTGACGTTGCTGTTTATCATTAGGCCACCACAAATGGGGACAGCCTAGGCCCTAGGCCAAGTTTGGTAAGATGTGATGTTTTTTCACGAGCACGATGCCCTGTAGTGTATCACAGCGCCAGGGGATAACTTTTCCAGCAACCTTTCGATTTTCATCACAACTTTGCTATTCCACCGCTGACTTTGTTATTTATTGTGCTCAATTCAAGTCAATGGAGATTCTAAATAGTTGTATATCGTTTCGCAATTTGCATCCGGCCGCAGCTGTTAATCTCGCAGCAATCCGGCCCTCAGAAGAAAAAAGTTTGGTGATCCCTGGTCTAAGATGACAAGATAAGGTTCTTACTAAGTACTAAGCCTTCTGCATTGAGGAGAGTGGGGTGGCCAGTTTCTTTCTCTCGCCGCGGAGTGAAGTAAACCTAATTTAAACCGAATTTATTCTTTTTGGAAGGGTAGCCGAATTTGATTGACACTCTTTCCAAACTTTACTACTAACTTGTAATCAAGGACATTAAACTTCAATTCAAAAACTATCTTTACCACCTTTTCAGATGACTTATTTCAGTTATTTTCGATCTTAAACATCTGCAAGTTACACAAGCAGCTGCAGTGCTACAGAATAATGTAGCATAAAGCTAAACGCGTGCCACACAGAACTGTTAGCTCGGCACGCCTATTTAGTCCGCCCCGTTAGCTCAGTGGTTACGCGCCCAAATCAAGATCACGCGGAGCAAGTTCGACTCTCGGGGTGTGCGCTTGAGCAACGCATTTCAGGACTGCTCTCCATTCAGCGGCACCTAGTGAATGGAATAATTCTTCGGCTACAACACTTCAATAATCGGAAAACTTCACTCTGTCAATCTCGGTAACCGGCTTTGCGTCAAGAGCAAACTACCAGGAATAACCTTGCTTCGCCAGTCCAAGGATAAAGATTCAAAACCAACCAACCAACCACTGTAAATGATCATCTTTTATCGACTTGGAAATTTATTTGCATTGCTTTGAGTTTAAATTATATCATTGGGCTATAAGTACGTATGGTATAGCAACACCAATTAAAAAGTTAATCTGATATTAATTTAAATAGACTGAAAATTCATACAAGAGACCATAGAGATAGCCAATAACGAGCCTGCTTTGTTTGTGCTCAATAAAAAAACTTGTGTTCTTAGATGTTCTATATTGAAAAAAACAGGACAAGGTTTACATTACAGGGCTGTGCAACGTGCGGCCCGCGGGCCAAATGCGGCCCGCGAAGAAAAATTGTGAGGCCCGCGAAGAAAAATTGTGAGGCCCGCGAAGATGTACCAATTTTGAACTGTGTGCGGCCCGCGAAACGTGTTTGTAATTTGGTTTAGTCTGATACGTGTGAACAATTCATTGTGGAGTGGATTATTATAGATATCGCACCTTCTGTTAACCATTTTAGAAATCTCCCACCGACCACCGCTAATCCATTGTATTTAATTATTTGGAACGTAAAATGTATGGTCACATAAAATGCATTATGATCAAATTACGACTTTGAAAAGCTCGCGTACAGACAGGAAATCTTTTCCACTTTCCAACTTTGAGAGACTATGGAATGCATCCTGAGAAGAAAACTAAATTTGCAGACCAACTTGAAAATGTGTTGTATGAATTTTTGACTCGTTTCAAGAACTTCAATGACTTCAATCTCATGAACATTTGTTTGGTATATTCGCTTCGCCATTCAACACAGACATTGACAAAGCACCTGCAGATATAACATGAACTGATTGATCTTTCAAACGAAAACAGATTTGAAAGCAAAGTAGGCCTATTTAAAAATGAATCTTGGCGATTTTTACCAAAAACATTTCAACCAAGATGACTTTCCGCATTTGAAAAACTCCATGGCTTCAAAAATGGTCTTTTTGGCTCAACGTATTTGTGGAAACAATTTTTTTCTAAAATGGGCGTCATGAAATCTCCCTATCGATCGGTTCTGACAGACGAACACTTGGAAAATGGCCTTCGAATTGCGAGCACTTCTATTAATGTAAATTTGGAAAAGGTCGTCGGGAAAAGAAGCCAGCTGCAAATTTCTCAGTGAACTCGTTTAAAGTCGGTATGACAATAAATTTGAATAGCAGTTTTCTTCAGATACTTATGCGTCCTAACATTGTTTCGGCAAGGAGATAACCCCCAATAATGCCATAAAAATAACACGAATAACAAAAAACCTACTGTTTTGTGCCTGCAACTACTAGAAATCATATGTTAAATAAACGTGCGGCCCGCGGTTTTACCCAGTTATTAATATCTGGCTCTCCTGTAATAAAGGTTGCACACCATGGTTTACAAAGCTGCTATGGTTAACATGTTGCCATACGTTAAACGTGCCACAAAGCCCTGGTAGTATTGAAAAAACATGCCATAATATTCCCAGTGAAAACATCATTAAGGCTTGAAGTAGGTTTATGTCAGCACATCCCGAATTCGCGAAAGGTTACTGACAATGTAAAAAATAACACCGCCCATTGTTGCACGAGACAAAACGTAGGCCTTTAGATATTCTGTTAGTGCCTAAAATACTTCTCTAGACATGTTTTGTTGCGTTGAATTGGCATGATCAAACAAAGGAAAAACTTGTTTTTCCAATAGATGCAGTGAGTACGTATTACGTCACAAGTCCAAACCCAATACCGCCAACGCAATTCTCAACAAAATCTCTTTTTTTAAGTCTGACGTCAAATAGGTGACCTTTACTTTGGAAAACAGATAACAATGAAAAAAGGTATGAAACAACAATGGACAAGCATCAGCGCATCGCTAGGTTAATCGGGAAATAAGTCGTTCAATGTTTTACAAACAGCCTAAACTTATTACTAACTCCATAGTTATTCAAACAGAGTACCCTACTAGACTGTTAAGGTGATTTTTTTCTCAGAGTAAATTTATAACTCTACACCCTATCAACTGATATCCACTCCGGACAAATAGATATCCGAAGCCGGTTTGTAAAAACTTCAAAATTCTTTAAAATAAAGTGTTTTTAAAGTTAACGGGGCAGAGAAAGGTCCTCTGTAAGCTACCTATTGACTGGAGAAGACCCCAGATAAAATGGGCCCTCAAATTTGCAAACATTTCTTAGGAATGCAATGCCTTGAATTGTTCACAAATTCTACGTTTTGTAAGCTCTCGTTAGTCTCGAGGCTTGACTCACATTGCCTATCTTCCCAAGTTCTATCAAAGGTTTTGGTAGAAACTGGAGCAGAACAGCCAAATAATTATATGAAACCAAACCTCCGATTTCATTTACCGGTTCTAAATTCCTCATAACGCACTCGGAACCATTTTGGTGTGGATTTGAGTTGTAAGCTTGCGTCGTTAGTGTGTTAATTAGTCTATCTAAACCAGGGGTTCTTAAACTTTTCTTAACGCGGACCCCTTAAAACAAATTTTGGTTTGCATGGACCCCCTTTGTGGCCAAGTCCGAGAAACTTTTTTGATCAGAATGAATTGGACATAACGCAATAAAATTAAAATGAATTGGTAACAAAATTTATGTTTTGTTTTGAAATAGCGAATGCAGATTGTTGTTCAATATCTTGGATTTAATTTCATTAATGTGAAAGTGCTGCTGTTTGTTTTCAACAAGAACATGAAATTGTAACTTCGTCTTTGATAGGGCAACACGCATGTCATCCTTTGCATCCAACCGGTTTCGAGTCTTTGTTTTGACAGTTACCAAGAATGAAAATCCTGACACATGAATATATAGTCGCAAAATGGATTAAAGCAGCCATGACTCTCTTTACCGAAAGAGGATATGCTTGCGTTAACGAACTCCAAAAATCGCCAACACTTTTCGAAGGACATTCTTTATGATTCCATTGCCCTTAGTTCATTGAACTCATTTTTTGCAAGGTCCTCATCACTGATAGATTCCAGTTCAACGAGTAAAGAGTAACGTATCCATCTGTATTTGTGATCGTATCGTATCCATCTGTATTTTTAATATCCTCTGCGGCTAAGCAGTAACCTCAGAAAGAGTTTTGCAATGCTTTCAAATGTCTGCACAGTGCACATGTCTGTGTGCAGAGAAGATGGTAGAGCATTACAAACTGCAGTTCCATTTTGAAGCATCAATTCTTCCAACGTTGAGAAGTAAGAATAGTTGTTAGTCTCTAATCTCCTTTTCTACAGAGATAACTTGTCCTGAAAAGCTTTAAGTTTTTCAGATGCGTCCATAGTTGTAACGGTAGGGCCTTGAATTGAACAATTTACCTCATTCATATGAGTAAAAACATCCGCCAAGTAAGCTAACTCTTGAATAAACTCTTCACTGTTAAGCTGCTTTGAGAGTTCAATATTTTTGTCTCTTAGAAAAAAAGAAATTTCCATTCGAAGTTCAAATAAGCGCAAAATACTAGTCGTAGTTCAAAATACTTGTCCCCTTGACAGCCAGCGAACTTCTGTATGATACAAGAGAACTTCATGTTCCGCTCCCATTTCTTGACATAACCTCTTGAATATTCGATGGTTCAAAGCACAAGCTCTGATAAAATTAACGATTTGCACACTACCAGACAAAATTTTGTTCAAATTTGTTGGGAGAGTTTTCGATGCTAATGCATGGCGATGTAAAAAGCAATGAGTAACGATGACCTGAGGAGAATCAACAGCGTTGTTTGAACTTAAACTCTTTTGTTTTGAAAAATTTATTCCATTTTTGAAATTATACACTAAGATTTCCATTGGGCTTTCATGGACCCCCTAAAATTAGTCCGCGGACCCCATGGGGGTCCACGGACCCCAGTTTAAGAACCCCTGATCTATACCATTCTCATCCATCTGACTTGTTTAGTTCTTATTTAAGAAGTTTAGATACCATAAGGTTTTTACTTATAATTATTTATAATTATAATATTAATATTAATTAAGGGGTTAAAACCACTTTGAACCGCTATTGGCTGCAGATTCGCTAGCCGCAAGGCCTAAGTAGGCTATCTTCACCAATACAAGTGTGCTCATTTTATCCAACGTAATGGGTGCATTGTAGTGTAGTTTAGCCCACTGACACAATGCTTCATTAACTTCAAAGTATGTGGCACGACCACACATGGATGGTCAAGCATTCGAAGTATTTCGAAACAAAAATAGGAAAATTTTTTACTGAGTACCAAAAATGACTCAACGTTGAACAATTTACTGTTAACCTAAAACTGCTAAAATTCTTTAGAATCATAGATCTTTTTCCTAGCAGACTTCATCAGGTAAAAATTTGCAGAAAAGTTCCCCTTTTTAAACAGAAATCTTTCGGTTATAAATGAAGTTATTCACAATGTGATCGTTGATATTGTCACTGGTGCAAGAGACTTAGTTTTATGAACCGATATTACATTTCATTTTCAAACTTAGAGCGTCTCAGTTTTCAACATCAAGTTTTACTGAAGAATCTTGAAAGCACTGAACGCCAACAAGTTATCCGTGCACAATGTTTGATGGTCAGCAGAAAAAATTTAAAGATTATTTCAATTTTTATAAAGATTCAAATTCAAACATGCCGAGTAACAAAACGTATTATGGATTGTAAAATTATATGCTGAAAATCTTTTGTAATCTTGAAACAAACATCAGTACCCAAGCACACTAATGGCACATTCTCCAGTCGCAGCATAACCCAAATATGAGTAGCCTATGACACATTGCATCTAGGAGCATGATTTTGAGCCATGATGCTTTAATTGGTTGCAGAGATGTGCACAAACCAGGATGGATCCGGATTTGTTGCAATTTTAGATGAACACGGTCCGGATCATGACTGCAATATCTTTGTAAAAACAGGAGCTGGACTATGCCTTTTTTTGGAAGAGCTTGATGAATGAAACTAAATTGAAAACATCTAAAGAAGTGCTGACAATTTTCACTTTCAATCATGTATGAAATAAAGCTTAATAATAAATAAATTGAAATTCAGAATGGCAACTCTATTTTGACAATCTTCATTTTGCAAACCAATTTCTTTTTACATTAATTCACCGTCTGCAGATGTTAAACTCTTATCAAAAGTGACATTTAAAAACTTAAGATTTTCATGCAATGCAGAGGGTGGAACACGTTTTGACTGTGTGTTTCGAATATTGCAAAGAGGCAGCTAAAACTTCACCACACCAGCAGAGGCACAAGTAGGATAATTTTAAAGCAATATTTGTTACAAGGTTTTGGTCAGCTAAAGCAGGTGATATGAATAAATCAAATCTTAAAGACAATTTTTAAATAAATTAACAAAGTTGACACTGCCCTGGAAGAGCAGTTCAGTTGTTTTTATTTCTGACCATCACGTTAAAACGTGCTTGTGACCGAAGTAACTTATTAAGTTGAAAGAAATTTGGCACTTCGCAACACCTTCAAAAGCTGTTAAGTGCAACTGTCGGATCGAAATCGAAGTCTACTGCTGCTAAAGATGAGTGGAGTCAGAGTCAAAAATTTGTAAATAGTTGGTTTTGAATCTTTATCCTCGGACTGACCAAGCCTTGATAGGTTGTTTCTGATAAGCTTAGTTTCGCACACTTGTAGGTAGAATGTAGAGGCTTTTGACGCAGGGCCGGTTACTGAGATTGACAGAATGAAGTTTTTCGATTGTTGCAGACGCAGTGTTGTTGCCGGAATTATTCTATTCATTAAGTGGCGCTGAATGAAGAGCAGTCCTTAGAATGAGGTGCTCAAGCGCACACCCTGAGAGTCAAACCAGCGCTGCGTGATTGAGTCGGGTGATTAACCACCGACTTCTCGGAGCGAACGGATTGCCTTGTCAGTTTTGTTTTTGCATTTCGTAAAGTTTATTATGACTATTATTATTATAGAATGGACAAATAAAACTTTTCTGTTTTTGTGAACCAACTCAGCAAACTGTCCACTTAAAGCGGCTGACTGTCTCGTATCATTAGTATAAGCCTTGCTACTCCAACGCAACAAAATGTTTACCAGCCTCCATTTTTAATCACAAATCGATTTTGCTATCACAGCATCCTCAGTATGATCATGTCAAGAGCAAAAATAGTAATAAAATTGTAATAAGTTTAAAGCATCCATTAATTTAGTCATTGCATAGGCTACTCAATTTCTTGAATGTCGAATTTATAGTGAAAAAACTTATTAGTTATATTTTACTTCAAATTCATATCACATACAGTAGTGGTCCGCCAAACTTGAAAACAAACATTTAGTGGTTCATGGAGTTTTAAAGATTGGGGACCGCTGCTTTCAAGAACAAACGAAATACAGATGTTGTTTAAGGAGTTTAGTACCCAGACACACTCAAGTAGAGCTCAAACTCATTACTAACGTATCTATTCATAGTATATCAAGCATTCAACCGCAAACGGTTTGCCTGGGTTAGGTTTTTGGTAAGTAACAGACTTTCGATTAGTTTAACAATAATCAGATTGTAGGCTTTTAAACTTTTTAAAAAATGGACACCTATAGAAATTTAGCTTGTGGATTTCGCGGACCCCTTTGAGACACATTCTGAGAAAGTTTTTAGATGTAAAGTTGAAAGGAATTGATAAAATAAATTTATCACGGTATACTAAAATTTATAGAGTAAAATATTTCAGCATATCAATAAAATCAAAAGCTGTTTGCTCTTCGTGGAAATCGTGTCTTTTATTTTCCATTTCACTCCATGTCGAAAAGGTTTACAAAAGTTTCCTCAAAGTCTATGATAAGCTAGTAGTCTCCTTCTCTAATTCTTGGATGGCACTCTTAGCACAAGCCTTGATATCCATTTTCATGCCTAGCCTATTTGTATAAGGATAACTGCAGGCATGTTTGGCCGTATATTGTTAACCCTATCTTCATACGAGCTGTTTTCGTACGCGGAAAGCACGTCGCGGCTATCTTAGCCCCGTGCTAATTAATCGCTAATAACGGTAGCTATAAAAATCACAAAGCCAAAATATTTTACAAGATAATAGCCGTGTGGATTGTGCGTATAGAAACTAAATTTTTACCCAACAAATTTATTCAAATAAAGTGTTTGAGATGAAAAAACGTCAGAAAGTTGGTTTTTACTTTACTTTCCCAAAAATAGCTTTAAAATTGAAATTTTTGAATTATAACATTGAGTAATGCTAAACTGAACAAAAAATTACTTTGCTCATAAATATAAAGCATTTTTGGGCGTTTTTACATTTCAAAGTAATTGCACTAACATTTATATTGTACTAACATTAAATTAATTATATCTAGCATTGCACGATAATGTCTGGCCAGTGGCCACCAGAGACGAAATGCTTATTGTGAAGGGTAGGAAGGATGAAAAATGACCAGTGTAGGTTAAAAAAAATTCGGTAGGAATAAAAACTAAAAGTCAAGAAATTTCACATTTTTAGCATATTTTCTTCTGAGAAATATTTCACTACTAGTGGGGCGTCCTCCTAAAACCCCGTGTCGCTACAGATAGGGTTAAAGACTGTGTTTCAATATTAAAAGCCGTTTGATATAAGCCGACCTACGGATATAGCATGTTCAACTGACAATATGCATTTTTTTTTGTAAGAGTTGAAAAATAGGCTTGAAAGTTTGAAAAAAAAAGAAAAAAGTTCAAGCATAACTTACAGAGATGTTTAAGGCTATTAATTTTTAGTTAAACTTTTAGTAATAAAGTTGCAGAAGGTTCAAACATGCATTGGCAGGAAGGTTGGTGGGTAAATTTTGTCCGGCTGTGATCTTTGCCTGAAACTGGTTTTCCGTTGAACAGGTAATTTTGACGATAAGCACCAGCCAAAATCAAGAATTTAACTTAACATTTATCTTTGCTTATTTGTTTTACATTGTAGGCTACTCTGTTGTGCAAGGGCAAAGTCACTCATACATTTGGGCACAGTCAGATAAAAGTAAAGGACTAGAATTATTTAAAGAACTAACGGACTTCCTAACATTGCAGGTAATCCAAGCCGAGAAGGTAAAAAATACCCTGTCGCAGGTTGTGGAGTCTAATCCACTTACGTAGGCTACTATTTTTATAAAAAATTGGCAAATCTGAATGAACAAACACGTGTAGCACCACAATAGACCAGGCTTACTACAGTACAATCACTGACGTCCATAAAGTTAGTTTGTCAATAAACATTTCCCATATCACCTTTGAATACCCCCGTAGTAACATTTTTAGGATTAGGCTACACAAAAGAGTGAGTCATTTGTAGGCTATACAAGTATACAGCTACTGGAAGGCCAGACCGTGGACGCCAACGACGTATGCTATACACAGTTCATTGCAATTTTTTACGACCTTAAGCTGGTAACTTAAGATACATCTATTCAGCCTTCTGAAAAGTGACGCGCCTTTTTGGGATGTTTCTTGAGTAATTTAGCTGTCTTATTGCTTTCAAAATCCATTTTTATGAGAAAATAACCGGACCACCAACCAAGAAAACTTACTCCAGTGAAGTTTATAAATACACCTCTGCGTAAAGCATATAGCTTGCGCAGCCTGTATACAAAACCAACATTGTTGTCACAAATGTGACTTATCACTTTTCATTTACGAAATCCAAATCAACAATTAATTCGAGGTTTTTTAACATGTGGCTGCCCCTAAGCAAACAGTTCAAAAGAAATTGTGACGTAAAGACTTGACTTTTCTCCAACCAAAGTGAAGGGTAAGTCAAGTCAAGCGGCACGTCCAATAGGCTTTCATTCGACGAAAACAACTTTATAAAGCTAAGCATGACGTTTCTTTCAAAAGCACTTTTACGCATGGATAACTGCAAATAGGCTGACAACAAAAAACAGATGATGCGGAAAACAGTTTGCACAGAATAAAAAAAAATGTTGCAGGGGAGGTTTGGTTTTAAATATTTATCCCAGGATTGACAAAGCCTTGATAGGTTATTCATGGTAGTTTCGCATACTTATATGGGCTTTTGACGCAGGGCCGGTTACCGAGATTGACAGAGTAAAGTTTCCGATCGTTGAAATGTTGTTGCTGGATAATTATTCCATCCATTAGGTGTCGCTGAATGGAGCGCAGTCCTTAGAATGCGTTGCTCAAGCGCACATCCCCAGAGTCGAACCTGCGCCGCTTGTTCTTGAATCTTCTTCGTTCCAGAAGTCACGCACTAACCAATTGAGTTATTGGAGACCGACTTAAAGTATAACTTTTTATTGTTATGACAATCTTATAATAACACGGGTGTAGGCTACTTTGCTGTGTGATATACATTTAATTATCGGCGGTGTTCTAACTTATCCACGGTAGGCCTACACTTAATTTCCGCAAAATAGAGCTGTCAAGGACAAGATAAGAATATTTGGTATTTATTGCATAAAATAAATTATTAAAATTGATTTCTCAGACATGAATGTAGGCCTACTCAATTTACATACAATATTAGGTTCACATCTCATGCTCAAACAGAAAATTACACATTATCTGCAAACAAAGATTTGGGAAGACAAGTGAAGACGGGGTTGAGTAACAATAGACACCGGTGCAGTCAAGTAAGCAGTAGGCATTGTTAGGCACTGCTACCATGCGGACAATTATAACAATGTTGATTAATAAAATATATAATTCAACAATTTAACGGTTTTTCATGTAAACTAAAATCAGGTCTATATCGCCTTTGATTTGATACTATGGAGATCTACAGCATGGTAGGCCTGGTTTTTATCTTTTGCCTATCGCATATTAAATGTCACTGTGTTTCTGATAAAATTTAACATCACCAACAAGGGTACTCATACAATAAGTAGCTTAACAAGTATAAGCCACGCGGCATAGAGAAGCATCAACAACCTTCGTGCTGTCAATGACCTGTTTTTATAAGTGCCATCATTTCTCAGCTTGAGCAAAACGTCGTCTACTTTATAACTCGATAATGACGATGGAGCTGAAGGCATCTCGTCCCCCCCCCGAGCCAAAGGTCCTTCGAACAAGCATCCCGTTATCCTATACTACGACACTCATTCTTGCCGGCAGCTTAACTTATCAGTGAAGCCGAGAAACAAAATATACTCGAGGCCAATCGGACGAGTTATGAATGAAAATCAGAATAGAGACTAAACATAACCAAGCTCCATTTTTTTTCTATCCAACAGTGACACCGGTCACACTGGTCTGTCCTTACTAGCAGGTGTTGGTATATTTTTAGAGTCTTTGCATAAACACAAAAATTTTCCGCTGAACCATGCATCAATGGAAGTGGCATCTTTCTTTTCATGCAAGTGTGGTGCTGAGAAACAAGTTGCAGACTTTGATCTCAGAGGATCTCACAAAATTACAACAATGTGAACGAGATTTCAAAAAAAAGTATTTCAGACAATCATTGTTTAGACGAGTTTGTTATTTTAAGAAGAATCGGAATATGATTTGATAAATTGAGTTCTTTTGTATTTCGAAGAGTCGAACTCCCTTGATTTTCAGAAATTGAAAAGGAAATAAAGTTGCATTTATTTTAAAGAAAAACATATTTTTTCACTAAGAAATTGTTTTGAAATGAAACCAATACAAGGAAAATAACTTCAAAAAGAAACAAGATATTTCGAAAATTTAAATTACTGTATTTTTGAAATTTTTAACATCCCTTTTAGAAAGTTATGTATTCTGTGTTGTTAAATAAAAAAAAACAAAAAAACTACAGGTATTTTGAATAACAATGCATTTAGAAGCTCAAGAAATGCGTAGGTTGACCGAATACGTCATTTGGTGTGAATGTCAACTGCAAGCTATGGGTTGTGCACAAGCGTGACGCAACGCTGCATGCCAGAGCGGTGACGCGTGTTCCAGCTAAAAAAAATTGTAAAGGACACAGATTCTTTCCAAAAAGAAAACAGTTTCCTTGGAGATTTCCTTTGTTTCTTTTAAGTATTTTTTACAAAAGTAGACGATTGCATTTTTTACGCTTCAACCTACTGCTGGAATGCATTGTACCTAAGACAAAGTTTTTAGAAAAAATAAAAAAGTGATGACCAACCAATTACAGTAAGGTTACTTAAAATACTTCGAGAGACTAAAAAATATATTCAGTTTTGGTAAAATTTTCTTTGAAACACTGTAATATATTCAAGAAAATCAGGGCTTTACAACGCTATTACCAAACCATGTAAAGTGTTCGAATATTAATAGTAATCTGCTATCGAACAAGCCAATATGAAGATATCTTCAGACATAAAACACTCCTCTTTGAAAGCAAATAAACTCATCGTGGCTAATTGCACGTAGCAGCAGAAAAATTGCAACCAAGAAAGAAGTGAAATGCTGTGTGCACCTTCTAGAAACAAATGTTTAAAAGTAAAATAAAAATGGGAAAATATTCTGCCGTGCATTACGTAAGCGTAAGCAAGCTTGTTTGACTTAAAGGCGCCATCTCGTGTCTTGTAAAAACTAGACAAACCTTGCCTCGATGATAAACTGCTGCTTGAAACAATTCTTTAACTGCGTAGTTCAAGGTTGTATTTGTTGCACCAAGTAATATTGAAAAAAAATTGCCGTTTTTTAAATTTTTTTTCACGTTTTTTCTTTAATTTTTTTCATTTTTTTTATTGTTTTCAATCGTTTCTTTCATGTTTTCCAAGAAACAACTGTTTTCATTGATTCTAATAAAAAACTGCAAAAGAGACTGTAAAATTATAGCTGCTGAATAACTTACTATAAATTAGTTTGCTGTAGTTTTGACTTGGTTCATTAAGTCAGAAATGTGGTCACATACTTAGCAAATGGTTATAATTGATACTGGAAAGACAGCTGATATACCACTTGGCCAGAGATGTACGTATACGCCGCAAATTCTACGCCGCATGCTTGCGGCGTGGACTTTTTGTTTACGCTAACGCTTGCGGCCACATTTTTTTGGATAGTTTGCGCTTGAGGCTACGCCGTAAAGTTTTCGCGGTTTTTTAGTGCATAGCGTCAACGCATACTTTTTAATGTATTTTTTTCGCTACAACACGCCAATACCTTCCAGCGCTGCAGTTGAAAGAATGTTTTCAATGGGCAAAGACATATCAGAACCAAAACACAGCAAAATGTCAGATGAACACTTTCAGATGCTTATGTTTGTGGAAATTCAAATATAACTTGTTTGTTTCGAGTGGTTTATACCGTGTGAATGTTTGGCACTTAGCAAACAAAATTAGTTTACGCTAGTGTATATGCGCTAACGCTGACGCCGCCAACTTTTTTTACAAGTTACGTTGACGCATACGGCGCATGTTTTTTCGAACGTTTGCGTGTACGCTGACGGCGTCAATATTTTTTGTATGCGCGTACATCACTGCACTTGGCCCTAGCCAGCAAAGAGTTTTTAGAAAGAACTCAACTGTACCATACTTGAAAAGCGGCGACCATTTAAACAGTAGACCTACTTTGTTATTTGTCTTAATTTCTTTTATCATTTTTTTTTCTTATCTTATTAATTTTTTTCGCTGCATAAGTGCATATACGCCTAGTATGGGCAAATGTTCTAAGCCAATTGGTGAATCTGCAGTCTAGCCGAAGGATACAGGTCAACTTATCGATGTCTTGATTATTTCAGAACAGATATTTTCAGAATAGATTCAAAATGCAAATTTTGTTCCAGGGCTTAATTTGTAGACAGATTGTTTGCGCAAAAGAAAACAATAGTTTTTTCCATTTTATTTTTAATAGCGCACACTTTAAAAAACGAGCACAAAAAAAAATGACCTACGCCCTAAGTTGTAACTCAGCCTACCTAATATTAAAAGTGAAATGCACGAGGATTGTAGTAAAACTCACTCTAGAACCTTCCACATTTTTATCCTCTATTCAATTTTAAAGCTACTGCACAATCAAAAAACGATTTTATGTGGACCTCTTCAAAGTAACATCATTTGTGTTTATCGTAGACTACTCGATGCTCCCGCAAAAGCACAACCTCTCAGCCACAATAAAAAAGCAGAGACAAAACAAAACCAGTTTTCTTATGAAGTTCTGAAACTTGACAACAAAACTAATTGAGCAAAGGCAGGAAGCAATTTTTGGTTTAACTATCGTCAAAGACATAGCCTAATGAATAATTGTTTCATACTCACTCGTGATCATGTGGGAAGACAAGTTTGGTAATCCTCTTCCACAGGGCAAAGATGTTGAAGCCACAAAGATAACAAAAGCTACAAACTCAAACATTGTTAATAATTGGTAAGCTAAGACAGGCCGACTAGAAAAAAAAACAAACTTAAACATCAACCACTTTTACAATTTTTTTCCTTTGTAATTAAAAACTTTTTTATTTTTAAAATCAAAATTTAAGAATCAAAAGAGGATTTTTCCTTTCAAAGATAAAACTTTCTATAGCCTAATCACAATCAAGTTTGAAAAGCAAAGGTGCGCAATGACTAAAACACGTTATAGGTTTCGCCTCCAACTCCACTCCGGCGGCTAGGATTAGAAGAGCTCATTGATTGATTGTGGGAATTTTAATCTTAATCTGTGTGAAAAAGTTTCTTTAAGAGGTTAAACCTTGCACTTTCGCATAGCCTACTTGTAAAGACTTTGAACCCCTGGCTCTGTCACATAGATAGCACGGACCCACCAGCAACAGAAAATAGGCAAAAGGGTTCAAACTTTTAAGGCAAAATTTTGCTCGTTTCAGTTTGTGGCTCTGTCACGTTTGTAGAGAGTTACACTTTAAATCTGCGTCCGCACTCCGCATTATACCTCGGCACAAACAAAAATTCTTGGCTATTTTTTATCAAAGCTCTAAAATTTCTAAAATTGTAGCTTTGCTTAAACTCTAAGTTTTTATTTGTCCAATGATGAAATGACTTTCAGCGCTACTGAGCAAACTGAAAGAAGAGTGGAGCCCTAAATTTTTTGAATACGCTGTAGAGTAGAGGTACTTTTTTCTGGATATTGCAATAGTAGGCTAAGCTAATCGCTCATAAGAATACAACACTTGCTGAAGATTAATCAGTTGGTAGAGCAGTAAATCAAGCCAGTGCAGGTTGAACAACCTGATGGGAATGAAAATACATGTCCCGCCGCATTCTCAAGGAGTCAACTGCACTTTTCATGGTTCACTTCTTTGTTGGCAGCAAAAAAATAGGGTATTGGATTCCAGCCTGGAATGCATACAACGTCTTCAGAAATTTTGTGACAACTTTTATCCTCGGACTAACAAAACCTGATAGATTATTTTTGGTATTTATGCATACTTGAAGAGGCTTTTGACACAGGGTCGGTTTACCGAGATTGACAGAGTGAAGTTTCCGATTGCTGAAATGTTGTTGCAGGAGAATTATTCCATACACCAGGTACTCCTGATTGAAGCCAAAGGAGCGGATCAAAATTAATTTGGGATCACTCAAACCAAAATTATAAAATTTACTTTAGGCTACCTATTATTGTTGCTTCAAAAAATTAGTCTTCTGAAAATTTTAGATACTTATCAACGTGTTTTAATTGTTAGAAATAATTGCAACGTTCATCCCATAAATGAGAAAGTAATCTACAAACAGAAACACATAGCTTGTAGCCAGAGATGGGCAAGATCACCAGTATTGGTGATCTTGAAGATCAAGATCAAGATCACCAAGAATAGGCGATCTTGAAGATCAAGATCACCAAACTATGTGATCTTGAAGATCAAGATCAAGATCGTGATCTTGAAGATCAAGATCACTTTTTGTGTACTTGAAAAAAAATGAAGTTTTTGATCAATGATGTTGCAAAAAATAATAACTATAAGCAATCTGGGTAAAGGTATATAGTTGGTATTGCTAACTTTTACTTTTAACTACTCGATCACTGGCCTAAGAATTGTAATAAGTTAGTGACTGTTGCTATTATAGGCCTATCAATTGTTGACGTAGTTTGCTTAGAATCGCAACGTCACCCCCAAGGCAGAGGTTAGTTACAGTAGTTCTGAAAAGTCGCAAAATTTGCAATTAGTTTTATACTTTTTATTTATAATAAATAAATAAAAATAAAGTTTAAACCGCATCCTCTTTTACCAAATTTTTGTCTGGTTCATGTGGGAGTTTTTATTCGTGTTACTAAGTAGTTTTAACTTTCACTGCATTATGTAAATGTTTATTGCACCATTTACCCACCTGGCAGCTTTGATACTGTTGTCTGCTATCAAAAAAGTTCAGAGGTTTGCGGTCAGACAAACCGCTCCATACTCAGACCCTAAACAAGTCTTGGTCTGGTTGATTTGCTGCAATAAACCACTTTACATGACCAAAGTCGGGTAGAATCCAGATTTTTTAACACCGCCATTCTAGACTTTTGAAACATCTAAAATTGGGTCAATAAAAGCAAACATTTCTTTAAAATTCACATTAAATCATTTTTTATTATACGTCAACATAAAGTACACGGAAGTTGACGTCTTCATTATGACCAACACAGAAAACTTTTTCAATTTTGAAATGGCAACACTGACCAGATTTGATGGAGACTTTAAATCGTCTTTTGTTGGGCACATATCATATTAACAGTGGCTTAATGTTAGTAGTTGCCACTAACTACTTTGTACAGTAGGCTACGAGTTCTAAAAAAATGCCTCTATGTAGGAAGTAAAATTCAATTTTAAAGTGATCTTGATCTTATTGTTCTTCAAGATCAAGATCACACAAAAAAAAGTGATCTTAGATCAAGATCACCAAAAAAAAAAGTGATCTTGAAGATCAAGATCACGCCCATCTCTGCTTGTAGCTTAATGGATCCACCGACGTTGCAAGCATTGTGACAATCCGCATTCTTACAGCGAATAGTTTGAACTGCAGCTTTACATGTCAAATATATCCATCACAAAAATCAGAGCCCATAATAAGAATATTATTTTCGGACTCAGCAAGCTCAACACCATTTTGACCAACAACAAACATTGTTGTTGGTCAATGTCGTTCTTTTCACAAGCACAGCTACTGCAGAAAAGATAGTCGAAAACTATTGATTTCATCATTGCACCTGACT
Source organism: Aplidium turbinatum (assembly GCF_918807975.1). Taxonomy (NCBI): domain Eukaryota; kingdom Metazoa; phylum Chordata; class Ascidiacea; order Aplousobranchia; family Polyclinidae; genus Aplidium; species Aplidium turbinatum. The sequence continues at coordinate 10,065,325 of NC_137486.1, forward strand.
AAAGAACCGTGTTACGAAAGCTCGTGCAACCGCTGCTGCTACAACGAACCCGCAGCATCAGGCTAAAACAGCTCGTTTATATCTACATTTGTGAAGTAAAATCTGATATATAGCTAGACAAAGACTCAGATAAAATTTGATGCAGATCAACATCATCCATAATAGAAGATTTGCTGGCGTAACAACACATATCAGAAAAACTTCACAAGAAGATCCAGTACTGTAGTTTGAATATTAAGATAACCTGCACTAAGTCTCGACCTAACGCATTGAAACAGATAAGCGAACACATTAACTTGAAAGCAAAATAGCCTACTGTTCAAAAGGTTTTTAACAACGGTTCGTCGATTATGGAATAAGCTGAGGTAACAATAAATTCAATGCTATTTACTATTCAAGTAGTTCAGCAGAGCACGAACGCACGGAGAAAACGTTAATTTCACAATCTCATGCTGTTTCTTAGATTGTTCTGTCCACTCACGTGTGGCAGAAAAAAAATTGTCCGACTACAGAATTTGTGGACAACAATAACAATAAGGTTTACTTCTGCTCAAAACAACTCCATAACGCAACATGCAAACTTGTTTTACGAATCATCAGAGAGCGCTATGCAAGATATGTTGTCATGGACTTATATTTTTCAATATGACTTTCAATTCTCATGCAGCCTAGTCAACATCCCTACTATTAATTATAAAAACGACCTATCTTTGGGCTTTGGTGTGGGCTACAACAACATTAAAGAAAAGATAAAAAATAAATGGAGCCTTAACCAGAAGGACATTTAACAAGAATGCCGAGTGAGCATGCTCTACTTTATACTCTGGGCTGATGTAGGCTAATCTCTCGACGCATAGAATATAACCGACTCATCAACGGATTTTGCTTTATAAAGCTAACACTCAAAATACAACATTATGTGCAGTAAATGACACTACTCTCATAACAAGATATATAAAATATTTTTCTTATAGGCTTGAAAAAGGATGTAGGCTATAACTAGCCGAAAACATTCGCTTATTGTTTTCATAATGTTAAATGTGGTGTTGTTGCTGACTTATGTCTACTTATGGTTTAAAAAAGTTACCGCTCTACTCAAATTAGACCTATATCTGATCAAAACGTCAATTGTCATGATGATGGCATGACAACGATAATGTCACAATGATGGCGTGACAACATCCAGGTTGAGCGATACTGGGCGAGCTATAGATCAAAACCGTGATTCATGGAAAGATAATTCACATTGATGTGCAATCTGCTTCAAGCGGAGGATGGCGACTGAATAGTAGTAGTTTGACTGGAAACACCGCTGTATTCTGCAGCAAAAACTACAATGCTAAAATATTTCCACCAAGATCTCAGATTTCTATACACAACTTTACCGTGTGATCACCAGTTGATTAATTATTCTGACGCTGAAACTAAACCGAGAATATCATAAGAGGAATACGATACCAAGACAAAGTTGGATTTAAATCAGATTTATTAAGACAAAAATAACGCAAAAAAAATGAAGGCTTTACACCGACGTTCGAGCAACTATCTGATAGCAAATAAGATATTGATCGTACAGCAAGTTGTCAACTGAGGAAAATCGTGATGCAAATCTTAATGAGAGGAATGAAAAAGGTGAATAAAATGCGTTTCATGCAACCGCGGCTAACGATGTTACGTAAAGCTTAAATACGGCCAGCTGGCAAAATCCATTTCTTTTACATTGATTCAACGTCTGCAGACGTTGAATCAATGTAAAAAGAACGGATCTTGCTAGCTGGGACAGCCGCAACGCAAGGATACAGTTAAGGATATTAGGTGCAAAGTGTGCCACACAGAAACAACTTTAAAAAACAGTTGATATTCGTTGCCCAACGTCCATATGATGGGTGAACGAGTTTTACGTTAAATGTTTCAAACAAAGCTTGTTGCTGCATAAAATACAATGCTGACTTTGAAAAATATGACAATGTACTTAGCAGTGCTACTTTACATTAGGCTACTAGAACCGGGTTGGAAGTGGAAAAAGGAACAAACCATACTGTTAGCTAGATGTGAAAACTGAATTCCTCAGATTTCACATACTTTCGCAAATATGACGTGATGTATGAAAAGTATCGCTCGAAAATCTCTTATAGTTACGTAGAGGCGCAAAGCTATAATCACACTACTCCAATACTCCATGTCACAGCTATATTAAGGCAAATACATTGATTGTCCTTAAGGAATTGTTAACAAGGTGTGCTGTTCATATGAAAATATACGCAAAGCAAAACGTACTTATTGTACCATATAGGTAAAACTTTAACCCGATCTGTACCAGGGTGGTACAACTGCCAGCAGCAATGTGGTTTTCGCGGCACACGGAATTCTTTCTTGCATACAACTTGACCGATTGCGATGAACTGCAACGCGTGACAATTCATCTCTGTATTCGTGTAATCGAGTACAGTATCAGCTAACAAGGCTTTTTATTAACGTTGTAACCTTATAGATTCAGTCAGGAACAGTTTTGAAGTGAACTATTTGAAAATGGCGAGTTTGCACAAAAAAGCTGCTGTAGCCCTTCCTAAAAAAACGTGGATCAAGTTATTGTAGCAAAAGCACTCAATTCGTTGAACAAACAGCACAAAATCCATATCTAAATGTTCTAACATTAGTGTAATTACAGTACAAAAGTTATTTAATACGAGCTATTCATTTTTTATAAGAGGCATTAGAAATTTAAAACAAACAAGAACATAGTTACATATATTATGTAAATAATCAATAAAAATACATAAACAAGTAAAGAATACTTCTGTTCAGTGTTTGGTTAGCTGATAACCAATTTGACAACTTGAAAGAACAATCATGTCGGTAACGTGCAAAGCGTAGCAAAAATCTCCTGGCAAGGAAATTCGGAAACGGAAAATGATGCAATGCTCAAAGAGGAAGATACGCAAGCTTTAACAAGGGCCTTTTTTGGGTCCAGAAGACCAGGATACGTTAAGACGCTTTAAAAAAAACAGGACAATATATGTTTCTGCCTTGATGACCGATAACGGGTATCTCCCAGTGTCAAGCTGGTATTGTGCTCATGGAAATGCTCCGAAACCTAAAACCTAACCTTGCCGGTTCTTCATATCCACAAGCAAAACAACACATCTATTCGATCATGTGGAAGTCGAAAAACTACACAGAATCAAGAAAATTGAACGTGCTTGAAGCTGGTTGAACAGCACCTAACAATGAATCAAAAGAAACGAGTTATATTCGTTTTACAAAGAAAAAAAAACGTTCATTAAATATACGCAAAAAAATTAATATTTAACGTAAAAAAAAAACAATAAAAAGTGTAATCTGCAACAGACGACACTTTAAACCTGGGTACCGTGGTATGAAAACCTTCATGTTGTTTGGGTGGAAACAGTTTAGAAATACACGAAAATAAGCAATTATTAAATAAAATAAATAACCAATACAATACACCAGTGCAAAGCAAGGCAAGTTATGACTAATGCAAACAGTTAATTTTCAAGCCATGCACGCACAAAGATACTGACAAAAAATACTGCATGCAAGAGAGTGAATACATAATCAATGACAGATTTTGTCACCACGTTTCCGTCACGAACAAAGTAAATACATATCGTCTCTAATATACGATAGTTCAGCTTATTAGAGACGATATACATAGGTAAAATGTATCTAAGTACCGTATAACAAAAGAAAGCTTGCTGAACACGTGACTGCTAGTGTGACGCAGTGTTCAGTTGCATTGTGAACCGTTGGCGCTTGAAGTTGAATACAATACTGACGAGAAAAAGTAGAGATTTTCATTGAATATCTCACTCCCGTTGAAGGTTAGGAGAGTCTGAATGATCCTGTCGTAGCGTTCGACATTTTGAACATTTTCTGGGCACTCTGGTCTTTGTATTGCATCGCTGTCTTTTCTTTGTGGTGCTGTGAACGAAAAAAGATGAAAATAACAAAATTTTGAATAATGCACCGATTAACAGAAACAGCACAGCACGTTTTAAGCAGGTTTTAAAGATTTTACATTATTAAACTGAACTTCTAGAGGAGATGCTGTCGATGAAGTTTCAATAGGATTTTTCGACATTTCTTTTTTTATAGGTGCATGATGACTTATAGTCAGTGTTGGACTAGGTTCTAATTGGCATTCAATGTGTGTTGTTTTGCTTCAACGGGATTTAGATTTTAGGGTCGGACAGTGCAAGCAAAACTGTCATAGAAAACATTCTCTTTTCGGCATGACATTGAGGAGTTTGTTAACATAGGTTTACCGCTCCCAGTGAGAATCGTACAGACAACCTTTAGAGCACTTCTCTGGCTTGAAAACCCTAAACAAAAAATCAGTCCCTTTTACATTGATTTAACGTCTGTAAGCGTGAATACATAGCCGAGTGATGAAAGCCTGCGCTGTATCGTTGGCAGGACACTGAGTGGCATGACTGATGGTGGACACGGAGATTGGCTTTCTTGCCTTTCCGCCCACTTAATTTAATTCTTCCACCACCGGCGTAAGCCTAAATATTTATTTTTGACAACGTTTTGAATTCACTTCGTTAATTAGGAGAGCTTGTGACAATTTGGGTGCAAAAAGACTTTAATATACTTAGCAAAAAAAAAAGTTTTTCTTGCTAAGTTCATGTTGGTGATGGAAGACTTTTTATTTACAAAAATGACGTTATTTCTCAGTGTATGGTAGGCTTGTACAATTTCCCCTCTGATCCTCTAAAATAAAATACGCACGCCCTTAAGCCGTTGGTTGGTTAATATTCCGGGATAAAGCAAACGATAAATTTTGCAAAAATTAAATTTTTTTTGCAATTTTTGAGTCCACGTGACTGTAGTTCTATGTGATGCACGAGACTGGTGGCTTTTCACAAAGCTTTGAAGGTTTGGCATAATCTCCATCAGGTTGCGTATGGGTAACGTCGAAGATCACCACGGTGGTATGAGTGGTTACTTCGCTTACAAGCATTACTTATATCGCCGCAAAAAACGTATCGTATGAGTGGGCACTGGGCTCGTACTTACTTGCAGGGCCGTAGAATGTGAAGCTGTGGCATAGTGCTGTGACAATCATACCGGTATCCAATATAGGCGTTTACCTTAACCAAACAATGCCTTTGACGGTCAATCTGAACAGCAGCTAGCATCCTTTCGTAAGACTTGCTGCAAAACTCTGGCTTGCTGATTTTAATGTGTCTTGGATGCATGTGGCCTGGGAAACTGAGTAATCCACTGCCGCAGTGCCCAGCCTGGTCGATTCGATATCTCTCCAACTAGACGTCGAGCTTCAAAGAAAGAAATGAAACTGAACAGCCAGAGAAGAAAAGTCGGCCTTTTCAAACTTTGCTTGACACGATGGGGCATGGGGGCTTCACGCATCAGCACGGTGCGTCGGAGAATAGAGATAATGACGCAATGTTTGGTTGTCAACTATTACCCTCCCAGCGGAATAACAGGCCTCCACCGACATGCTTTCAAGAAAAAAAAAAGGACTGGACTCAATACTCTATCCTGCTGATGAACTTTCTGCTTTTTTTAAACAGTGTTCACTTACCGTCTTCAATTCTTGCTACAATCGGTTGCTGAGAAACATACAGCAATATACTCGGTTAGTGATTTAATATTTTAACCCCTTTTGTCTAAATTCGCCTCCTATTTTCCCTTTTCGAGTTATCTCTTCCTGCATCTTAAAATCGCCTCCAAAGGAGAACACAGCCCACTTCGGGAATCAATGAACTAAGTCAGTGTTTCTTAAACAGGTGAATGGTTCACCCCAGGGTGAATAAATTTTTTGCAAGGGTGAACTAACCAAAAGGGGTGAATAAGGGTGAACCGTCAGAAATGGATGATGGCTTGCGAGCAAGGCGGATATTCAGGGTGTTCCACCTGTTCAGTGAACAGGTGAGAATTTCCAAAAACAAAATCCATTCTAAGTTTTTCATTTTTTAATCAAAAGTAATTGTTTTTTAATAAATTTCAATATTTTTTATTGTTTGATTCTTTTATAAATATCAAAAAATTAACTGAAAACTAAAAAGAGAAATGCGCTGAAATGTGTGAACTCATCGATGAGAGTGGCATTAGAAGGAAAGATTCATCCGCGATTTGAAAAACTAGTTGCGAAAGTTCAGGAGCATCCTAGTCACTGGTAAACAATTTTCTGCAGTAAATCGACTACGGTACTGTTGTTTTTTTGCTTATTGTAATAGTGAAGTTGTTTTGCACTGAGTGTATAAGTATAAAAATTTGGTGACTGTGTTTTGTAGCTTTATATCTCTGGACTCGAGAAATTGTAGATTGCAATGGTAAAACTTAGCTTGAGTTGATCTTAACAAAATTCGAAACAACCTAACTCATTCTGTGCTGTTATATATAGACGAGATAGTTTTATGATATCATGAGACAAGGGTGAATGAAATCTGGAGATAGATGCTAGGGGTGAACAAAACTAAAATAGTTTAAGAAGCACTGAACTAAGTGGTTGAAACGATGTAAAAATACGTCAGTTTGAAACAACTTTTTACCTTTGTTTTCTTCGCTTTCGGCTTCGGCCCTTTGGACATAGATGGAAGTTTTGACAACATTGACTCCAAAGAAGAGGAGTGCTTTAGGGGCTTTGACTTCTTTTGATTAGGAGGAGCTCTTGGAGGAAGAGCCGGGGGCTGTTGCTATGAAAAATGATGCAGCAACAGATGAGTTTGATGAAACAGACTGGATCATAAAAAATAATCTCAAGCACAAGCACCAAGGTTTTATTGATATCACAAATTTTACATTACAATAGAATTGATTTACATAAAATATGATTTGCAACAAAAAAAGCAAAACACAAGGGCTAACGATGGAAACTATCGAGCAGTAGAAAACATTTCTTTCGCTTTCACAAGCCAAGACAAAGCCAAAAATTTTAGAAAATATTTGCAACAGAAGATATCATCAGGATGCCTACCATGTCGCTAATCTCGTCATCATCGTATACGTCTTCAGGTATCATGTCAGGTTCCGCATACGTGGCGCTTTGTGATTGGCTGTCGCCCGAGGATGTGGATGACGCATCGATCTTAATATTGTTGGGAAAATGAATGTCAAGTTATTTATTTTTCAACATGGAATTAGATCAACAACATTATCATAAAAAAGAAAAACAGTGAAAAAAGGAAATTGAGAAATTAAAGCTTCGAGCATACACCAACAATCAAGTAAGCTTATGATCCCTCACCACGGTTGATAACAACCTATAGGAGTACTCGGTCTGTACCTGAGATAGATCCTGCCCAATGTCCTCCATTCGTTTCATGACGCAACCGTATATGTCGTCCGCTTGAGCGTGCGCTTGCTCAGAGTCAGTCGTACATTTCAAGCTCCTAGGAAGCAATAGAAAGATGATGATCTAATGGTGGCTTGTTATTCCGGATACAAAGCAAGCGTACAAATATAAAAACATTATATCATATTTCCAAAGGTAAACTGTAGACTACTACCACTGTTCAGGAAAGCACAACAGTCTACACGAAAGACATTTTCAAGAAAACGTCATGTGGAAAAAGAGCAGAAACTTTATCAACGGTGCGTAAAAGACACCACTTGATCACTCCACAGCATATTGGTTTCACGTTGTTTACTTTTCCAAAGCAAAATAGCCGACTGTGCCATCGGTTGAGAGAGGAGATTTTGTCGCTTCAGCTTAAAAAAAAGAATACCTTTAATAAGCAATAATGAAACTTTATTGTAGAAAACTGAGTGACTCACATGCCTCGGTTGACCAGTGCCTTGTGAGCGTTGGCAACCTGCTGCGCACTGTCAAGATCACCTTGCAAAGCCAACCTTGCCGCAGACTGACTCGCGTATGTTCCTAAAGAAACAAATCATTAAGAATAGAAACAAGAAGCAATGATGAAATAAAAGATCATTGGCAAAATCTCCAAGTTCAACTCAATTTTATTTTTCATTGCTGGCGCGAGACCGTTGAGAATGACACAGCAAACACACAAATCAGTAAAATAATGTGTTTAAAAATCACAGTGGTATCGTTAGTTTAAACAGCCACCAAACCTACACGAAAGCTAAACAAAAGTTTCACAAAGTCTGTTGAGAATGACACAGTGAACACACAAATCAATAAAACAGTGTTCAGAAATTACAGTAGTACAAAACAGTTTCACAAAGTCTGTGTTTTCAGTTGCTGCAAAAACACTATACAAAACCCAGCTTCAAATCAATGGCACTACCAACAGAAAGCACGTTAGCATCAATAGCAAACATACCTATCACAGCCGGGTCCATCTCGCTCTCTGCCAACGCTCTGTCTTGAGTCACCCATCGTCGTTGCGTCAGCACACGCATCTTGACCGCGCCATCCAATGAGCGATACATGATTTTCAGTTGGAAATGAGCTTCCTTGGGAGGTGGCGTCACTGCAAGTTCTAGAATACGGTGGACGATGACACAGCATGTTGGAGAGAATAATGATTATCAAAAATTTCACAATAGAATAAACTGCTTGCATTGAAAATAAGTAAAATTGCTTACTGATTGTGTTAAAGAAACTGCGTACGTATGAGCAGTAAATTGAAAATTTCACGATTTTGAACGTATTTAGGAAATTACGAAATAAACTGCGTACATTGAAAATCAGTTTCGTGTAGACTAATGATTGATTGTTTTGGATAAACTAGGTACGTATGAGCCGCAAATCTTCGCTGTGGTGACGTCATTATGTGTTGTACAATGTGTCGTTGTTAACCAGCTCAGTGGCCGAGTGGTTATCACCTTCAGTTCTGGTAAATCTGAGACCGATTCCAGGTCGGGTCAAACTAAAGACTTTAAACACGTCACCGATTGTGTTCTTTCTTGCATAACGCCGTGAGAATAAGTCGAGTAATAATGTGATGACATCGTTAACCTGATACAAAATGAGCCCTATCGCTAAAAGACCTTAGCTGTAGTGGAGGGACAATAAATAAAACCATAACATTGTTATTTATGAACGTGGTTGTTAACTGTCAACAACATTGTGTTTAGCCAAACAAATCATGCTGGCAGTTTAAAATTGAACTCGACATCTTTCTTTACAAATATGGTCGATACCAGAATAAATGGTTGTACGAGTAAACTAAACGGGTCATCTGATATGGGTCCTCTTCGTAGAGGACATCTAACTTCATTTTAAAACGCCAGCTTGATTATTATGGTCAGGAAATTGTTGTGAAGCTTTACTAGGCAGGGCATGTTTCTAAAGTTACTAAAAGTTAAGTGTAATTTTTTCAAAATAAAAAAAAAATAAATAAACAAGCACTCACAAAACCCTGCTGCTACTCTACAAAGTGGTAAAACAAGGCTGAAGAGAGCCACTGTTTGAGATACCTTGAAGTACAACTTACTAAAGCAGTCATTTATGTAAAAATAGCAATTTTTACGAGCTGGAAAAACACTACAATAGATCCTGCAACAATACACACCATTGTCTTGGTGCATTCCATAACGGAAAGTGACCTCAGAGTCGCTGGTAGTGTTGCCAATGAATTGGGAAACGGTGCTGCTGGCTATGTTCTCCTCGTTGTAAAAGTATCTGAAGAATACGTATCATAGAAAATGTCTTGGGGCTTGCATGTTTTAAGCCGCCGGCGATTTCATTTTTTCGCATCAGTGAGAAATCTAAGATTATCAGGTCAATAAAAACTTGCCTTGATCATAACTCATAAACGAGCAAAAATTTTATTACTTTATTCTGTCAGTTTCGATGACCGGGGCTGCGTTAGTGGTTCAAAGCTCCAAAAGAATGCGAAGCGGCCATAATTCATTTTCCAAAAAAAGAATTATTTTAGTTTTGGAATAAAGAGTCTTCTTACATTTCACAAAGTTTATTAAATCCCCAAGAAATCGGTTTTGATGAAAAAATATTGATCGCAAAAACTAAAACTCGATTTAAACATAAAGAATATAGCAGCTGCGAAGAAGCTTCAATGTTGTGCAACAGAAGCAACACGACTTATTGAAGTTAAAAAAAAGCAATAGACTGTAGAACAAATCTCATATAACAACAGGTTTCTATAAACACGGCATCTGAACAAAGTTCACTTACAAGTGCTTTTGTGTGACCAGATCGATGGAGACGTTTGTGGCTAAGACGTTTCGCAAGATAATGTTTTCAAACGCTTCTGATAACTCGTTGGCTTCTACTATGCTCACCTGTCAATGACAAACATAGAAGAAATAAACTTGCGAGGTCGAACAACTTCGATGAAAAACTAAAGAATCCTTGCCCAGACACCAAAATCTGTCAGTTTTACAATGATTTAACATCTGCGGATCATAAATTTTCTCAAAAGCTTCTTGCGAAGAGCAGATAAATTGGAAAGGGGATTATAAGCATTCATACAGTACTCAAAATCTACAGTGCAGTATATTCTACGCATAAGCCAACAACATACGGAAAAGCTGGTAAATCATGTAATCGAGTCAAAGATTCACAGCAAGACGGACTATTTCCTCGAAAATCACCTTAAATATTCTTCTTTTTATTTTAGTATGGATTGATGCCGTTAAAACGACTGAGCACCACGAAGCTCCAGTAAACGCCTGCAGCATTTGCCTTTGATTATAAGACCATACCATCATTGGTAACTAGGCTAATTCAGTGCGGTTTCAACCGAACGCACGTACCAAAAATCACATATTTAACACGCTGGTCAAAACGCTCTTTTAACATGCAAAATCAATTTTCACAACGGACTTCATTTCCATAATTCACGTATCCGAGACAAAAATATTAGCTACAATATGCAATAAATCAGCACACAATGAGCAGGAAAGGGTGGCAAAACCTTGCCAGTTTTAAAACGTAAAAAAACGTAAGTTATCGTAAAAGATACCTTTCAACACTCAACAGGTAACACAGCCACTGAAGGCAAAATTTCTAAAAGATAAGACAAGGTTTTACCTTCCCCGAGGTTTTATCGGCAACTTTCCCAAGCTGGACAAGACGGCAGTCGGACCCAGCAATGCTCATAATTGAAACGATCACTCTGAAAGTAACGACAAAACTTCCATGAATAACTTAATTCTTCAGCCAAGAATTCAAGAAGGCTGCCGCAGATGCTGGGGGATTGCAAAACGAAGTGATTTGAAAGGTCACACAAAACTTGACAAAAATAAATAAATATATAACAGAAAATCAGACTGTTTATATTTTCAGTAATTTTGAATGACAGAAATTCCTGGCGCAGCTAACCTTCAAATTGCTGTTGACGGTGAATTGTGCTTAGTTTCTACATTATGAGCTTTATATATTTTTTTTATCGGCTTGACCAGTGGTTCTAACTACTTTGCTCCCAAATAAAAATTACTTAAAATTAATAATGTTTTTGTCAAAACGCTCAAAAGAGTTGGTCAAAAGTTTGTCAAAAGAGTTCATCATGTACTGTATTTCTAACCCTCTCGAAGCAGCGAGGCCAGTTGCTTGGTTGTAGAAATGATGACATGATGCATAATCTTCCTCTGTTTCGAGACTACCAACCCCAACATTGGCGCGACCATCTGTGCAGACGACAACCTGTGAATAAAGCTTCAATAAAAATAGTTTGAACGAACCGAAGCCCTTTTGAGTGACGTTCCAAGGCTCTCACCAATGACAAAAAATCAAGCGGATAAAAATGAGGGCTGCCTATGAGCAATCAACTTTTGATTAGTGGCAGTCGAGCTAATGTAGTGAGAAAGGCACGGGTTTGAAGAGTCCCAAAGATCAGACCAGATGCCTACAAACTTCTCCAGTCTAGATGCTCAACACAGCATACCAAATTTTTATGTTTTTAGATTAGGGTACATTGATTTTCGCATAATTTAGCAACGTCATACGCAACTAATAGAATCTCTTGAGTTTATTCTTTTCAGAACTGGTAGTTACATGAGTGCAGTGAAGCCTGTTCCCAGTAGTTTCTCGGAGTTTTGAAGACACATAGCAGTCAAACAGTTAAGCATTCTCATAAAGCAGAGCTGTTGCGATACAAAACGTACAATATGCTAAAATAGTAAAAGCAGCGTATTGACTTTGAAAAGTTGCGCATTCGATAAACTTGGATTACTGTATTACACAAAACCAATTTTCTTCTTCCATATTTCGTGAACACACGGGTGACCATGGTCGAACTAGGTTAAAGATAAAAATTTGTCGGTTGAACACGATGTGTGTCTAATTTTAGAGCATTCAAAAGAAACCGTTTGAACAAAAGCATAAGGTAAACCCATGGATGACATATGTTATTCAGCACTGCAGTGGCGTGACGAAAAAGCTTACAATAACCACATAGGCGGCATGAAAAGAAAACTTCGAAAGGTGCGGACTAAGATATTCGTCACCTGCGATCCCGGCAATTTTGAGGCCATGGCGGTTGACAACAGCAATGCTGGGCCGAGAGCAGTTCCACCGCTTTCTTTCAGTCTGAGCATGAACAAGTTTGATTCATGAAATGTAGAGCTGATCCAATAAAGATGAGCGGACGCAATTTTGGCAGGTAATTAAAACGAGATGAAAATTGCAATGAAATCGTAAGCATTGATTTTACTACTACCTCAAATTCGTATTCGGAGACTAAACATCGTAGTTGTATTTTCAGCGCTATAGAACAATGACTCCTCCAAAAAAGTGTTACAAATGTTTAAGAAGTCAATCTCTATTTGCATACAAAGCCGAATTTATATCTGACCACAATTTATTGAGTTGTGATTTAACAGCACGGAAAATTGTTTAATAATAACGAATAACCAAAGAAATGTCACAAAAAAATGTCAACTTTTATCATAAAAGTTTAATGTGCGTCGTGAATGATCTTGGCTTTAAAAAAAATTGTTTTCTTGATGATTGCTTCTGTATTAGGTAAATCGCCCATTTGAGGAAGTGCTTTAGTACCAGATCGCCTTTTCCAGTTATTTTTTTCCACTTTTGATTGCTTTAAAAAAGTAGTAAAACAGGCACAATCTGGTGGATACACAAATACACATACCCAAGCACAGTCTTAGTCAGTTGAACACGTGAACTGTGTATCAAGCTAGGCAGAGGTGCATTCCAGCCAGTGTGGCACAAATAGTCGAAGTCCAACAGTTGATATTCTGATAAAAAGGTGGCTTGTTCAGGAGAGCCATCACCTAGCATTTGCACCTGAAAGAAAATGCGTTCATCGCAATTTTATGTCATTTTTGTCTATGCTATACTCCCAGAAACACAGCTAAAGTTCCTAAGGATCTTAATCTGCAGCCTTTCTTATGAAAACCTTAATAATGGCTTTTATTAATCTGTGGCCATATTACAAAATTTTAGTCTGAAAGCAATAAAAAACTACCATATTATCGACTTGAAAACTCGTCTAAAGAGAAAACTTAAACCAATTTTCACGCTTCAAGTCACACAACCATGTTGTTACATTTCCCTTGTCAGTTTTGTTGGAGTCCGGTCTGTGACCGAGGTTTCAAGATGCATTGTTATGTTGTACAACCACTTTTGGTAAGGGGTGTTCAGTGTTCACCCAGCCAGCCAATTAGTGATATTTTTACCTTGACCGGTTAATCAATGCAAAAAAAGTTGATTTGGTAGTTACGCAATCCGAATGTATCCAGCGCATGATAAAAGCATTCTAGCAAGTTCGTCAGACGCGAGTGAAAGTTGCACAATTTGATAGCTGTATAAGATACTTACACCGTGTAAATGTATTGTAATGTTTAAAAATTGTAGTTTGAAACACGTTAAAACTACAACAAAAGAATTTCACAAACAAATCAAACCTCGCTGTTGAATGTGACCAAAGCGACTCTGCAATTCGGTTTCGTTGCTTCGATGATGTTGAGTTGATCGCTGATGGCTTGCTGCAGGCTCTGATGAAATATTTTAATGCAATTCGTGAAGCAGGAAGAAACTAAACACAACATTGCGCATGACTAAGGAATTGCATCAGGTTAAAACAGATCGTTTGTATTTACACTAGAAGTAAACAACGATCATGCTGCTAAAAGCGAAACTCAATCTATTACTAAACACAAAACGTGATCGGTGGTTTTCAAATTCACTGCATTAGTGCACAACGTTTTTGGCATGCTGAGCTCGCGCTGCAAAAAAATAGAAATATCTCGCTATGTCAGTTTAACCTGGTTATATTAATGACATCATACGTAGGCCTACTACATTTAGACAAACCGTGGATTATTAAATTGTAACACAAAACTTATATTTTAATATAAAAAATACACAGCCTTGCAAGGCATGGATTCTGATTTAGAATCTTTACTCTTAAACAGATGCTTTCATCCAAACTACATAAGGATTTAGTCCAGCTATATCCTGATTTTGCTTGATACAAACTTAAACTTTAGTAGAAAGTAGAACGTGGATAGGAATACATACTTTCAAGCGTGAAACGAATAAACATCCGGTGTCTGACGTCACCTACAAGTTGCAACATAAAACCAATTTATGGCGGTTTCAAAAATAAAATGATTACAATTACCGATCCGTCGATTAACTTCGAGCAAACTCTTTTGAATTATCTAATCCAGTAGTTCTCAAACTGTGCGTCGCGACGCCCTGGTGCGTCGTTTCAATTTTCCAAGGGCGTCGCAGAAGAGTTTCGTTTCGTAGCTGAATTCAGTTTATCTTATAAAGATGAGGTTAATCCAATTGATTAACAGTTTCAGTTGTCATCAAAGTTGTTAACTTCATTAAAACACGCCCACTGAAGTCAAGAGTTTTCAAAAAACTTTGTTGAGAAATAAATGCAGCGCATCGGAGTTTGCTCTTTTAATTTTCATCCAAGTGGCTTTCGCTTAGAAAATTCTTTGAACGCTTCTACGAATTGGTGGATGAACTTGAGGCTTTTTTCCAGCAAGAAAATAATCCACTTGCAGATTGTTTAGCTCAGAACAATTTTTTATTGAAGTTGGCTTACTTTACTTGTGTGATATCTTCGCCAAACTGAACATTTCTATGCAAGGGCCGAATAAAAATGACATTTCAGATAAAATTGCAGCATTCGTTAAAAAGCTGCTATTGTGGAAGATATAGCAAACCTGTCTGGAAGCTCTCGATACATCACTTTCTTGTCCAATTTGCTTGAAAAGAAAAGTATGACGCTGCCTTCAAATTTGTGAAGCATATTTGGGCAACATTTGTCCAAGCTCGAGTCGAAATTTGCAAAATACTTCCCGAAAAATTTATCAAACTACGAATGGATTCGTGATCCTTTCGTCCAACCTACTCCACTGTCTTGTACTGCACAAGAAAAAGAGGCCTACATTGACCTTTCTTGTGACAATTTCCTGAAAAGGACGTTTAATTCAGGAAATCCGGCAAATTTCTGGATTTCAATGAATGGCGATTATCCAGCTTTGGTGAAGAAAGCACTACGAATTTATTTATGTAAAGCAGGATTTTCTGCCTTGGCGGTGATAAAAAGCAAATTTCGATCACCAATAAACACTGAAAGAAAAATGCGGGTGGCAATTTCAAAAATTCTCCCAAGATTTAATGAACTTTGTAAAAACAAACAAGCCCACACGTCACATTAAATAATATGCATTGCTTTTTGTTGTTGTATCAACAAGCAAAACTTTACTAATAAGTTTCCTCATTAACTTTTATTTGCTGGCGTCGCAAGTCCAGAAAACTTTTCCAGAGGCGTCGCAACAAAAAAAAGTTTGAGAACCACTGATCTAATCAGACTGTAAGCTTTATCAGCCGCTTAAAAGAATCAATTGTTATCGGTGCATCCAACCTTAAAAGATTAACTGGAGTACACCATACACATTTTTCAAGGTGCATAATATTCAACGCGACGTCTGCTTTATACTGACTTACCTCCGATGAGACACACATGCTCCCGGATGTATCCACACAAAAAATAACGAGGGATTCATCCGCCGTTGATGAACAAGTGGGCGGCTGAAGTACGTATGTGACGTCATTTGCGCAGTCGGCAGGCACTGATTGCACATGAGAATTGTTTTTCGACTCGCAAAAGATACAGTTCCATTCCTGATTAAACAGTAGGTTGTAACTGAGGTGCGCCAGTGGTTAAAGAATAGAATAAAGTGCTCAGGAAGGCAAAGAAGTTAATCTTCGGGTCTATCATCAAGTATTTACGCAATGAAATTCCACGTCGATATTGTTAACGCAAGTTTCTCCACGTGTTAATTTTATTCGTAGGCCTTTATCCATTGTTCGTTCAACCGTTTCGCCACTGTCCAAATTGTTTGCTCTACGTTGGCAGTGATTGACGTTGGTTTTGCAATGCCATCGCTGTCAACGTGGAACCTTTTTCGCTATAAATACCAGTTCATTTGTAGTGTTATTCATTCGCAATTCAAAAGTTGTACTGAAGAGAGCTAAATGCTCGAAATCCGGATATACAACAAATTCATGTTGTGTATGAATTGGAATTAAAAGCGAATTGAAGTTCATCTAGTCCTTTGTCTCCATTCATAGAATTTGAGCATACGCTGACGACGACGACGATCAAGCTTGTCATTTCCTGTCTTGCTAAGACAGTCATGTGCTCTCGAATTAAGGTCTTTTTGGGCATAGATTAGACTTGGTATGGGCAAGCTACAACCAGTGGGCCAGGTCCTTGCAAATATTACTAGCAGCATATCAACGGAAGCGCAGGTTGCTACGACGTAGTCAGCTACAAGTTCATGACGCTCTTGCGCTACCTGGGTCCATAATTCCAACTCTAAAAGATTTCTTGCCTGCTTGTAGCCTAAAGCGTTCACCCATCCTTTGATTAAACGCTTTTATCACTCGGAGCCACTAATTAAATAGATAACCAAAGCTGATTGAGAAAATTTTTTGAAAGGTTTTGCATTTGCAAGTTTAGTTAAAATGTTAAACCGTGTCGTTTGATTACAAACAGCAACCATAAACTGAAGGCCAAAGTGACAAATGTTCACCACGATGCCGCATCCAACAGTAGGACAACCACACAGAATTGAAGTTAATGATACACAGTTTGCATAAACATTAAACACAAATAGGTTTAAGAAAACCGAACTGAGACCGCTTCAAGTGTTATCTGAATATGTGACGTCATTCTTCAAACAAATAAACAAACAAGAAGCAATTCTGTCATGCATGCATTTGCAGCGTGCATCCTCAATAACGTAGAAACCCCCTAAACTACCAATTAATCACAACATGATTCGTCATGTGAATCAGTCGTGAGTCGAATTGTCACCAATCGAAACTATCCCTGATGTCGTTGGTTGTTTCAAGCAAAGTGAACCAAAGAGTGTTGATCGCATGTGAACGCAAAGTATTTCTGATCTTTCCTGTACGAATTCTCAAGTCATAACTCATAAATAAGCATCTTTCAAATATAGTTTAAATGTCGTGAGGTGGCATGCCGCTCTTTGAAAGCTGTGTGCCCTGCAAACAAAAACTCATGCCGACACAACAACATTTCTCCAACACTCTTATGATTATGTGTTTAATAGTATATTATATATATAGTTTTTAAGACTTAACTACGACTGACAAACAATACATAGAATAATGGAATATGAATTGCAGGATAGAGAATATCAGCAGCTTATTCCTGAATCCACTACTTGACGTTAAACGACGTAGACGACATTTTATGTAAAAATACAAAAACATCTACCCATACCTGTTCAGCGTTGTTTGCAATTGCCCCACACTTAAAGCAATGGGATGGCATCACAGGATGGAGGAAACTTTGTTTGTTGTCTCCAATAATGCCCAACTTCACGCAGACGATGTTCGTATCTGCGCAGGCGTATGTGGACTCGCTAGAATTTGCCCTAGACACAGTTGTTGGTGTTTAGAAATTTTTGCGCAGCATGCTTTTGGCTCGTTTTACATTGGAAAAACGGGAATTTTGTTGTCCTTGCGGTTTGAGTTTGATTGGAGGCAACAAGTTTAGTTTTCATTAAGCAAATCGAAAACTAACAGTGATAGATACCAGATGAGGTGCAATATTATTATAAATTCAAAATACATGACAATAAGACATGTTTTCAAGTTTAAAACAACATCAGGCCTAGTTCTAGTTGCATAGTCTTCAATGATGTTTTCTTCTAAGTTACTATCCACCCCTTTATCCAGCACTGATGCACTTAGCACACTCCTATGCTTTAGATAGGCATATGACGAGAGTCGAGTATCGAGCATAAAACAAATTGCACAAAGTAAGTCTGGGAATCGAACGCCTGCCCTTTCGATTCGGAGCGCAATGCGGTATCACTGCGCCACGGTTGCAGCTAGTCACTCAGCATCACATGTTAATAAAACGACAAAGCTCGCTTCAAACAGAGGAAAGAGTGAATGAATAAAAAACACTTACCTGCACTAACCATAGAAATTAAAGAACATGTGCCATAAAACAAGATGGAAGAAAATATTTCTTCATAACGCATCAATCATCATAAACTTAATAAACATGTAGGAATATGCAGCGTGACAGAAATTCTTATAAAAACGGTTCGAAGGCATCTATTTCAGTAGTTCGGCGTACAAGCTCGATACAGCGTAAACAATTAAAAACTCATAAAAATTTGACTAACTCTTTGATTTGGATTTTTGCTGCATCCCTGTCTCGACGAATCATGCTTTGAGAAAGATGAGGAGCCGATGGACGGATCAACGATGTCTAAATAGAAAAAGTTTCTTTTTAATTTTCAAGTGCAGCACATGTTACATCATCACATGAAACTGAATTGGGCAAAAAATGAGATTTTGTGATTATGAAAAAATAAAAATCGATTTTGATTGCTCCACTCACCACTCCAACTTCTTGCGCAAAGTTATCATCATCGGATAGAGTTTGATCAGATTGCCCAACGTTCAAAGTCCGAAGTTGCTGCTGCAAAAACTCTGCATCTTTTCGCACTAAAGTGGCAGTTAGAGGGGGAGCAGATGGCGTCACGTCTACAGTTTCGTATTCTTCAGCCGTATTGCCTTCCATATGGGATAAGGAAGGATAGCATGAAGGTATGACTTTGGAACCAACATCACTATTGAATACTGTCAGATAAGGAATATTTGACGCTTCTTTTAAGTCCTCTTGGTGTGAATGTGATGAGGAGTCTCTCAAGTCGGAGAGGCGTGCGTCTGCCAGATCCGATTCTGAAAGTTTTGGAGGTTGATAGTTCGGAGAGAACGGATTGGTCGGACGAAAAAGGATGCTGTTGTTCGGGATGGCTGTTTTGAGAGCCGAATTGCTGCCAGAAAAATCAACTGCTTCTTTAACATTCTTGCCATTAGTCGCAGTTGATGATCTACCACGTTGGTCGGCAGTGTCCTCCAACAGTGTCAAGTGAAGCTTTTCATTCTGAGGAGTTAATGAGTCGGTTTGTTGAGGAATAGAAAGAGGGTCGAATGGTGCATTAGGAAGAACATTTTTTTGCTTTGGTACGCTTGGAGGGGGATTCAGCAGAGGTACTGCCGGGATTGGTTTCTTGAAATTGAGTGACAGATCAGGAGCAGAAGAAGTCAAAGCTTTATTTGATCCTAAAAGTTCCTCAACATCTTTGGTGGATCCACTTTTACCAGATGGTATTGGAGGAGGGATGCTGGATAAAGTCTTTGCACGTGGTTTTCGTGGAGGAGCGCATGGCATTTCTCCTTTAAGATGACGGATAGGGGCTCCACTTTGTGAATATGGACTGGGCTTTTTTTGTATTTCTAGAACCTAAAAACACCAAATAGAATACATTATAACTCGGTAAAACAAAACAATAACATTAAGTTACAAAATCCAAGACATGACGAGTGTTCTTAAAATGAACTACTCGTTTGAACTGTCATGAGCAGAGCTGTAAGTAAAATAATTTTGATATTTTTGTCAACAGGTTGATCACAGGTTTTTATCAACCGACAATACTTTTAAGTTTCCCAAATTAACCGCAAAACTAATTATTAAAGATTCAAGGTGATTTAAGTTGGAAATTGTAGCCTATCCATTGTACATATATTATAAAAAACGGAAACACCTGCATAGCGCACATACAAAACGGAAACTACTGCTGAAATGGAAGCTACCTTAACCAAACACTTTCTATCAGTGGGTGTAGCAAACACAAACAAAAAGTCCTACTACTCTTGTTGCCATTATAACATAAGCAAGAGAAAATGAGACATGTATGAAACCAGAAAAAACTACGCATCAGACAGAACGGTTTCCATTGATTTGAACTTGTTGTTGCCGTAACAAAATCAGTTATTTTACAGTGTCCGACTGTCCGTTGGTGTCTGCAGATGTTAAATCGATGTATAAATTATAGGATGTCAAGCCATATCATTGATTTATTCCAAGGCAAGCTTTGTAAAGCACAGTTGTGAGGCTAACAGAAAAAATAGCTTTTTATCCCTTCTCAAAACATGCCCGTACCACCTCACTCCATTCGCCTTCACCAACTTATCGACATTTTCATTCAACCCAAGCAGGTTTATAAATTCTTCGATGTTCCTTTTGTCCATCAGCTTCACGCCACACATCACCATCGCTCTCTCAGTTCTTCTTAAAATCGCCAGTTTGTTTTCCCGTAAGCACCATGTCTCACTTCCGTGACTGCATTGCAGATCTCACGCAAATGTTTTTCTCTCATTTTCAATGGAAACCTTCTACCACAAAACTCCCGACACTCTCTAAACTTCACCCAACCAAATCTTACTCTTGCAGTCACTGCCGCTTCACAACCACCACTGGCATTCAATCTATCTCCTTGGTAGCAAAAGGAATTCACTGATTCAACTTCGTCATTCAGCTTTTCAACAAGACCAACTATTCTTTCTTCAATCGAATCTTCTCTTGTACATTCGGTAATCACATCAATCACAATGGCAAAGATTAGAGGAGAGAGCATCCTCTCTCAGAGAGGACAGAACCCTGGTGTACAATAACCTACACCAAAAAATCGTATGAAAGGACAGATCCAACGCGAACTCTCGTCCTTGCACCGTCATAACGACGCATAACTGCTTGCACGAGTGCCTCTGGTATTTATTTTTTTTTCTCATTGCCCATTCCATCACTCTTTTTGGAACTCTATCAAACGCCTTTTCCATGTCCATGAAACACATGAACAAGTTCTTTCCATTGTCCCGATAATTCTCTTGCAACCTTCTCAAAATAAAAACAGCATATGTCGTTCCCTTCCAGACATAAATCAACACTGCATTTCGTCCAGCTTCACTACATATCTTATTCTATTCTCCAACAGCCTTACCACTACCTTCATTGCATGTTCCAACAACTCCACTCTCCTATATGACCCACAATCCATTAAATCATCCTTTCTCTTGAAGATGGGCATCACCACGCTCGTCTTCTATTCATTTGGTATTCCTTTCCATCTAACACACGTTGGCTGATTTTCTGCATTACTTTCAATCCTGTCTCTCCACTTGAGCGTATCATTTCCACAGTGATTTCAGATAGTCCAAGAGCCTTCCCCGATTTCATTTTCTTCATTGCTTGCATCACCTCCTCTCGAGTTATTCTCTTTAATAGACCTGCTACCACGTCGGCTTCCACATTTTGATCCCAACCATTTGCAGGCCGGATCCGAACACTGCCGAATGCCGATCTATATTATGCCTGGTCTATATCCTAAAGCCATTACGCGTTACTGAAGCAACAAGGGCCAACGAATCCTTCTTAAATACATAATGCAACAAAGGCTTAAACATGAGAATTATTGCCAAGGTATCCAGGATGATGAAATGACTATAACAAAAAGATTTAAATAGATACTTTGACAACATTTGAATGCTGCAGGTCATAATAATTTGTTTCCTTGATAAGTAAATTCACAGAACGCTAGACCACATGACCTGTCATTTCACTGACACACTTTCACCTACTCTGGGAAAAATTTCAAAAATTTGAAACAAAACAAGCCGACATTTCAACCTGTTATTAAAAAAGTTATGCGAGTTTAACTTGACACGGCTTGCAGGCCAATTGCATTTTCACCTTTTGTTCCTTCTTTTCCACAGAGTCAATCCCTTTCTCTTCAAGCAATTGGTAGACCGCTGGTTTGTTGGGTATCCTTGGAGCCTTTGTTTGGTCTTCGCTGCACGATACACAATATTTAACGAAAAAAATTAAATATACGAAACAAGAATTTTGCACGTTGATCCAAACACTGTACCGTAACATGTCTTGTAAGTGAGCTTTGGTGCCAATAAACTGGAAATGTTAAAAAAAATCTATATATGTTTGAAAACTGTTTTGTTTTTGTCGATAAATACTTGCATATCCATTGACAATTAGTGACAGCAGAGATACTAAGAATTAAATATGCTGAGAAGAAACAAAAACTTTAATTTAAAAAAAAAATGACAAAGCAACCGTGGCCTACCTGACATGCTCATCTGCTACAGAATCATAGGTGTTTTCAGTCTTTTTCAATGGTGGTGGCATAGGTTGAAGTGGCTTTTTTTTAACATCTTCGATTGACTCATAAATGGGATCTGATACATAGCAAGCCATTAGATACTTTTAAATGAATATAAACTATAACATACTAAAAGATGTAAAGCCATGAAGTGAAATACAATTATATACAGTAAAAACACTATATTACCATTGCGTTTCGATAGCTGGAATGAGTAGCAAATCATTGCTTTATTATTATTGGAAAAAATTAGCAATGCATAATTGCATATAAACACAAAAGATTCAAATCGAATTTTTATACCATAATTGCTTGCATCATTTCGTTGGGCATTTGCTGTTTCTCTTGAGACACTGAAAAAAAGCATACATATATAATCAGTAGGCCTATAATACCGGAATGGCCCGTTTCGGCGAGTCCAATTTGGCTAATCCGATTCGGCTAGTCCGATTCGGCGAGTTCCCTATTCGGCGAGAGCCTTTTTCGGCGAGTGCCCTATTCGGCGAGTTTTCGAAATTTTATTTTTGAAAGGGAATTATCGGGTACCGTAGCCTAACTGTTTTCACATCGTTTTAACGTCGCTGAACGTGCAAAGAGGAATAAAAATAAAATGTTTGAACTATTAAATTAAAATTCATCATGTCAGTTCATTTCAGTTGTTTTTATTTCTGACCATCATATCAAAAACAATACACGTCAACATAGCAAAGGTAGAAGCGACAAAACGTGAACGCTAAAACGTGCTTGAATTCGTCATGTCAGTTCAGTTGTTTTTAAGGTAGAAGCGACAAAACGCGAACGTTAAAACGTGCTTGTGACCGAAGTAAGTTATTGAGTTGAAAGAAATTTGGCACAGTCGCAACACCTTCAGAAAAATTTAAGATGTGAAGGGAAAATAAAAAAAAGAAAATGTTACAAAAAAAAAATCATGTTCATATCTATAAGTTAGTACTTTTGAATAGTTAAAATGATTAGTTTCGATCAACAAATGTGTGGCCTACAGCTTGGATTGAAAGGAAATTATCGGGTACCGTAGCCTAGTTATCCCTACCAGCAAAAATTTGTTCCAAGATCCCAGTTAGCCTAACAGTTCATTTTTACATTGTAGTAACAGAATGAAAAGGCTAACCAAATGTGTGGCCTATCATTTTAACGTCGCTAAACGTTGAAATCGTGTAGAAAAGAGAACTTTAATGACTAGGATACGTTGCAAGCCTTAAAGCAGCCGGCGGCCATCGCCGCTAAGTAGTGCTTGAATGACCGCCTGTGCTACCTCCTCCGTCGGCCAAGTTTGCCGCCGGTTTCTTCTAGCCAATTATTTAATTTCACAATAGAATGATCGTGGATTAACTGTCGAAAATATGTAGTATCAAATAGTGACGCAGAATTAGGTCAGCACATCATAGTCACTGCTGTTGTATTGAATATATCCAGCTGCGATCACCAGCGCTGTAAGTCTTGTTTGCAATTCCCGATGTTTATTTTAACAAAGTGTTAATCCGAAGTGCTAATTTACATCGGCTGGCAATATTGTCGTATTTATATCGATTCAATGTTGTCGGACATTGAATCGTTGTTAAAAAGGAGAACTAGGTTAGTTGACATCCGTGGGTAAAACACGTGGCTTCATAGTTGAAAACGCTGTGGGTTAGTGACTTCACACCCTCAATGGTGACATCATAACGGAATAAATGGTCAGGTTTTATGAAAGGCGGTATGCAGTTGAAGCAATTTACTGAGCTGCGAGCAGTGAAAACAATTTAGGGTCGTTAGATGGTCCCGCAATACCGGATTACAATCCCGATAAAGCATTTAATGCGTGGTACAACGATTCTATTGCAGGACGTCGTCCAGACTTCAACAACGCTAACTGATCATTTTAACATCGTTGCGAGTTTAATGCTAGTTACTTGTGCTATCGTTATTGTATTTTGGCGTCCAAACACGCAGATTTGGCCGCCGAGAAGGAGCTCTCGGTAGGCCACGATGGCTGCCGGAAAAAAACACGAGTTTTAAGGCCTGCGTTGAAACTGAGAAACATTCACAGAAACCCTTCGATACGTTGCATTTTTAAGATTATGCATTTTTAAGATAATGTATTCAGACGTAGAATCAATGTACAAATGAACTGTTAGGCTAAATGGGTTCTTGGAACAAATCGAAGGGCTTCTGTGAATGTTTCCCAGTTTCAACGTATCTTAGTCAGCAAAGTTCTCTTTTCTACACGATTTCAACGTTTAGCGACGTTAAAACGATGTAAAAACGGCAATTTCTGCTGGTCGGGATAACTAGGCAACGGTACCCGATAATTTCCTTTCAATCCAAGCTGTAGGCCACACATTTGTTGATCCAAACTAATCATTTTAACTATTCAAAAGTACTAACTTATAGATATGAACATGATTTTTTTTTTTTGTAACATTTTCTTTTCTTTTTTTCCCTTCATTTCTTAAATTTTTCTGAAGGTGTTGCAACTGTGCCAAATTTCTTTCAACTCAATAACTTACTTCGGTCACAAGCACGTTTTAACGTTCGCGTTTGGTCGCTTCTATCTTTTTCTACACCTTTGCTATGTTGACGTGAATTGTTTTTGATATCATGATTTAAAAATAAAAACAACTGAACTGACATGACGAATTCAAGCACGTTTTAACGTTCGTGTTTTGTCGCTTCTACCTTTGCTATGTTGACGTGTAATGTTTTGGATATGATGGTCAGAAATAAAAACAACCCAACTGAACTGACATTTTAACGAATTTTAATTTAATAGTTCAAACCTTTTATTTTTATTCCTTTCTGCACGATTTCAACATTTAACGATGTAAAAACGGCAATTATAATTAGGCTGCGGTACCCGATAATTCCCTTTCAAAAATAAAATTTCAAAAAATCGCCGAATAGGGCACTCGCCGAAAAAGGCTCTCGCCGAATAGGGAACTTTCCGAATCGGATTAGCCGAACCGGACTCGCCGAATAGTAGCAGACCCCTATAATACATAGCCTTATACATTATACAATATCCAAAGTATCAAGAGCACGATCAAGCACAGCAGTTTGTATTTTTCCCTGTTTGCTACACAAGTGTGATACAGTATTCAGGATTCATTGCATTACCGTACTCAACATGTAGTTGTAAACACTATTACACCAGCTTTTTCAAGTAAGATAAACAAATGAGAAGTGGAAGTATCCTGGACAACAACCTAAAGATACAAATTTCACTTGCGTACGCAGTAGGGAGGGCCGTCGGAAACAGATCGCTTAGCAACTCGAGTTTCTTAGGAGGTTCGTCGAGTAAATGACGAAATCGAAAACAATTTTTTAATTGAACGCCAGGAAGACGGTGCACAACCAGGGGCGAGTTTAACTGGTGGAGGCCTGGGGCACTCTTAGATCGGGGAGCCCGTGAAAAAAGTTTTTTGCGCCGAGGGCGCGTAAAACTTTACAAGGTAACTTGAAAGTCACCCACACCGTTGCTAATGCCTTTACGCCAAGCTCAGTCGCCACCTTGTGACCAAAAATTAACCTTGAAAGAAAAAGGAGGCATCTTGCAGAAATTTCAAAGGCTGAGAGAAAATAATTATAATAACACAAAATAACATTTTTTCACGTCTGAGGGGCCTTCAAAAAGGGGTCCGGGGCAACTGCACCCTCTTCCCCCCTTAAATCCGGACCTGTGCACAACACGGTCCAACTAATTAGTAAATCACCCCATTTCTGGGATATAACCCCCCACCAGTGGTGACTTTCTCCGAAGTTACGCCCCAGTGAAAGAAGAAAATCATGAAGAAGGAGGAAACCGGAGATCACAAGAAGGAAATGGAGCTATCTACAATTTCGCCACAGTGGCGATCATTACGCGTGAGGGAGTGATCAAGAAGATTCTGAAGGAATGGGCCATGGTTAAGATGAAGAATAAAATCCTCACAGCGAGAAAGACGGCTAAATGGAAAACTTCATTGAAGACCAATCTTTGCCTCCACACTCTTACAAGAAGAGGGACGAGCGGAAGGAGAAGCTGTTTTCAAGAGAGAGAAGCGAGAAAACGAGCGGAAGAACGCGAAGAATGTACTCACGACTCGGATGACGACAATACAGAATGAAACTCCCAGAAAGCGCTTCCTTTCAGAGTGCTCGATTGGCAGAGAAGAACTCGAAGAAGAGCAGGAGCGATGTACTTTCGATCTGCATAAAGTTGCGCGTGAGGAGGAAAGGTACGGAATTCCGAGTCTAGCAGCAGCTGCCCTCGCAACCGCAACATTACTGGACACAAAAGATGATTTCAATCCGACAATGATAGTCGACAAAAACAAGCTCGTTCGTGCAGGAAAACGGTTCCGTTTTGAGACGAGTCACTTCGTGTCCAGTTCGCTCGGCACAATAGCTGAAGGCCTTTACTTTGATGACAGAAAGGATAAAACTTTTACATTAAATAGCATAACTATGGCTATCGTCAAAAATCAATCGAAGCCCACTACGTGATGCTGAAATACCCAGGATCTGAACATATCAACCACGTTTCCATTTAAGGGCGTTCAACTGGGAACAAGATTGCCAAAACGATGTTGGCTGCTCTTGAAGTCAAGGGAACTGACGTGAAAGGCATTCGAGTCGTTGGCTGCGATGGAACTGCTGTCACTTACAGGTAAGCACACAGGGCCATCACTACCATTGAGAAACATATCGGGAGTACGATGCAATAATCGATTTGCCAGTTTCACCTCAACGAACTCCTGATGGGAAATCATCTGCACCGCAAACCTTCAAAGGATTTATCAGCCGTGTCGTCGCTAATGATAAGTGCAAAATGGGAGAATTTGCAGTCGCCGAGTTTGAGAAGACAAAAACTAATCTGAAGGAAGTCGATGAGGTGATGGAAATTAGCGGCGATCAAAAGTAAGCCTATCTGCTAGATATCGTGTTGGTCATCGAGGGAAGTCTGCCTCCATAAAGTATTCGATTCAGCGATCCAGGAAAACAGGGTCATGCACGATGGCTTACTCTCGTTTCAAGGATATGCCGACTTTATATCTCGGAGCCAGAACCAACAGAGGCGCTGATAGAAATGACGACGTGTGCTACATCGTTAAAGTTTACGCTTCGATGTGGTTTACTACCATGCAAAACAAGAAGATTCACTTTGCTGCTCGGTCCTTCCTTCGGTTGGTGAAGCTGACTCGCTATCTGACAGGCCAATCAATAAAAGTCGTCGACAGTTGTCTACAAGCAAAGGCCTTCGCTGCTCATCCGCAGAATGTAGTGTTGGCCCTTCTGCATGACGAGTCTAAGCCAATGCGTATGCTCGCATTTCATCGGATCCAGAAAGCAAGGGACGAGTAAACGGGTGGGATACGTCCTTTCGAAACTCCTAAACTAAACTTTGGGTACACAGATTTGACAACAAACTCGTTGCTCCGGTGGAGCGAGCGGAAACTCACTGAGCCGCCAATCTACGCGATTTCAGCATCGAACAGCTCACAGAGCTTTTCGTCAAGACCGACGTTCCTAGGCTATATCGATTGACAGTTTTCCGTGCTGCACACAAGCAGTTGAGCGCGCAATCAAACTCGTCACCGAAGTAAGCGATGAAGTCATCGGCCATGACAGCAGACATAAGCTTATTCTGACGCGAACTGCTGCTCGCTCACAGCGTTCACGTTTTGAGTCAAAGAAAGATTACGTTCTTTGATTGTTTTTGACTGTTTTCGTCGTTTTGTGTATTTTCTATTTTTTTTAATGATTTAACAATTTTTTTTTTTTTAAGAAAAAATGATTTTTATTTTATTTGGGTAATATTGATTTTTTTGTGCGGCGTTTTCCCGCGGCCCGATCTAAAAAAATTCAGATTATTTGTTTGTGACCCAAGCCTCCTATCTGAGCCGAGTTGCTAAGTGATTTGACAAAAAAAGTGCATTGACGGCCCTCCCTAGTACGCAGAGGGGGGGCATTGGGCCATGCCCCCCTCCCTTAAAAATGTTTTAGTAGTTAACGACGTACATTAAGGCATTTAATATGTTTTGGATTGCACTGGCAAAGCAATTAACAATGTTGTTCTATAGACTAAGCCAATATATACATGGGCATGGCCCAATCCACCTGGGTCTGCTACTATTCGGCGAGTCCAATTCGGCTAGTCCGATTCGGCGAGTGTCCTATTCGGCGAGAGCCCTTTTCGGCGAGTTCCCTAGTCGGCGATTTTTTGAAATTTTTTTTAAAAATTATCGGGTACCATAGCCTAATTATCATTGCTGCTTTTACATCGTTTTAACGTCGCTAAGCGTTGAAATAAGACCCTAACCCCCAACCTCTAAACCCCAATCCTAACACTTTCCCCTAACCTCTAACCCCAACCCCTAAAACGGCAATGATAATTAGGCTACGGTACCCAATATTTAAAAAAAAAATTCAAAAAATCGCTAAATAGGGAACTCGCCGAAAAGGGCTCTCGCCGAATAGGGCACTCACCGAATCGGACTAGCCGAATTGGACTTGCCGAATTGGACCTGCCGAATTGGACTCGCCAAAACGAGCCATTCCGAATACACCTACCCCACCCCAGGTATGCCAATGTAGCATAGTGTTCTGGAAGCCTATTATAGTGAAAAAAAAATGGATAAATTCTAAACTAAAACCATACTGGGATATCATGAAGACGTTTGGGATATCAATGGCCAGTGGCGTAACCAGGGGGGAGGTTTGGGGGATACAAACCCCCCTTTGGCACGCGTGTGACGTCACGATATTGAGATTGATGCTTTCAGTCTCTTTATGCTTGGGAATGATGCTTTCAGTCTAAAAAAAACTTGTCTAATTTTAAACAAAACTGCATTAAAATAGCGAGTTTTGCCAATACCAAACATTCAAACATCTCAGCCAGGAATTAGCAACAAGAAAACATAGAGACTTAGCTTTATTTCCGAAAAATGCCGAAGAAAACATGATCTTATCCTTTTGCTATGCCACTGGACAGCACCATTTTACAGGAATATTCATATCCAGATTTTTGTTGAAAATGCTCTCAGAATGCACCAAATTCAAAGTAATTTTTCAAAATTTTCTGGGGGAGGCCCCCCAGACTTCCCGACGCTGGGTGTCGTCTCAGGCAAAAATGCCGTCGGGCTTCGCCCGCCGGTCATCACACCCCCCTTGAGAAAATCCTGCGTACGCCACTGGATGCAATTATGAATTTTATGGATATCATATATATATATTAAATTTATCTTAATAAATTACAGTATTGCTGTCTGTTAAGTTTTAGTTTTCAGTTGAGTTTCAAGTTCACACGTACACAAACTTAACAGGCAACAATCAAGACAGCAGCCTCAAGTCGATGAAAAGAACCGCAAAAAACAACAACACATTGTCTCCAACTCTATTCGTCATAACACAATTAACACATGACTGAGAAACTGTGTTCCAAAAGCTAATTGCAAACCGCGGCAGCCACAGGAAACCTACAGCATCAGGCTAAAACAGGTCATTCATATCTACATTTGTGAAGTAAACAACAATCATGTCGCTGAAGGCGAAACTCAATCTATTGCAAAGTTTCCTTATTTTCGCATAAAATTCATGATAATGAAATCAAGAAGTCCAAATAATGAATCAAGAAGTCCAAGTTTTTTTTTGTAGCACGTTCTCAAGCAGCTGCTTTCTTACTAAAACTCACAGATCACAAATAAGTTGCCCCAAATTAGGTTTGAAACAGCTCTTTCATTAAATACAAAGTACTGTAACTTGCCTAGTTATTAAATATTGTAGACATATAAAAAACAAAATGTATAAAAATGCTCTGTAATTACACATGGTAATCAGAGTCTTGTTTATTACATTTTTTGCACACAGAGTAATGTAAAGAATTGCAATTTGTAACAGTGACCGAAAATGAACTAAAAATAAAGCCTAAAGATAGGCCTAAACAGTTAATCAAGTTTCAAGTGTCACAAAACATTGAAATTGTAGACAGCCATTAATATTTTAGACCAACTTACCTTGAATAATATGTTTCAGAAGGTACACTTGCATAAACATGACTTGATCCAAACTCCATAATAACGAAACTGTTGGTTTTGTTCAATAAACCATTGGTAATTACGGTAATTCATTGAACTATTACAACCTTAATCTACAGTATTATATATGAAGCTGACAAACACATGTAAAAATTAAAAAATACAACATTACCAAAAACTATCTGGTCTACACTTTTTCTATAATCCACTAGCCTGGAACAATGCGATAATTACAGAAAACATACATTCAAATTGGTGATGTCCTGAGCAGAAAAAAACTGTCCTCTGCAAGCACTGCACTACAAATGTCTGCCTGCACACTGCATCACAAAAAAATCTGAAATCATCACAATGCATACTATATACTTGTAAACCTGCTCGACATATATGAGTAACTTACAGCAAAAAAAATTCCAAAAAAAATTCCGGACGCATTAATGACGAAAAATAAAATGAATGGTAGTGCCAGTGCCAGTGGTAGTAGCTTGCAAATAGACAGAACAGCTGGTGTGCAACAGCGCCATCGTATGGAATTGTTTATGCATTGCTCAAAATTTTAACCGATTTCACCTAATTTTAGTCGCTTCTTATACATTTTCGGGTGCTTTGTTTGATAAACTCATAGCATTTTACCATCATCCAAGCAATCATCTTAAAATAAAAGCAAGATTTCATTAGCAGTTGAATTTCAAAAGCTAAGTCAGTTTAATACAAAAATTTGTAGTTCTGGTTGTAGACTGGTCATAATTAACTATCACCAAGAGAAGTCAATAAAATCCTCTGCAGTATTTTCATAATAAATGCACTTAAAGCTTATTTTAGAAGAGCAGCTAGGCAGCCTCTATTAAAGTTGCACAATGTTTTACTTCCTTGATAAACTGATAGCATTTGCGCCAGGATTTGAGCAATTCACCTCGGCGTTACCGGGCATTCATAAAATTATTTACAAACAAGACATTCAGGTAGGCAACCCAAATGTAGATAGCCTACAACCATTTGGTTATTTCTTCGTTTAATGGTTAAGCTAGCAACTGCTAAAGAGAGATTCCTTTTTCAAGATTTAAAAATAAATTGAATTCTACAATGTCTCTAGACAGATTGTCTCACGTCTGCCTCAAAACGGGAATGACCTGGGGCCTCTCTTTACATAAATCCAGCCCTGCCTGTAGTGGTAGATAGTTTTTAGATGAAATTTATAAAGTTGGCTAAAAAATTAACTTTTGGTAACTTATCTTTCGACGGTTTGTTGGCTTAAAAAACTACTATAGCCTATTCGGATTTTGTTTCAAAGATGGAAAGTTTGAGTCAATGCAAGGTTGCCAGTTGAATTTTGCATTTGAGTTTGAAAGTCTGAGCAACATGCACAAAATTGTGAGTCCCCATTGAAACAAGTTACTATTGAAACGGCCCACCCCAGTTCGCAAGCGATTGAGCTTCACGCATTCATTCCAAGATAGTAGTGCATTGGTAAAGACTGAATTGGACTAGCCTCACGCCTTCTTTCCATTCACTGTTCCAAACTTCGAAAATGTGGACGTTGGAGTTGCAGATAACTGCAGCATAGCGGCAAAAAGGAAGTCGAGATTTCAAGCGCTGGGGCCTTTGAAAGTGCGAGATCAGGATAATCTGGTTAAGGTGATCATCCCTTGATAGGTGGTAAAACCAGACTACGTAGGCTACGTGATTTTCCCCACGCAGTCTAGCTGGGGCAATGTCTGATAGTAGCTACCAGCAGAAAGTCAGTGGGAGTTGGAAGTAGAAAACCGGTGATTATTCTCATGGTGGTTGTTGAGGGCAGTGTCAAATTTGCAAGTGTGTACGCTACGGCACCAAGCGGGGGAAGCATATACGGAAGTGCTGTAAACTAGTGCAAAAGCACTTTTACGGAGTGTGGAGATGGCCTACTATAGCACCCCAGGATGTTCTAGATAAGCATATCAGCAAGTTGTTGCGTGCTGATAGCTGTCTTAGGATAATGAAATAGGCTATGATTGAGCGAGCAAGAAACTTTCGCAAAAAGGGTAAAAAATTACATGTTTTATGCAGGCTAGGGGGCACGTGACAAAGCTGCCCTGGATCTGCTACTGGTGAAGCTTTAGTTCTGACACTCAGACAATTCAAATAAGATGCAAAATTTGTAATGCATATTTCCAGCAAGTACGCTTAACAAAACACAAGAAAGTAAAAGATAAATCATACTCGTAGCGACAGGTTGAAGCATCAGATTTCAATCACAGAATAACGCTTTTCAAAATACAGTGAATATTAAAAAATGATATCAAATGAAGTCACTCAGAACTACAATCGACTCCTATAGACCTTATGTAAGGGTAGATTTCTGACACGCAACTTATACAATAGCTGAACCTACATTCTGCACTTCAGTGCCAAAAACCTTAAGCTATCACTTCCGGTGAGCTAATCAGTTGCGGATCAGCCGTATTTCAGGTTTATTCCTCAGATTCAGAACATTTTTCTTGTAAAATACCACAACTCACACGGCCGTTCGTGGATTAAACGTTACTTAACCAACCAAACGGCTGGGATACCGGCAACTGAAAGATACAAAAAGGCTCAGTTAGCCTAGAATACCGGATACAATCTTTTGATCAAGATTCTGCCGAATAAAAACTTTTATAAGTTTTCTAATGAAAATAATTTCAGTCGTTTATAGTCACAAGCAGACAAATTCAATAATGTCTCTTTTTCTTTAAATTATAAAGCGTAGCTATAACTACAAATTTGCACCTCCACTAACTCTTCAACCTTGTCCTGTAACGTTTACCTTGAACGGTATGACGTGAAACCGATGACTGGGTAATGTCACGCAAAAGAACAACAAAAACAGCAATATTTGTGTGCATAACCAGTGAGTAAAATAGTCCTTTTGACATTGATTCAACGCCTGGAGACGTTGAATCAAAGTAAAAAAATGGCAGATTTTGCAAACTGATTACAACGGAAATAAACGGTTTATAAGATAATAATGCAGTACCGGTATAAAAAAATAACCTTGAAAAAACATATTAAACTCGGCGAACGTCTGCAGTGTTCACTGTTACGTTGAAATCATCCGTTTTCTGACACCGCATGAGCTGAATTGTCGTGGTGTTTAAGTTGAGGTGCTTCAACCCGGACATGCTCCACATCCAGAGTTGCGACTTGCGGTTCGCTGAGAAAAAAAGTTTGGATTATCACCAAATACAATACTTTGGCAATAAGTACGACAATAAACAAAAAACTGAAAAATAATTCTCCTCTTGGCGTCAGAAAAATATCAGTTTAATGTTTTTAAGAAACGTAAAACTTGGTCTTTTAAAGAAAGTGAGATCATAGCTTGCCATCCAGAGGTTGGCACATAGACCTCCGCCTTATAAAACGGCTATTTTCACACCTTCTGCGGTCAACACACGCTCGAACATGTGTTGTGTACCTAATACTATGACCACCCATAACAATCTTCATGTCAATATCACTACCCATTTTAATTCATTTAAATCCTTAACCAATTCGACAAAAAATGCCAAAAAATCATAAACTAATCCTGTGGACTGTTTAAATGCATCCCATGTGTTGATGGTTGCTTGGCGCTTGCACACCAACAGTGGATGTAGATGATTATTTTAGTTATAATAAGCAATAGTTCACCTGGCACGGATAACTCCTCTTATTATTTCTTCTTCGGCAGCTCTTTCTTGTTTCTCCAACTCCCGTTCTTCTGTTTCTTCTTCCTGCTGTCTTTCCCACTCAGAAATAGCATACTGATATTTTGGAGAAGTGATGCCGAAAAAGTAGGCCAGTTTCTCACCCAAGTAATCGCAAACTTAAAAATAAACAAGTTAAAAAATGTTACTGAATGCTTTGAAACAGTTATTATCGTTATATACAAGGTCGCAAGATTTGATTTCTAATCATCTTTCATTCACTAGTTTTTTAAATAGTAGCTAAACAAACAGCAGTGAAAACGCAAAATATATTACTGCTCAAAAAGTCAAAACAGAAATTTTGAGGTCTGAACTTTGACAATCTCCATTCGTAGCTACACCAGTACACCTATTAAGATTTATTTTTCTCGCTACATGGCAACTCTTCATGAAGATACATGTGACAATTTCATGGCCAATGATTCTTTTGTACTACAGTAGAATTCGCCTATAGTGACACCTGAAGGGACCGCGGAAAAAGTGTCACCATAACCGAAGTGTCACTATAGCCGAATTCTACTCAACTGTTGCGTATGCAAACGGGACTTTGCAACAGGTGTTACTATAGGCGAAGTGTCACTATAGCCAAAGTCACTATAGGCGAATTCTACTGTACTTTGAAAATACAGTAGTATTTGACATCAGGCCCGGATTTAGTGGGGGGCAGAGGGTGCAGGTGCCCCGGGCCTCCCGACTTTCGAAGGGCCCCCCTACATGAAAAAAATGTGATTTTGTGTTAATTTTTCTTTCTTTCAGCCTTTGAAGTTTCTGAAAAATGCTGTGCAGTACTGGATTAATGCCTATGTAGACGTAAAGGTGGGTTTTCGCACCAAGGCGCAAAATTTTTTTGCACGGAGGGCGGAGGCCCCCCGATTTAAAAGTGCCCCGGGCCCCTATCAGCTAAATCCGGCCCTGTTTGACATATATATTGGCAAAAAGTTAAAATCTTGATCTGTTACAACAATGCTAAAGAAATATGATATATATATTTTGTTTACAATAATTCAACAACTGGATGCTACAAAACACTGCAAAATATGGACCTTGCTCATTGGGAACATAATTGAAATCTAGTCACCTGCTAATCCACCAACAGCAGCCTGCACAGTGTAGTACCAAAAGTATGGACCCCAAGGCAATTTGCTCTGCAAAATCCACAACAAGAAAATAACAATGAAAAAAAAAGATGAAACCAAGGACATGATAATCCAATATATTGGGAGTTGTTTTGTGACAATTTCCATGAATATCTTGAGAATGATTATAAAGCTTAATTAAAAAAAACATATTTTACTAAACGATCTGTT
The DNA here is from genome assembly GCF_918807975.1 of Aplidium turbinatum. Lineage (NCBI taxonomy): Eukaryota > Metazoa > Chordata > Ascidiacea > Aplousobranchia > Polyclinidae > Aplidium > Aplidium turbinatum. The sequence continues at coordinate 10,100,764 of NC_137486.1, forward strand.
TCAGTTAGTTTGAGAATTTATTGTACAAACATTCTCCAGAAAATATTTTAAAGGTTTATTTGATTTATGAAAATATTACCATTAAGGTAGAAACAAACGTTATATATATAACAAAGTGTCTTAATTTTTATAACTAAACATTAAACTTCAAAAACACACTGTATCAACTGGCACAGGTGGCAGTTCGTCTTCTTCTTCGTCTGTGCTATATTCTTCAAGAATTCCATCACTACAATGAATTAACCGTCGAGGAACCTGAAAGTGTTATGTAAATAAAGCTTTTCTATCAGATTAGCAAACTCGAACAGTTCTTTTCACAAACTAAACCAATCTTACTCTCTTGAAATAAATCTTTTCTGTATAAAAACACATATATATATACAATTACATAAGTAACTAGCTTACCATATCGCATTTGTTGTATGACTGACCATTTGGATGAAGAGTTTGAAATAAAAAACTAGCCTTTACAGATTACTATTGATTTGAACATTTTTATGAATGGATGTTTTGAATTAAGTCCTTTGTTTATTAAATAAAGCAAGGGCATTAACTCAATATCATCTTAATAAAAGAGAATTAAGACATTGAAAACAGAAATAGGGTTACCTTAACTTTCCCATGCTTGTTAAGCTTAAAATGGTCAAGGTCTGATGGACAAACTACAGCAGTATCATTTGGTCCTAGTGGTTGCGAAGACGATTCAGGTACATTAGTCGAAGCACTCATTTTTGACTAGAACTGTAGCCTAATCTACAAAGAACAACCTTTCAATAATAAATATTCAAATACTGTACAAAAACAAAGTTGCTACTGTACTCTCTTACAACGTTCAACAGTTTGTTTCACATTTGGTGGAATTTCAAAACATAAGTATTAGGCTACAATAGTTTTTATTGTTTTATTGCTTGGCATTATGCACCCTCTTTGGGATAATATTTATCCAGGACTAGCCCATACCATGTATGGTTTGGTTTTGAATCTTTATTCTTGGACTGACATTGAAGCCTTAATAGGTTAGGCTATTCTTGGTAGTTTCGCATACCTGTAGAGCAGTGGTTTCCAACCTTTTTTGGGTGACGACTTCTTATGTTGATTTTAAATATTTTGCAACCCTCTCCCTAAAACCAACTATTTTTTCTAAGCAGCAAGATCAATGTCGACGGTAATGAGCTCCAGTTGGGAACCACTGTTGTAAAGGCTTTTGAGTTTTGACGCATGGCTGGTTAACGAGATGAAGGCAGGGGTGCAACCTAGTTCGTACCTTGAACCATTCGTACAGTCAGTTCGTACCCTGAAGAGATCGAGAGAAAAAATTAAAAAAGCCGAAGTCGCTAATCGGAGTTTCCCTAAACAATTTGAAACAAACTCGAGGGTTAGGGTTAGCGGAAACTGCGGTTAGCGGAAACTGAAAAACTGCGTCAGCGAGGGTTAGAGCATAGATTACTCTATGGTTAGAGTTAGGGTAAGCGGAAACTGCGGTTAGCGGAAACTGCAGAAAAATGTTGCGGAAACTGCGATCAGCGAGGGTTAGAGCATAGATTACTCTATAGTTAGGGTAAAGGTTAGCGGAAACTGCGGAAAAATGTTTGTGGAAACTGCGATCAGCGAGGGTTAGGGTTAGAGGAGAGCATAGATTACTCTATGGTTAGAATTAGGGTTAGCGGAAACTGCAGAAAAATGTTTGCGCAAACTGCAATCAGCGGACTTCGGTTTTGAGCTATTTTTTCTCTCGATCTTTTCAGGGGGAAAATTTTAAAATGATTGCGGAAACTGCGATCAACGACTCCGGCTTTTTTTAATTTTTTCTCTCGATTTTTTCAAGGTACGAACTGACGGTCAGAACTGTTCATGGTACGAACTGACAGTCAGAACTGTTCATGGTACGAACTAGGTTGCATCCTGAAGGCAGAATGAAGTTTCAAATTGTTGAAGTGCTGTTGCCAGGGAATAATTCCATTCCTCGTGTGCTACTGAATGGAGAGCAGTCCTGAAATGTGTTGCTCAAGCACACAAGCACCGAGAAGTGAACCAGTGCCTTGTCATCTTGAGCTGAGCACGTAAACACTTCAGGAGGTAACGAGGGGGAATGAAACCTCACTCAAACAAAACCATAAAAACAATCTATTCATAAACTAGCCTACAGTACATTTCTGTAGAAAGTGCCAAATAGGAATCTAAAAATCTATATCTATAACACTGGTCTACACAAAATTTCAGGTTTGGGTTTTGACAACTCATTTTAGCTAATTTTGGGGCGCTGAATCCGAAAATGAACTCAGATTTTCTCCATCACATCACGTTTTTGAGATATGAAATATCCCTAATTTTTAAAAAAATTAATTTTTGCCCCCCCTCTGTTGTCAAAACAAGGAATTCTGATGCAATAAACACTGTTTTACCTGCAATAATGTAGCTTTAATTAGCAAACAAGCATTCTATATTATATTCACACAAATTTGCGTTGTCTTTATTAAAATTTCATGCCTTGGAATAAAAAATAGGCATGCAAAAGAGCAACCATAATAACATCAAACGCTACATTATGCTGACGAACATGTCGATAGGACAGTGACAAGGTATTATCTGAATTATAGCCTACAGTTCACACAATATGCACATAGACATTCCAATGGAGTGCAGAAATTCTGAAGTCCCAGTAGCATAGGAAACAAGGGTATTTGGTGTAGCCACTTTGTTGCTCCAGCAAAAAGTTCACCATTTTTAAATCTACACAGATGAGCCAACCATGCTCATGGTACTTAACTTTTCGAAAATGGTTTTGATGTTCTGATACTCTTCTTTCATTGTCACCAAATGTCATATCGGAATAGAACCGTACAGGCGTACACGTTACCATTGTGAAGTAGAACACACTTCAAACTTCGTTTGGAGCTATCAATGAAAAGTCTCCATTCGTCTGCATCATACTGTGGTAATCCCATTTTTGGAAGAAGCCCTTCTATATCGTTGCAATAAACGAAATCCTTGTGGGAAGCAAAATATGGAAGCAGTTCTTCTTCTCGTTTGCGATAAAATGTCACGCTTGTACCAGCTTTGAGAAGTTTCCTTTCCTGTAGCCTTGATGCCAATAACTCCGCAGATTGCTTAGGCAAATACAAATCTCTCACTAAATAATTTAATTCCAACTGATTAAACTGGGAAGGCTTGTCTGACAGATCCTCGGGTGCTGGTTGAAAAATTTCACTTTCTCCTTCACTAAACGATGCTTCTGAAGAAGAAATAGCCTCTTCGTGTAGTTCTGGAAGTGATGTAAATACTGGCAGTGGCTTTTCATCCCTGTGAGGAACTGGCCGCAATGCCGAATCCAGATTTGGATATTTCAAACAATGTTTACTCTTTTTGTTATACCCTTTCACATTAACAAGACAAAAATAACAATCATCAACATGATTTCGTTGCTCTCGCCAAATCATGGGTATTCCAAATTTCATTTGTGAACCTTTTCCTTGCGACCAACTTCTCAGACATTCAACGCGGGTCTTGCACACTTTATGAGGAGCCCAGCTTTTCTCCTGATCCCCCAACTTGACTTTAAAGTAAGCAAGATATGCCCTTTTTACAAACGTGGTAATATTGCATTGTTGAGACTTCAACATGAAGCATCCACAAATGTAACAAAATATATCCGGATCATTACAACATTTTCTTCTTTTGCTGGAAGCAGACATAGCTTGAGATCAAATATAACCTTTCTTTGTTAGTAGTTTTCTAAGAGCAAGTTTTTCCACAGAAACACCACTATACCAAAAACTCTAACCGACTTGAACTCAAACTTATAAAGTATGAAAATACCTTTTCCTTCTACACACCACTTTTCAGCTTGAACTCTGATGTTGGTCTGTACAATGTACATGTGCTTTATGAAACTTCTAAATAAATCTTCCTTACTGAGCAAGAATTTATTACTAAGTCAAATCTACTCCCACCAGCTGTCTTCCTACGATATTTCATCTGCACAGTGCACAGAGATAGCAGCTGACCCACAGATAACGCCTGAGAAGCCAAGACAGGGAGTTCAAGCCAGCATGAAAAAACTCAACGCTACCAATCTCCACTATGTCCTATTACGATTATCAAAACAGGAATTTTTTTTATTTTAGAGGAAATCTAAACCAATTTATGAATTTAGTGTAAAAATATCTCTATGTTTGAAAGTTTATAGTTGTCAGAAAATAATTACGGTATATTTGACATTTTACTGCACTAAAAAGGGTAAAAATTGGTCAATTTCATAAAATAATGGCAACGATAGAAAGAAAACTTGATGTGATAGAAAAAATCTGAGTTCATTTTCGGATTCAGCGCCCCAAAATTACCCAACATCAGTTGTCATTTGTCAAAACCCAAACCTGAAAAAAAAAGTTGAAATTTGTAGACCAGTGTAATCCGTCTCGCAGCAATGCTTAGGTATTTTTGAGAATTGCATTCCCAAAATGACAAAAATAAATAGTAATCCTCAACAATAACAAAGTTGCCAGATTCATATTACATACTATGATCAAACTTTATGACAAATTCAATTCAATTTACTTTTCTTTGTTGGAAAAAAACAGCAATGATAAAGTTACCAACAGAAAACGAGAATAAAACCAACAAAAGGAAACGGCGGTAAAACCAAAGAACTTTAAACAGTGCATGCGATGTAAATTAAAGGATACTTTGATGAAAGTAAATTTAAGCACGGCCACCAAACCTAACAGTGGCCGTGGCGTAGCCAGAAAAAAAATTTGGGGGGGGGCAAATATTTGATGAATTGAAGAGAACGACAAAGTGTTTGATTTAAGACATCGCCACCTGATGTGCAGTGGCATATCCTGATGGGTTTTAAAGCAAAAGAAGTAATAAAGCGGGTGGGGGGTTAGAGCGTGCCGAAGGCACGCGTAGGCTATTCTAGGGGGTCCGAGGGCATGCTCCCTTGGAAAATTTTTGCAAAATTACACTCAAATAATGGATTATAACGCTTTCTGGAAACACTTTCAGGGTAATATTTGTATGAAATTTATTAGCAGATAAACAGCTATTAACTTATTAAAGGTAACTGCTTACACACGAACGGGCAAAAACTGCTGCTAAAATTAGAGAACACAAAAAGTTCAGCTACACAAAAACCCAACAGAGTAAGCGAGTCTGAAATTGCTTCCACAGATTAGTTAAAAGAAGTGTAAATCGCGTAAACTTTGCACAATTTACAATTTGCAAAAATTATTGGTGTCTTTCTGTGTGTCTAAAACAAGTCCTGGGGGGTGTTAATAGCCAGATGTCTTGGGAAACGATATAAATTTGTTCAAATTATATTATATTTTCAACAAAGGGTTCAGCTTCAAAATCCAAACTGAAAATTTGGGAGGAGCCCCATGGCCCCTTTCACCCCCCCCCCCCCCCTGGCTAGGCCTATGAAACCTAACAGTTTAAAATAGATGAATGAGTTGAAAGAATCAGTTGCCTCCACATACCTAAAGCAATCGGAGGTCTGACAGTTGATGAAGCCATGCGGGGAGGACTGAACCTTACAACCGATACAAAAAAAGAAAAACCAAAAACACTAGCATTTAGAATCAACGTACGGTGAGCTTATTATACAAAAAAACTATGTACAGTACCGTACTTCGTTTTTAAATAAAATAAAGTGAAGTGTTTGCAGCAAAGACAGTGGTGCAGTTTCAAAATAGGAATCGATAATTGATGTGTTCAGGAATATACACTAAGTTAATTATTGTGTGAACATGATATTAAAGTGATGATCATAAATGATGAAAAATGTAGTGAAGAAGGTATTAAAATGGTCATGGTCAAAATGGTCATGACAAACAAACTTTCATCAATATAAAATAGATAGTAGTTTGTCGATTGTATCATATTTTCATTATTTTATAGTAAAAATATTTCTTATGCATCATAAACGTAATAAAATGCTATTGAATTTAATTTAAAAAACAAGTTGAAAGCATTATTTATCATGTTTTGTATTATGTTGATTATTACAAAACATATTTCAAAATATTCCTAAAACATTTGTTTAGAAACTAAAAAATGTATCAAAAATTACAGTTTAATCTTTTAAACAAAGAGCATTTTTTTGAAATGTATTTACAATTAGAAAACAAACTAAAACAATTAAATCTTTTTTTTTTGTTATAGAATTGGTCAAATTTGTGAGAACATGGATATATCTGGCAACTCTGGCATAGCGGATGGTGAAATTTTGTTGGAAAACGGAAAATATATAATCTTGGAAAATAAATTGATTAGCACAAAATTTGGTCTAATCAAGCATTTAGTAAAATTTTCAAAACCAGCTATTGAGTGAAAAAAAACAAGATATAAGCAGAGACTATTTTATGAATAAATTTTTTCCAAACATTTGATTTTAACCGTTTGATGAAACTTAACTTCAACTCAATTATTTACAACATACCAACTAACGTTACAACGTACCTACCCCCGGACTCGTTGAAGACGAAGAATAAAATTAATAAAATTATACAAAAAATAGTTATTTGAGATTAAAAACACAATTAAATTCATCCTATTTTTTACTGAAGTATTTTGATATTTTATCGGAAAGTGTAACTCAATGCACATTTGTTCACGAGTCGCACTTTGCACAACAGAAAAAAAGTTTAGAAAGATATTATCCGTTAATTTGTGCCATGAGTTGTTGATGTCTATGGTTATTATGCTTTTTTTCTTTGTCCGTTTTCCTCAGAGAAGCTTTGAGAACAAGAACTCTAGAAATGACAGTGGAAGAAAAACGGTAAACTGAGCTGGGCCATTGTTAACTAAAATCAGAGTTGTAGAAGCACGAAACATTTCGTGACCGTTCTGATCAGTAAATCACGTGCAGCACTAGCAAAGCCGCATGTGTGTCACCCCATATGGATTACTGTATCGTAATTTGTTTATAGTCTGTCACTGCATCTGCTTTTTATTTCATGTTAGGAACTGTCTCATCTCATTAAATAGAAGTACGGTAATGAACTTTATATATGATCGATGTCCTGCTTGTGGTCTAATTGGAAAATCTTTGGCCTGCTCCAAGTGTACGAAAAATCAAGAAAAGGGTTTTTTGATTTTGCAAAAAGGCAATCTTCGAGAAAAGGAAACTAAGTCTGCCAGTGTAATGTTCATTCCGAAGTAAGCTAATAATTGATTTTTTAACGGTTGTAGTCGTCTTATGTAAAGTAATTACCCTATATCTGTGATGCTTTTATTGCACATATGCATTAATTAGTTTTGTGCATAATCATGTGGACTCTAAGTTTTTGTTCGGTCATTTGTCGGTCTTTGACCAAATTTTAATCTAAGTTAAATCTCTAAAAAGTTAGTGAATTTGGTTAAAATGTCCAAAAAAATATATACTGTATTATACAGTGTATATACAATATACGGTACATGCATAAATTGATTTTAATAATGCAATAAAAACAATTAAGCGAGAGTTGCTAATGAGTGGGTGTGCACCGTTGTGGTTTCTACGGTATGTGTGTGTTATTTGTTCCTATTTTTGAAGATGAAATTGCTGATTTTTAATTGTTATTTTTTATGTATCCACTTTTCTTAAACTTTAATAGTTTCTGTGTCCCATTGAATTATTTCAAGTGACAGTGCAACCCACTATATAGTGGGTTGCATTGTCACTTGAAATGATTAATTTTAATATAAATTAAAAGGTTATAATAATTATGACAATGCAACCCACTATATTAAAAGGTTAGATATCCATGGCCTTTTACAATAAATGCATACACAAAAATAGCAGTTGAAAGGAAATATTTTCATCACAAAAAAATAACTTGCAGGTTTTTTGGCAAGTTTCTTAATTCATGCATTGTTTTTGCGATTGAGATTCCAAAGGGATAAATTTGAAACAGCCCAGAAGCGTTGTTTATTTTATTTTTTTATACTTTATAAAGCGACTCATTTGATGTTATGCTTTTCTTTGCAAAGATCAGTAATAAAGTTTGGATGTTTCATTCACATTGCACAACTGTTTGTTCCATATCAGATATCACTAAGTCATTTTTTCTTTTAGACTTGCTAGCCTAGTTTAGGGAAATGACTGTTTCGACTTACTACATTTTTGCTTTTAACAAGTAGGCTAAGTTTAGTGGCTGTAAAAATTACGAAATACTTATTTAAAAAAAATAACTTCATTATATGTATAAATTGAGGGTTTTGATTTTGCAATCTTTTTGTTGTCGTATTGCTGCCAGCTGCTGTCTTCATACCTGCATAACTTTGCGTTTTGCAATGATTGACATAATTATAGGCTGCAACACGCCTGAGCACATATTGAGGTCAAACGTCTTGCTTGAGTAAACAGGGAAATATAGCCTTAAAATTTACCTAAAAAATAACCAAATTGTTTTAAGTCATTTCGGACAAATAACCGAAAAGTCTCAGCCAAAAAAGACAGTGTGGACAACTTTCCTGTGAAGTCTACATAATTTCACATGCTTCTGATGTTGACTTCAAAGTGAAACTACCATGATAGTCATTATTTCAATAGTCAACATACCACACATAAGAAAGAGTGCTGAGATATACTTTTTTTTAATGAAAAGTTATTTTATGTATGAGTATCATAGGCGCCTAACTATTTTTTTGGCCGTGGGGGCAAAAGCGTATTTCATCAGCAGCAACGTAAATTCAGCGAAATGTCACGCAGATGGATGACGTAATTATGTCGTCACACTAGGATTGCTTTTATTGCCACACTTGGAGTTATCGCTATGTTCGACCTACAGTTAATTATTTTAAACAAAACTCGACCAAAACACATGCTATGTGTCTGCGTTGGCTAACGGTTGATGGACTGCGACTCTTTAAGCTAAGCACAACATAAAGTTTAGCAACGAACTAGATTTATTAGCATGAAACAAGAAACGAAAAGGTTTACTAAAAGGTATATTGTAAATGGAATGAAAATATTAACTTGATCATATGCTTGAAAATATAATATGCCTGTTGAAAGCAAAATCATTCATGTTTACATCAGTTCAACGGCACGTCACCTTGAATAAATTTAAAAGTTCCTAATTTTCGTAAACAGCCCTTGAAAAATAGTTACGGAGAGACGTTTGATTAAGTTTTCGAATTGACGTTGCTCCCTTTTCACTACAATATCGCAACTTATGGCTGACCAGCTGTCAAGTTTCAATTCGCTGTAATACGCCCATTTTCGTGTTGCAGATGAAACAAAAGATGTGCATATTCTCCGCTTTTGATCGGGTTTCCACAGCAACGGTCGTCAGGGTTCGACCTTAACTTTTTTTCGCACTGGCCAACCGGACCAGTGGCTCACCATTTGCACTGGTCCGCACGAGATCGCACTGGTCCGTCCCGATTACTGATAAAAACAAGATTGTCGTGGGAAGCACGAGGCCAACCCAGGGAAAACCACCTTAAAACGACAATAATGAATGGTGGCAATAACATGGAAATATACAACGGCAATAACAGTAACAACAGTTTATCTAGGCAAGACATTCAATCTACGTTGACTCTTCAATCTACTTGGATCAATCAATCTACTTGATATCCGATGATGGGTCATAATTGGAATCTGATGACGGGACGATCACGGGGTCATAATCAGAATCCGATGTGTGTTTGTCTGGTCTTGTAAACACATAGCCACTGTCGGTCCTTCTTGACCTCACAGCTCACGTGTTGTTGCGATTACCCTTTTTCTTACGATTTAACACCGTCACGTGACGTTGCGATTGCTTTTTTCTTACGATTTAACACGTGATGTTGCGATTGCCTTTTTCTTACGGTTTAACACGCACGGATCACGTGTTTTGTTGTTTGAAGAAAAGCGCAAACGAGAACCACGCACTCTAAACGATCAAACGACATAATACGATGATATTTTCGCACTGGACAGTCGGACCAGTGCGAAACGATTCGTACTGGTCCGCGGGGAACTCGCACTAAGACATTGGCCAGAGGACCAGTGCTAAGATCGAACCCTGGTCGTGTGTGCGCCATGCACTTTGCGCGAGTCCGTTGTTGTGTTGATTATGCCGCATGTGCGCAATGCGGTTTGTACCAGCCCTTGTTACGTTGGTTAGTGGTTACCTAGGGCCGAGACTTCAAGTTCATTTTCACAGCAAGCGATTCACTGCCGCGACAATTCTCTGCAGAGGTTTCGACTTTTGAAAGCGACATCGAGTCTGTTTGCAAGCGCATTAAGCTAAACGCACGCTGCGTCAACGTAGCAAATATGTTGTTTTTGGGTGCATTCAACATCTGATGACATTGAATCGACTCAAAATGGTAGATTTTTGCTATGTCTCAGGCAGCAAAATTAGTCATTTTACATTGATTCAACGTCTGCAGACGTTAAATCAATGTAAAAATGACAGATTTTTTTGTCTGGGGTGGGATTGTAGCTTCGCTACTCGTTCTAGTGATTATTTATCGCGAAGCTGTTGCGGTTTGCATTTAAAAATGTTTTCCTGCTGCCGATCGCTAGTTCATCTATTGTTTTATGTATCAATGCAGCATAAAAAGTTGCTCCCACGCAGAAATATGCGTGGGGGCCTGGCCCCCACGGCTTAGGCGCCTATGATGAGTATGTCCCATTTAATGCATATATACATATAGCATCAGCTTAAATGACTAATGGCTAGCCTACCATATACATTTGATTTTCTTCGTTGTTTATTTGTTTAAAATTCATTCTTTTTATTGCTCTTTATTTTGAATAACAAATACATTCAAAAGCTGTTCAGGTAATATGTAGCTGCTGTGGCAGCTGACTTGATGACCCTTTGTGGTCCTTTCGCAGGCTCAAGTTCATTTCTGAAGGAATTGTTGGTTGTTAATTCCTTCAAGACTGGTATTAAAGCTGTATATATTTATATATTGTAGTGAAAAATAAATCCATTGATTGATTTTAGAGTTCTGGAAGAAAGATTGACAAACTTTCAAGACAATCTGAAGAACTATAAACAATACAAATCAAGGTATATTTGACTTGTGAATTAGTAAATATACAACCATTTGTTGAATAGGCTATCAGTAGCCTACTTGTTGATGATTTGAATAAAGCACGCTTTTCCGTAAGTTACTCAGTAAGTAAGTAAGTTTCCGTAAGTTACGCACTAACCGGTCAAAACTAGGTTTAAACCGGTCAAAACCCTGAACTGACTGGTCAAAACCCTGTAATGAGTTGCTTGATCGTGTTTGCCAGAAAATCACTGAAAATGTGAGGGAGGAGGGAGAAGGAAAAGATGAAATTGACTGGTGAATGAAGCATTTGAATATACTGGAGAGACTTGTTAATTCCAATTGTTCAATTGAGGTGTTCTACATGAAGTAGATAGGCATAAGGCATCACAACTTGTTCCTTTTCCGATAATCCTTTCTTGGCTTGACGTGTACTTTGCTTCAAAGAACGAATCATAAACTATCCTGTCTTTAATTTTTAAAGCATCTTAGAATATGCATTCGCATTGTTTTATTTTAACTGGATAAAATTTGATGGCAAATGTTATTCATAAAAAAATTGTTGGAATAAATTCTTGTACTTCAGTTGGCTGTGCAAATTGTTCATCGTTTCACCAAGCATTTTTTGGTTCATCAGAAACTTATTTTTAGAATTTGAATTTTCTCCATGATTAAAATAACCAACTGATTGAAATATCAAAAACAAACAGAGAAGTTGAATATTTTTTGTTCCAAATCCAGCATTTAGGTTATGTTGATCAAAACAAAATATAGTTGAACATCATTACTAATAACATGGAGGGTAATACATTTAATTCAATTGAAAAGCAACTTGATTCATACACTAAAGGAGTTTTGACCAGCAATAGGTGGTCAAAACTGCCCGGTTTAAACCAGGTTTAAACCGCCCCGGTTTAAACCAATCCACCCTGTCTCACTGAAGGTCACATGTGGAGTGTGGACTTTATGTTAACATCGGTAGGCTATTATAATTACACGTATTTATCACTTGATGGGGTACCAAGGTAAACATCAATTATATAAGACGAAATCGGTTAATAGTATACTGCTTAAACGTATCAATCGTTTATTTGAATCAAAACCTGAAATCCCAAACCAAATCCAATCTAATGTTAAGTAAAAACATCGGTTATGCGTATACCGCTTAAAAGAATAAGTCGGATAAAAGCATCAGGATTTGCTTCTAATTTGCCTACTTCATTCATTTAATCGTATAATTGTACCCGTTAGCGAAAAGAGAATGTCTCTTTTTTGCTTCGCATAATTGTCTGCAATGTTCAAAGGCGAAATGAAGCAAAGGTTAGACAGATGCAAGCGATCAAAACAAAGACAAGTGTCTGTAATCCCAGGCCATAATCTTATGTGCTAGACATCGCACTACAAAGAACCAATTTTCGCACAGCTGGGCTTCATTAAAACAGAAGAGCACACAAAAGGAATAATCACACTTCCCAATAAAGAAGTTTAAATGCTTTTGATGTCATCGGTCGGCGACTGGCCTTGCAAGGAAAAGACACGGACAAATTATTTCGGCTTGAGAGGGAAGTGTTGAAAAGAATGTCTAAAAGTTTAAACCAGAAAACTGTGGAGAATTTTTTTTTAAATTGCTGAAAAAAAGTAGCCTATTGTTGTGAAATGCAGTGCGTAATTTCATTTGTGCAGTATTTTACCAGACATGGCAAAACACTTGAAAAAAAACCTTTGCGATTTCAAAACAAACAATGAGTGTGAGCTGTGTTTTTCCACCATACCACTATTTTCGTAGGCCCTTTTCCATACTCAAAACTACACAGCTGGTACAGAGCTAAAAATAGACCGCTTGAATCAAAATCTTCAACGTCAAAGTTCGCGTTGTGACGTCACAGAGATCGGTGATATGAAAGATTGCCGATTTGCAAACCGATTGCTGCAGTTTGCAGAAAAATGCTTTGATGGTTCTCCCTTTCAGCAAAGCTGATCTTTTTTACATTGTTTCAACGTCTGCAGACAATAAATCAATGTAAAAAAGACCAGTTTTGCTGGCTGGGACATACAGCGTAGTGGTATGTTAACACAGAACTAGGAAATTCTTTAAAGTTTAACCAGAATTGTAAACAGTTGTAGGAAGTATCAGTGGTATAATGTGCGTTGCTGCCTAGTCAGCACAGACATCTTCTCAACATTACGCCCATTCACAATAAACCTTTTTTTAGTAAATTGGTTAAACGAATCAATCGTATAATCGTATCAAAATGTCTGGCAAATAGGTGATTCGATTAACCGATTTCGTCTTGTAGTTGAGTAATGACAACTTAAAACTTTAACTGACTTCTAGTTGTGTGAAGCAATATACTGTGGAAATGATTCATCACACAAACTTAGATTTAATGTAGTTGTTCTTTACTATTTTATATATGTCATTAAATTTGTTTATAGTATTGTAGGCCTACCAATTCTGAGTGTTTGATAACCATAAAAAATGTACAAACAATTGTTTTTAAATAGTTTATTTATCGCAGTTACTGAATGACAGATTTTATATACTTTGTATTTGTAACCAAATGTTCCGTACATATATTTTACAGAGCTTCCAATGAAATAGAAACCCTGACAAAACATCCAAAAATCGTAAGTGAAGTTTCATTTCAGGCAGTAGGCCTAATCTTTTGAACAAACATGCTTCATTGCTAATTTTACTTCAGTATTTTTACTTTATTCAAGAGCTTGATGAAGAGAACGCTTTTACCTTACTGTGTGGGATTGTTTTATGGCATTCGCTGTGCACAGTGTGTTACTTATGTCATTTACCAGTTTTCCTTGAGTTCATACATACCTATAATTTTTTGATTCTACTTATTATTATACTTACCAAGTCAGTTAGCATGTCAGTTGCTGTTCATTGACTTCACAATTCAACAATACAACTTTTGCACTAATTTTCAGAAGAGTGAAATTTCTCATTACACCAAATCTATTGCAAGATTGAAAACAATCTTGGCCAATCAAAAGCTTGAGCTACGTCATCAAAAACGTGTTCTATGTGAGAGCCGAGAAGATTCTCTAAACACCCAAAAGCGAATAAAGAAAACCTTACAAAAGAAAGAAAAATTGAAAGAGTACATAAAAAATAGACAGGTAAGGTACTATGCACTACATCAGTTTATGTTAATTTAACATGTCTTGCATCTATTCATGATCATGCTGTCTATGGCTGCGCCTGTGCAGGCTACTTACTTCTGAGCTTCTTGGCAGCGTTTTTTTTGTTTTGTTTTTTTCAACAAGTTTTATGTTTCATGATTTTATTCAAGCAAAAAATGTCTGATTTCTGAATTTTGTATCACTCGCAGATTCATTAAAGATGCAATGGGTCTAGTGGAACTTTATTGCAATTTTGCAGCAATCGTTTTTTTAATGTAAAAGATTTTTTTCGTTAGTCACAGATCTTTCATGTTTTGTAATATGTTGATGCAGAACAGCATCAGTGTGTCTGTGAAGAAATTAGAATCGGTAAATGAAGATTTGACACGTCGCCGGAAGGAACATGTAACGATTCTCACTGAGTACATTTTTCCCATCAAAGAAGTGAAGCTTATGGATTTGTCGTCAAGGTACATGTTTTTCAATTGAGCTTTTTGCGTCTTTGAAATGTCTGTTCTGAAATAATCAAGACATCGGTAAATTACAAAAATACAACTTTGTCACTAAATTTTTCGTTAAAATCTTTTGACTTCACCAATGATTCAAAAGGATGCGTAGTGTGATAATATAATCAAAAAAAGTATAGAGTATCATCACACTATAATTTGCAAATGCACGTGAATTACGTTTAAATTGAAAGAGCTTGAGTTTGTCGATTTAGTGTGGTACTGTCCGTTTTTTTTTTATGGATTAGTTAACCTGTATCAGTCGACTAGACTGTAGATTTACCAATTAGACTGTCACTTTGAAGAACATCATAATACTCATCATAATAGGCTATGTGAACGATGCAATAAAAGAAATGACAGGGACTACAGAAATAAACAAAGTAATAAAAGAAATTAAGACAAGCGGCAAAGGAGGTTGACTGTTAACATGGTCGCCGCTGGGACCGAACAGTCTTCATCCCTCTCATCATTAGTAGGCTAGCACTTGAAGTTGGGCGGTTCATTGGTACCACTTGCTGAGCATGCGACCACACTTCTGACTTACTGAGCTTATTCAAAACTGCAGCAAACTAATTTATAATAAGTTATTCAGCAACTATAATTCAACACTTTTTTTTGCAGTACTTTGTTGTGATAAATGAAAACAGTTATTACTTGAAAAAATGTATGAAACAATTGAAAATAGTATAAAAAACGAAAAAAATAAATAAAACGGATAAAAAAAATGACGTCTAAAAGAAAACCGTTTTTAATCATCCCTAGTCTCAAGGTACAGCTGTATTACAGAAAGTAAAGAAGTAATGCGCCAATGCGCAGCTGTGATAGGCCTATGTATCAACAGGTAATTGTTGATAAGTAACAATAGCATCAGTCTACAATAGGGATACATGTACATTAGGGTGGGTCGCGAAATGGACTTTTTCACCAATTCGAAAACCTCAAATGGATATGTGAAAATAGGCCCGAAAAAATACTCCATGCCAAGTCTGAGCTGATTTGGACCAGAAATAGCTTGCAAAAATGCATTTGAAATTTCCAAAAATATAGACTTTTGGGCAAAAATGGCATTTATTGTTTTTTTATCCAGAACTTAAAAACAATTATCCTGTGATCCAATATTGGTGAAATGCATCTCCTATACATTTTAGATACCACTATACCCTTTTCAAGGTCACAATTCACCTCATGATTATGTTAAAAACTACTTTAAAATGTGAAAAAATTGCTAAATTACGCAATATTGCATCATTCACAAAATGATACTGTAAGAGAGAGGTAGTGTTAATGTAGACTGATTACAATGCTGTCAAAATTGAAAATAACCAGAAAATATGCATGCCCGATTGT
The DNA here is from genome assembly GCF_918807975.1 of Aplidium turbinatum. Classification (NCBI taxonomy): domain Eukaryota; kingdom Metazoa; phylum Chordata; class Ascidiacea; order Aplousobranchia; family Polyclinidae; genus Aplidium; species Aplidium turbinatum. The sequence goes on from NC_137486.1 coordinate 10,116,738, forward strand.
TGGTCCTTCTAGAAAGCTACCCTAGGCACAACTTCCAATATCTAAGGATATTTTGAAGAAAGTGAATCTCCTTAGGGAAAGATTCCTGGGGGATGGGGACGAAGAAGCTGTCCTTTCACAAATAATGTCAGATGTGAAATCAATTAACCTCAAAATCTGTACCAATATTCCACTAATTCCAGACAAGACTATGAAAACCAAATTGGCTAGGCTCCTTAAAGAATATGAAGATCTCAAAACAAACCATCTCACCAAGAAAAAACGGACTAACTTTACTTCAAAAGGACACAATTGTGGCGGAATGGCCCGTTTCGGTGAGTCCGATTCGGTGAGTCCGATCCCTTAACGGGGGATTTTTTCAATTTTTTTTTTTAAATTATCGGGTACCGTAGCCTAATTATCATTGCCGTGTTAGGGTTAGGGGTTAGGAGTTAGGGTTAGGGGTTTGAGGTTAGGAACTCACCGAATCAGACTCACCGAATCGGACTCACCGAATAGTAGCAGACCCCAATTGTGGATGTGATATGAAAGCTCATATCAAATGCAAGTGCACAAAAGAGGATCAAATACCATTGATTGATCTGCATTTTGTGTGGCATCAGCGGTTAAGGGATAGTGGTCGCTCAAGTTCTCAACTTCAAAGTGTCGATCCAACTGGAACTGCAGCACTAAGAGAGCAAGTACGGAAACAAGCAAAGAAAGGATCTAGATCCGCAGCTGCACATTGCAGCACATTTGCCAGTGACATTCAGGGAGACTCTACTAATACTGATGATACCAATGACTCGTCGTCAATTGTTTCCTCTGTTACGTCTTCATTTAGGGATGTTGTTGCTGATACGCCAGAACTGTCAATGTCGAAAACGTATCAAGTTCTCGATTGGCTTCACAAAAGAAGATTTTTGAAAATACTGTACGCGAAAGTGAAAGATAATGGTGTGTCCATTCGAGCAACAGCAGTGATATGTACCGCTCTCTTAGTTGATATCGGCATCGTTACGGAAGATGATACTTCACAAATAATTGATAAGATTAAAATCCAAAGAGATAAGGAATATCTTAGAAATGAAAATGTGGATTGCAATTTCATCGCAGTGTGCCCGGCTTTGGTCCAGGATGTGTATTTTGATGGCCGTAAAGATCAAACACTTGTTCCACGACCAGGAAGCAGCGGCAAGCACGTGGCCAAAGAAGAACATTATTCTGTAGTGAAACAGCCTGGTGGCAGGTACCTAACTCACTTCACTCCTCAAAGCGGACAGAGTAAGGACATTCAGCAATTCTTATCGGCTGCCCTAAATAAAAAAAATTGGCTGACCAGTTTGAAGTTCATCGGATGTGACTCAACTGACTCAACAAATGTTAACGTTGGAATGCATGGCGGGGTTATCGCATTATAAGAAAATCATTTGGACCATCGGCTTGTCTGGCTGATATGTATGCTGCACATAAATGAGTTGCCATTCCGGCATCTTTTTATCAAACTTGATGGAGAAACTACCGGTGAAAGGTCAATAGGTTATTCAAAGGATCTATTGGGCAGCTTTGTAAGTCTGCTGAATACCTACCTATCGATATCAATTTCCAACCGATCGAGAATGCCCCACCTATCCGAGAACTACCTAAGAGATTGTCTATGATTTATCGGATGATCAACGGTATCTGTATGATGTTTGTACAGCTATTCGAAATGGATCTGTACCAGCCCGACTAGAGAGCATCAATATCTGCCCCTTAAACCATGCTCGATGGTTGACTTTGGCCTCCAGAGTTTGCCGGTTGTACGTTAGTGAACATGGTCGTGTTGGTAATGTGAAGGCCAACCTTGAGGCACTAGGGAGGGCCAAATTCTGTCGAAGCTTAATTCAAGAGCCATTCATCCAATATCTGATTCGAAGAAGAATTTCATTTCATTTGTGCACCAAAGTGGCAGTTATGATGGAGCAACCATTGATGAATGAATTGACTGACTGCAGCCGAACTGCTTTCATAGATGCTTAATTGCATAATACTGTATGTTTCTATGTACTTCAGCTTGAATGGTACAAAACTTCGAACAATTGAGAAAATGCTTTAAATGTGTGCTGCAATAAAGCATTTTATCAATTACTTTTAGCCTATACACACTAGTATACAGTATAATACACTGCAGTATACAATACACGTTATTTCAATTGTATTCGTCATCATGCATATTTGGCGTTTTTTTTACATTTTCAAACAAGTAGTTTTGAGACATAATCCTAGTTGAATTGGCCTTTAAAGGAGTACAATGACATCTAAATTGTATAAGGGCATGCATTTCATCAATATAGTGTGACAGAAAATTTTTTTTCAAGTTCTGGAGAAAAAATGGTAAATGGCATTTTTCCCAAAAAATCAGGATTTTTGGGAAATTTCAAATGCATTTTCGCAAGCCATTCCTAGACCAAATGAGCTCAGATTTGGCATGGAGTGTTTTTTCGAGCCTATTTTCAAATAACTATTTGAGGTTTTCGATTTGGTGAAAAAGTCCATTTCGCGACCCACCCTAATGTACATTGTACAATCCGACCGACCCGACCGTATCCTTCTACCGTCACGTGTGCACTGTCGATACATTAGAACTTTTTGCGAGTTGCATGGCTAAGCGGTAGGAGAGCTTTTGAGTGACGCTAAAAGAGCGGTCGACTCAGAATTAATCGAGCTTTCATTTCTTTTAGCTGTGAATCTGATAGTCAAGATGTTAGAATAGTCACTGCGATAGGGCGCAGTTCGATGCAGAAGGAATTGGATGAAGCCCAGAAATTGTCGTTTGTCAATGGGAGATGGGTCGATCAACCGGTGAGTTACGGTATCTTTAAAGACGTTTCAATGTTCAACTGCCTGAAAAACTGCTGATTGTCCAGTTTCGTATGCTAAGAAAAGAGTGAAAGTCTTGTTAGGTCTTAACTTATTAATGGTTGTGCGAGAGTGTAAAAAAAAAGTAATAGTCTTCCAAGTAAATAAAACGTTGGACGATTTTACTTTTCAGCATAATCTTTATGTCTTCCTTCATCGTAACCACTGCACTTGTCTGTACATTTTTTTTTCGTTAGGCTCATTGTTTATCATACAATTCTCGTATCTGCTATGTACACTAACTGATGACATGGTATATATAACATAAAATGTAATAGTTAAAAACTTGGAGGCAGTGACTACAATACTTGTCAAATGAGTTTGTGATTTGTGAACCACAAGCCCTTTCTCGTATGGAGTGATCGATCGCAGCACCATTTTGTATTGCCAATGTTTAATTTAGTGAAGTGATTGTTGTTTGATAACTTGTCGTTTAGCGTCATTTACACACAAGCATTACATTATTTCTGTATGCAAAGATTTGGTAAGTAGCTTTAAACATTTCATTTTGGCAATGTAAATGATATAATTCCATTATTTGTTTCCGGTACAATAAGGTTCTTTCTGTGAAATAAAATGGTATGCTGCCATCATCACTTTTTGCACGATTGTGATAAAAATTTTCTACTGCTTGTTACTTTGAGGATACGTGGTATTGCAATGCACGAAACGTTGCATTTTTGTGCTTTTTACTGCATCCTACAAGCACTGCTAAATAAGTGCATCGTCTTTGCAGTGCGGCGATTTTGTGAATTTGTCTGTCGGCGACGATGCGGCCAGTGCTCCTCTTAATGGGGACTACAGCCTCTACGTGACATGGCTGGAAGAGAATCACAAATCCGCTGGAACAGATCCTCCACCCTCCGGTGGCTCCATGTCGATGTCCCAGTCTGTCGATGCGGGATATCACCAGTCTACGCACAGATCCGCACTTCGAATTGGAGTTGCTCTCTGCCATGCAGCCCAGATGTTGTTGGTCATACGAAAAATCTTAGGAATTCATCTTCCTCACAAGTTAAACTATAGGTAAGAAAATCTGTTTTTATTTTAGACGCAGTCCTCAGCTACTCTGTATGTTCACTATACAATAGGGTGTTTCATTTTTTCACCATTTTTGAAATTCAAAATGCCTGGGGTCCCATCTGGTGGTATTTGGGGTAAAAAGTTTACATCCCAATTTTTTTTCAATTATGACGTCATATTGAGGTGGTCCACGAGGTTTGAAATTTTTAGGCCTCAAAATCTCGAAATTTGGCCGTATCTCCGGAACCGCTCATCATAGATCGACAAAATTAGTATCAAAATGCGCAGAAGGGTCGGTTTCCTATACCTGATGTAGAGAATATTAAGGTCTATCTGCTTCAGAAAAAAAGTTCTTTAAAAAATCTGATTTTTGGTCTATTTTCTCCTGATGAACAGAGATCAGGTGATCAAGATAAGAATTTTTTCTGTATTTTTCCATCTTAGAAGCTGCTATTGCGTAATAATAGTCCTTGTTCGTTTTGCAAGAGATGAAAATTAATGATAATTTGAAGGTATTACTATTTTTACTTAATGTAACCGTTGAGGAAGAGGTATGCTGCTCAGTGCTCACCTGCTTTAGATTAAGTGTCATTATGGCATTAAGGTCAAGTATTAGTAAGTCGATGCAAAACTTCAAGGAATTGGAGAGAAATGTGCTTCCCCTTAATTCAGATATAGTCAGTCACTATTTTTACTTGAGGAAGAAAGTAGCCGAAGCTAATCCTAAGTTTTTGAAGAAAATACCCCATTTAAAAGATGAACTGCTGAATGATGTAGTTGGCATATGGAACAAAGCTGGTCTTCCAGTGCTTAGCAAACAGAGAAACCTAGCACTTCTGGCATACAATCTGCCAAAGCATCGGCACTACTATGTATGAAACAGAGAAAAATAAATGAAGTAGTTAGATGTCTACACAGTAGCGAAAGCGACTCTGATGGTGATATGAATTGGGAAGATGATAAAGAATACAAGCCTCTGAAACCAGCTGTTGGGGAAAAGTGTACAAGAAAGTACATTCTTTTTCAGTAAATGATAGAAGTTGTGTACTTGCTGATCGTAGGATGACTTCGGTACGCCGGCAGTCAGATCTTATGAGGTCGGTTCTTGGAAAAGATCAAGTGGCTGCAATGCTGCATCACCTTCGACAGTATATCGCCAACGACAAAAAACGAGAGAAAAATCTCTGATGGAAAGTGAGAACCTTCTCAACTCAGCTTCTGCCATGCAGTCTGTTATGTTATGACGGGCGCGTTGTCGATAAAATAGATCGATACGTTTTCTTGGGCCAACTGGTTGATGATAATGGCATGAAGCACGAAAGTGTGCTTGCTGTTAAATCTTTTCCCAAAAGTGTGTCGGTCACTGCAGAACTGATTTTTGGCACCATGATCCAGGAGGCTTGCAGAGTTCACCTATCCCAAGTATATTCAGTCATGGCTGATAAGACTGCTCTCAACGCAGGAAAAAAAGTCCGGAGTCAATACTCGACTGGTCAATTATTTTAATGATGAAGTTGGTCATGATATTCATACCCTTTAATGCATGTTCCACATAAACGAAATATATCTTTCCCATGTCATTTCTTTTGTGGACGGCGCCAAGAAGAGTCCCGGAGCAATGCATGACGGGGCTTTGCTTAACCAGATAGCAAGACTAGACAAGCCCAGTACTGAAACCTTAACACCACCTATTATTACGCAATAACAGCTTCCAAAAGTAGAAAAAAACAAAAAAACTTTCATCTTGATCACCTGATCTCTGTTCATCAGGAGAAAATAGACCGAAAATCAGGTTTTTTGGAATAACTTTTTTTCTGAAGCACATAGACCTTAATATTCTCCACATCAGGTATAGGAAACCGACCCTTCTGCGCATTTTGATACTAATTTTGTCGATCTATGATGAGCGGTTCCGGAGATACGGCCAAATTTCGAGATTTTGAGGCCCAAAAATTTCAAACCTTGTGGACCACCTCAATATGACGTCATAATTGAAAAAAATTTGGAGTGTAAACTTTTTTCCTCAAATACCACCAGATGGGACCCCAGGCATTTTGAATTTCAAAAATGGTGAAAAAATGAAACACCCTACTATACAATGTAGATTGCTGCTTGTCCCTTTGTCGACTAAAACATCAGCGCTTGCTTCAAAAAGTTGCTTATTACATCATCCCGTTTGAACTGTGTTATTATTTTCTTCTTCATCTTACAAGTTTGTTTTTTTATTTGACAAACATTTTCATCGCTTCCAGAACATTCTGCAATCCAACGATATCACCCCATCAGTTTATCAACGCAGTCAAGCTGCTGAACAGCAACCTGCTCAACATATGCTTGCAACAAGGCGTGGACAGTCTCGCTCTACACCCACTATACACTTTAATAAATCTACAGAAAGTCACCGATAAATTACGAAATGAAGGCGAAAGGTAATTAAGTTATGTTGAAAAAGTATTCAATTATAGTTGGAAAGATTACGTTACATTTTAAAATTCATGAAAGTGAAGCTTCACAGCACATTAGTCATACCAGTTTCAAAGGTGGAAAAAAACTGAAACAGTGAACACTGAACAGTATCATAGCTGTTCCAGGCTCCGTACCTTATTAGCACCGCACATACTTCGATCATGTACCGCCGATACAACTGCAGTGTCCTGCTTGAGTTTTTCCGCAGTCTATCACCGATGTACAGTTGTACACGTGAAAGTTGCGATAGACGGTTATCGTGGAACGTGTTTGTTCATTGTATTGGTACGTGCCATATCTTGCTCACAATCATCCCTAGCCCTTTTCAGCGCCTATCCGTATGCTGATAGTTAGGAATGAAACCACTGGAACAATTGTTTGTTAAAACGCGCTGTGATCATCCTAATGCACCTCCCATCACTCAGTTTTTGTCATTTAGAAAGGTGCATGCTCTTCCATCAAATGACGTGCTATTCTCCATGGAAGACACACTGGGTCTTACCGATGTTTCCGATGATGATTCTGATCCTGACGCAGAATCGCTGGACTGGCAGTTGCCGTTTGAATCGGATTGGGAACCCGCATCAACCGGAGATTCCAGGTAGGAAGCAGTCGTACCGCGATTTTGCTGTAGGTTCATCTATTGTAGTGAGAAGGTCAACTTGTAGGGCATTTTCCCTTACTTCTGTGTTGATGTGGTAAAAACGGTTACGAAATGTTGTCAAGCTTAACCTTTGCTAAATAGTCTTAATACAGCTTTGGCTAGGCTTTCTTATTAAAGCTTTCGCTGAAATTGTATCTAGCTTAAACTAAGCTGTTCACTGAGTGTTGATATGGACAGATTTTGATACTATTTGTGTTTGAATACCTACTGAACAACACATTAGCGTCTACATGAGGTTTTCATAAATCTGACTCAGTCTGAAACAACTACGGGTAGTTCAAATCAGGATGTGCTTCAAAAACATCTGATAAAGAAACTTATTGGACACCATAGTTTTGGCCAAACCCGGCTTCCTGAACCAGCATGACTTCAAAAGTTTGTTATATCAAGAGGTGCAGCTGACTCGAAGACTATATGTCACTTAAATGCTGCTTCCTGTAGTATCGCATCTGATCGCAGTGTACTGTATGTTATCGCAATGGGGGCAAATAAGAGCATGATTATTATTATTATTATTATTGTTTTTTCTTTTTTTTCAGTTCTTTGCCACATTCGTTACAAGCATACCAATCAACCAACACTCAGTCAAGTATTCTTAGCCAGCCCAGTGGTCTGGTCACCAGTGCTTTAAACTGGGCTACCAAAGGATGGTGGGGCACTGACTGATACCAACCAGGCCGTCTTTTAAGCTTTCTAAAGCATCTGTGACCAACGTGGAATTTTGCTGTGCTGTTGCATGGCTACCTGGAGGTGCGGCCTGATTTGTCTGACTGAAACTGTCACCTGGGGAAAGCAGCAAAAAACACTTTGAAATATTACCAAAAACACTTTGAAATATTACCTTTAGAAACTATCGTAAAGCCAGTTACCAAAAGTTGGCAAAATCTATAAAAGTTTGCTGAATGTAACAAATCCGGTCGCATTGGTAGGTAGCCATGACTTGCTTTTACCTGTTCTGCAATTACTTACTGTTTTGATACTTTTCTGTGTTGTGATCACTTTGTCCTCGCTTGGTACGTTCTGAGCCTTCCTACATTGTATGTCGGTTTCTTTCAATGAAATTTTGCTATCGTAAGCTGGTGGTTTTGCGTTATCCTTAGTTTTGGTAATCACTGTTACACGAGTGGATTTGGGAAAAAGTGTATTCCAATAAATCTCCCAGTTTTGCTTCAAAGCAGCCTGTAATAAATATAATCATTACACAAATATGCCATGACTTTATATTTCTTGATAGTACAGGGTGGCCCAGCAAGTGTGGACAAAATAAATTTTAGGTTATTTTCAGTTATATGAAGACCAATAAAAACAACTCAAATATCAAATAAAAGAAAAATGTATTGTCTTTTATTGTCTTTTATAACATACCGTATTGGTATGTTATAAAAGTTATGTTATATTTGGTATATTTGGTAAAAATTATGTTATATATTGGTATGTTATAAAATAACTTACCATAACATACCGAAACCGTATTGTCTTTTATAACATTCAAGAATTACGAGGGATCACCTGACACGTAGCACGCACAGTATCAATGTCAATTTCTGCTCAAAGTTTGGTTAGTTTTTGCTTCAGAACCTCAACGCTTGAGTGAGATACAGCGCAGGACATCTGCTTCAAGATAGACCATATCCCAAAGTCTATTGGATTTAAATCAGGAGAAGATGGAGGCCGTAGTTTATGGGCCGAAACGACTTAAAATTGTGTTTCCACCAGTCCTGGACCAAGCTGGCTGTGTGAGGTTGCTCCATCCTACTGAAGTGTAATTTCTTCATTTCCTACGACTTTCCTCATCCAAGGAACAACTTCATCCTTTAACATCTTCAGATAAGCAGGTTGGGTAATTTTGACACCGGCGATGAAAATCAAAGGGATTTTGAGACATGTGGCCGTAACCCTTGCCCACATCATTACCGAAACCGGTTTTTGCCTCCTGAATGAAGTTCAACAGGCACTGAATCTTTAGATTTAATCCAAATCCGATCATGCTGGCTGTTGTGTATGGCTTGAACGGTGAATAATTTTTCATCAGTCCAGAAAACGTGTGGCTGCGTGCCATCAAGGATCTTATTCAGAAGAATCTTACGAACCTCCTTATTGTGGCATCAAAGAGAAGTTTTCGTTTGGTAATTTTGTAAACCTTACGATCCCTTACTGTGGCACCCTCTGGACCGTTGAACGGCTAACATGTGCCACTTTAGCAAGTTTTCTGGTACTCCTTCCAGGATTCCGTTGCAACTTTTCTCTAATGTTTTTAATGAGTTTTTTGGTTCATGCGGACCTCTGGTGACCTTTGGTAAGCAGCTACCAGTCTCTACATCTTGTTACTGCCTTTTATACACGAGAACGACTTACAAACCTTTTCAAAATCTTAGCAGGAACACCCACTCGTCTCAGCCTTTATGACGGGGCGTTTCAGTGATCTTATTTAAAGTCTTCGCCCTAGATGTAACATTAATTTTCCAGAAAATTTATAGAATTTTGGTGATCTAGGATGATTGATTATACCATAATTCTGTAATAAATACAAATAATTCAGTAGTCGGCAAATGTGTTTAATATAAAATTTAGTCTACACTTCGCTGGACCACCCTGTATAAGGTACCGTAATTTGGGGTGCCGTAACTTCACGTTTTAAAGGGATGATCGGTTTTCAACAAAATGCCTATGTCTAAGCTTCAACGGAAACCATAAAAGTGAGCCTGACGTTAGTTGCGAAAGAGCAATGCAAGTTCTCATACTGTCTGGTTAGGTTCTGAAAAATCACCCAGTAGGTTTTGCATATTTTTTTTTACTTGTTATAATTTTGTCTCCTGGGATTGTTGGCTCATCTCAGTCTGTGCGTGAACTCACAGAAAGCTCACTGTATTGACTCCTTTACACTCATTTTAAAATTTCTAAAAACGATGTATTTTTTGTACAATGTTGCCCAACTGCTGTATTTCAGATGTCGTCGTTTTAGTTTTGCCGTTTGTCATCATTTGCAAGCGAGTCAGTGTTTATTACGTCTGGGTTGCTTTAGAAAATAAAAAATTGTTTCAGAAAGTTTTTCGTGTCTTATTGTCAACGTAACTTTATTATGAATCCCAAAAATATAGCCTACATGATTATCTTGTTCCTGATGTTATACTGACGTCAGCGATTGTCATCTTTCAAACAGTCATTTGACATCTTGCATTGTCGTTCTTGATCCAAGCATTGACTGCCGGTGTTGGTTTAAGTAGGCCTCTTGTATGAAAAGTTTCCAAGATTCTCGGTTTTTTGCTGCGTTTATTAGGTGTATGTTGGTGTTGGTTTAAGTGGGTTAATCTTCGTCTGCCTTGAACACGTTTCTCTTTAATTTTGCCTGTGAGAGAAAGATGTTCTAATTTTCCTTTTCGCAGCACGTGTCGCAGAAATTGAATTTGTTTTTCTTTGGTATTTTTCAGTATATTCTTTCACGTGCCTCTCGTCGGGGCATTGGCGACGAGAGACATGATCACGTGCCTCTCGTCGCCAATGCCCCATTTCAGCAAATGCCATCGCCTCACAACTTGTGAAAAATGGAGTGCACAGAACGAGAGACCGTGAATCAGACAAGTCCGTTCTCAAGGAAATGACGGACCTCTGGAAGGTCCCAACACCTGTCGAGGGCAACATCTCTGGTGAGTTTACCCCAGAAGAATTTGCCTCCGCCCTCCAGCACCTAAAGCCAGGCAAATCCCCGGGCCTTGACCACCTATGCCCGGAACTAATACTCCAAGCTGCCCCCTCTATGAGGTCCTGGTTAAAAGACTTCCTTTCCTGCTGCTTGCGTCACCTGCGCATCCCAAGAATCTGGAGAAGAGCCCTAGTGGTTGCAGTCCCAAAGCCGAAGAAGCCCCCAGGGGATCCGAAGAGCTACCGTCCCATCTCTCTGCTCTGTATCCCCTTCAAGATACTCGAAAGACTTATCTACGCCCGTGTCGAACCGATAATAGATCCTCAGCTCCCTCGGGAACAAGCCGGCTTTCGCCACGGTAGATCAACTGTAGACCAGGTCACTCTGATGACCCAAGACATCGAGGACAGCTTCTCGGCAAAAAAGAAGGCTGGCGCCGTGTTTGTCGATCTCACGGCTGCCTACGACACTGTATGGCACAGCGGCCTTACCTGCAAACTACTTCGTCTCCTTCCTGACAGGCACATGGTCCATATGATTATGGAACTTGTGCAAAACCGCAGCTTTACTCTTTCCACCGGTAGCGGCCGACGAAGTAGACTACGTCGACTCAGGAACGGCGTCCCACAGGGCTCTGTCCTGGCTCCCCTCCTCTTTAACACTTACATCTATGACCTGCCTGACACCATCTCCAGGAAGTATGCTTACGCAGACGATCTGGCTCTCCTGCATCCAGCCGGAGACTGGCAGTCAATGGAGAGGAACCTAAGCCAGGACATGTCAACTATATCAACATATCTCCAGAAATGGAAGCTACAGCTCAGCAAGGCAAAGACAGTGTCGGCGGCCTTCCATCTAAACAACAAGGAAGCAAAACGTGAGATCAACATTACCACCGATGACGAACACCTCCCCTACTGCGCCGAACCCACCTACCTCGGCGTAACCCTGGACAGGTCACTCACGTACCGACGACACCTGAAGTCACTGCGCAAAAAACTATCGGCGCGCGTTGCACTTTTGAGGCGGCTGGCGGGTTCCGGCTGGGGAGCTGATGCGAAAACCCTTCGCACAGCTACCTTGGCCCTCGTCCATTCTACCGCTGAGTACTGCGCACCAGTGTGGTGCCGCAGCTCTCACACCCGCCACATTGACACCGCCATCAATGACGCACTACGCACTGTGACTGGATGCCTGCGTCCCACTCCAACGGACTGCCTTCCCATCCTTGCAGGCATCCAACCTGCTGAGCTTCGCCGTAAAGGAGCCATGATTTCCCTTGCTCGTCGCGCACTGGACCCCGACCACCTCCTCCACAGTGCACTCCAGCGCCTACCTGGAGGACAGCAGCGACTGAAATCAAGACGCCCATTTGTGCCCGCCGCACAACAGCTTCTGAACAACGTTGAAGATCTTGGAATAAGTGCGGCACACTGGACGAACTACACATGGAACATGGAGTGGCAAAACAACACCTCCCGACTCCATGATTTCCTACCCGACGTCGATCCCCACCCTCCGGGAATGTCCCTCGCAAGACTTGCGTGGGTCCGGCTTAACCGCCTACGAACCGGCGTCGGTCGCTTTCGTTCAGACATGTGCAGATGGGGCCTGGCTCCCTCACCGGGATGCGAGTGTGGCGCCACAGACCAGACAGTAGATCATGTCGTCCATGACTGCCCAATCCATCAACCACCACATGGAACGCTTGGACTGAAGACCCTGGATGACGAGACTGTAGAGTGGCTGATGACATCATGCCCAAACATATAGTCCCGAAGAACAGCTCATACGACAAAGAAAGTATATTCTTTGTTTAATTTGATTTGAAACACTTTGGTCGGATTTTCTGGCAGTCCAGAAAATCCTCTGCAATTTTCGAAATGCCCACATTTCACAAGTAATTTGACATGCGTAGCCTAAAACAATTTAACGACAAGGCAGAAGCAATCATTCATACAACATATCCCGAGACATATCACAGGAATATTTGGTTTAATTATTATTTATCCGAGACCATCGATGCCTGGTTCAGGTAAGGCAATTGAAGAATAAGAAGCCTAAAACCTGAAGCAAGTTGTATTACTGACTAGGGGTCCAGAAGTCATCGCCTGTATATAAAAATAAGCCACTATAGCTATAGGCACCGGTTTTAAAACTTATACCACCCCTGAACTACAAATTATTACTCGTTGCTTGTTAACAAGCAGACTAATTTATCGTTATACTTTGAACGCTGCTGCCATGTGTTGCTAACGTGTTAAAGTCAAACTAATGATTTCTTACTGATTAATCTTTCAGTTACATTTTTCTTCGAAGAAGACACATAAAATATCATTCAAGGCGGCAATTTATATTATATTTGTGGCATTCTATAGCTTAACGACGAGTTATAAACTACCAGACATAATAACCTACAAAAATAACAATCAGGAGAAAGTTTTGTGCAAAATTATAACTGAATTTTACACAGTTTCATAAGACTTATTGATAAAAGTTCTATTATTTGAACTTCGACTTTCGAGAAAATCCAAATTTCAACGAAGATGATGTTTCGGATTTGTTGCCCGCTTGTGTTTGACTGGTCGTTCTTCTGTGAATTCCTGCTGGTCTTGTTCCAGGTTGCGACAAGGATTTTGAATGTCTGCCAAATTAAAAAAATTGTTTACATTTTTATTCTCAATCTACAACAATTGATTCATTTCCATCACGATTGACTTGACTTCAGCAGTCAAAATTAGACCAATATTCAGTACCAAAAATGAGTAAAATATCTGTTCTATACTCTACTTGGACTACCCGAGCATTGTCCTGACCTACAACTCTCGATTCGTATCAAGAAGTGGATCTAAGCACCTGCTCATTATTCTTATACATCAATGGTGCATGGTTATTTACATGTTTATCTCATTGTCTGTTAATTATGAATTTGGACTACGGTAGGCTACTTTACGAGCAAGCCATGTAAAAAAAAGAATTTAAACAAAGTTAAATAGGTCATGTTGCCCTATACAACAGTGGGCTAGTTTGGTGGTGCAGTTGAAGAGCACTTACTTGACTTTTGCTTTAGATGCGTTGTCTTTTGAAACTGCATGAAGCGATGTTACTGAATTTCCAATTTTTCGGCTTGTGCTTTCAATGGCAGGCTTTTTTGTGTCTTTATTTGTTTTTAATTTAGAAACCACTGTCTTTGAAGCTTGAATCGAATTTTTTGCATCAACAGCTACATTTCGATATTTATCTGGTTTAGTATCCGACTTCTTATTTCCAAATCGCTTTAAACCTGACCATTTAGACTTTCTGTTAGTCGAATCTTGGTTTAAAGGAGACTTTTTTGCATTGGTAAAACTTTTATCGTTCTTTCGAGACAATAAATCTGCGGAAGTCCCATATATTCTTGAACGAGCAGATGGTTTTGAAGTTTCAAGTTCATCGTTATTTTTATCGTTTTCATTCGTAATCAACAATTCTAGAGTTTGGCCGCCATTGTTACGCTTTTTTACCAAAGTCAGTCTTGCACCTTCCTTTGATACAGATTTAGTCATGACAACAGGTCTAGTAGTTCTGCGTTGGACTTCGCTACTTTTGTTAATTTCACGCTTACTAGGTGATTGTGAAGCAGTGCTACACTTTGAAGGACTGTCAAAGGAGGAACTGCTGCAACTTTGTTTTGTGCTGACGTAACTCATTTCAAGGCTATTGGAATCGTAAACACGGACTTCATGCTCAGGAAAACTATGACAAGTGTCTGCATTCCGACTGTTGTTTCTTTTTGTGTTGTTTCCTGTGCAGCTCCCGTTTGTGTCAGTCCCATAAACACATTGCAATTTTGGCATTTCTTTTATATTTGACATTCCCAAATCTATCTCTTCTTCTGAAAGATCTTTTACTCCTTCTATGGAGTCTTCATGGGAAACTCCAATGGTCTCATGGTGTTGCACATCCCGAACAGCCCACATCGCTCTTTCACTTTCTTCTTCAACGTCTACTATGAATGTGTCACTGCGCGTTAAAGACGCACTCGCAGAAGGTTGTGAATCACAACTAGTCGCAGTATGGTGACATTTATTGTCGCGTAGTAGTTCGTCGCTCATACCACTGTTAATAATTTCAGTAATTTCTTGTTGTTCAGATGCTACATTTTCTTCTTGTTGGTTTTTGGTCGTGCTGCTGGTTTCAGAAAAAGACTTCTTTCTCAGGTTGTTTTTAATCTGTTGAGAAAATTTGCTTTTTGACATTGGCATCAGTGGATTTTTCGTCATGAAGGTCAAGCAATAAAAATTAACATCCACGGCGTCATCGTCACTGTGAGAAGAAAAATCATCTTTGTCTTTTTTTATGCAGTCGTCTTCATCTAAATTAACTAGCAAGCTATCTGGACGAATATCCATTTTTTTAATGTTGTCTATTCCTGATGTTGCTTTATATGCAAAATCATGTTCAGAGTCACTTGCGCAACCGACAGGTTCCGGTCTTTCATCTTGAGCGGTTGGATATGTTTTTGTTGTTTTTGCCAGGCTGTTATATTGAGCGTAATCCTGAGTAAAATCAATGTTTCTGTTTGATTTTACAGCTTCCGTAAATTGTTGGACATTCGGTATCAAAGAATCCATGTAATAAGACTTTTCAACACCTGAGGAAATTTTGGGAGAGTCATGTATTGATGACTTCGACTGACATTGAAAAGAAATATTCTCGTAAATATGACCCAGTCCGTTGACTTTGGAAATAATAACGTCTTGTGTTTCGTTGGTATCACAGTCTTCTGTAGGTGTCTTTGTGCTTGTTTTTCTTGGTCCAGAATCGTCAACTAAGCTTGTTATCGTATTCTTCAGCTTACAAGGCCGAGGTAACGAAGACCGTTTTCGTTCAGGCACAGCAGATTTCTCTGGAGTTAAATTTTTTGACCTTGGAGGCTTCAAAGGTGGTTCCTTCTCTCTTGAAGACAATCTTGTGTGATTGGTAGGTTTATTAATTTGCCGACATGAACTTACGGCATCAGCACCGTTATGAGAATATTTCTTTAAAGAATTTTTCTTAACATCTTCACTACCAGAACCGGAAGCGTATTTGTAACCAAATGATTGTTTCATTCCATGAGTTGTTACATTAGTTGAAGAACCATTATTACGTGAATTATTCCTTTCTGAAGTGCTTTTTTCTGTTGTTGGATTTCGGGGTGGTTTATATTTTCTATGCCCAAAGCCAAATGATTTACCAGGCATTGAATTTGAAGACGTAGGTGTTTTAAAATTTCCATTCACTTTTGCTTCCTCGTTGTGCATTGATTTGACTTCTGCGATGGTTGATATTTTTGAAAGCTTATGGACTTTCGCTTGAGCAATGTTGTAAACCATACCACTGTCATCTGGTGGGCTCGCTTCAGCAATAATTGGTGGAATTTTGGGCTTTGCTCTAATTGGCAAACTTTCTGGTGGTCCTTCATTATCTGTGAGTTCTCGGTCACTGATTGGTAATCCCTTCTTGTTGACGTACACCACAGTGTCACAAGATAGCTCGCTACCCGACGTGCATTCCATTCCAGAACTGCAACAAAAACACGAAGCGAATGATGCTTCAAATATACTTTATTTCAAGCTCGCAAACGAAAAACAAAGCCAAAAGAAACTTAAATGATAATGCCAATAACCGGCGGATTCTTTGACTATTTAATAAGATAGGTTTGCAACCGTGGGGTCCTGTGACCCTTTCTTTGTTTGTTCACTTATTGTCAGCCGGCTTTAAACACACTCTAGGTTTGCACTTTGCTACATAGCTGTTTATAGGCTATCCATGGCCACCTAAAGATACGGCCTGATTTGTCACATTTTGCAGAAATTTCCAGGATTTTCTAATTTTGGGCGAACGTTTAAATAATTCTTTTTTTAATTAGATTTTTACGCTTTCTTTATTTTTTTCCCCAGATGACACGGTAGGTTTTAACATCCTCACATGTTGAAAAACAAAGAAATTTTGATTTCGAAGATTTTAGTCAGACTGTTAATTTTCAATAACAGTCTGATTTTGTGTTTTTCAACTTACTTTTTCTCATTTGCTACTACTTCCCCAAGGCAACAAAAAAGTTTTATGTCATTAGGAAACCGCAAAAAGTAAAAACATTTCAAAACATGTTAGTATAGCAGTAGCTGTAATCAAAATCTGCAAACTGTGACAAATCAGGCCGCATCTCCAGGTGGCCATGGGCTATCATGTTAAAACAAACTGATATGATATGACATACAGAGTGTCTATATCCAAATTAGGCGTGTTTGAAACTTCTTAAAAATGGTCACCGCACGCCACTGAGTTGCACAAATTCAAATTTAGGTTTGTCTCCTTCACAGTGAAAGTTTTTTTGCGAAGACTGTGCTTGTAAGCTTCACACTGTTTGTCCAATGCAATGTTATGTTTTTTCATATTGTTTTAATAACTAGAAATTGGTGAAAATCGGAAGGATGCAAACAGTTGCATTCAGATGAGAATTTTGTAGATGCGCAATTGCGCATGCTTGTTGGGCTGTACATCGCTTGGTTACTCCACGTAGCGATATAGCCTATGAATTTTACTGTAACTGTGAGCACGCTATTGGAGTGTGGCCTACTGCTGCGTATCACCAACACTAACATTATACGAAATAAAATTATATTCTTTGTGTTGTCACCTAGAACCAACGCTATCGTCGTCCCGATATTTGCTCCTCAGAAACTGAGATCTTTGGATGCGGTGTTCTCCCCGGTGATAGTGGCTCGGATTGTACTTCTTTTTCATTACCCGATGAATCCTAGATGCCATTTGGATGGTGGAGAGTGTGTCCGAGTAATGAGCAACATCACGTGACACGTGGGCTAGCATTGCTACTCTGCAGTTGACATTCCCAAGCATTTCACGTAAAACGCAAGTTAGTTTGCTATCTCTGTCGAAAATAAAGAGAAAAAATTCATTTCAGGAGCAAATAGTGCATGTCAAATGTTTAGATAATCTAGCACAAGAACATGGATTGTCGAATCTACATCAATATTCCAGAAAACTCCAGCTGACTTCTGTCCTTCGAAATGTTTATTTATTTTGTCATTTAGCATTAGGCCTAATTGAAACTTATTAAAAAAAATCTGTAACATATTAAATCTATGTAACACAAAAATTTAAGTAATGGCCATAGCCTACTGGCCAAATGATAAAAACTGAAATTGACAAAGGGGCATAACCTACAAAGTTCAACACGAAGCTTATCTAGATAGTCATTGAAAGTAGCTAAAAGGGGAAGTCTTTAATAGAAAACAACATCACTTCTGCATTACTATAACAGGTAGGCTACCGTGTTTTTAGTAAAACTTTCCGAGTTAATTTACAAACTACACTGTACGTTGGCACTTAGCCTACCCTACTTGTGATCAGGGGCGCCGGAAGAAGGGGGGCGGCCGCCCCCCCTGCCCTCAATTTTTTTTGCAGATGGAGGGGCAGGGGGGGCAAAGGTGCCCTTTAAAATTCATGTGTAAGCTACTGCACATTTTGCAATATAACAATTTCTGCTATTCGCTTTTAGCCTAATTATAATCATTCATTTTTGCCTCAAAATAATATATACGGCACAAAATTTTGCAACACAGTACAGGCCTTAAAACTCGTTTTTTTTCGGCAGCCATCGTAGCCTACCGAGAGCTCCTTCTCGGCGGCCAAATCTGCGTGTTTGGAGGCCAAAATACAAAATAAAAATAACGATAGAACAAGTAAATAGAATTAAACTTGAAACAATGCAAAAATGATCACTTAGCGTTGTTGAAGTCTGGGCTTGGGCGACGTCCTACAATAGAATCGTTGCACCACGCATAATAACTGCTTTATCGGGATTGTAATCCAATACAGCGGGACTATTTAACGACACTCGCATGAGTGTCTCCAATGTGGCTAATTTTAAAGAAGTTCGCCACTCCCCTAGAATTCTCTTTAGCAACAAAAAATAACGTTCGACATGTGTTGACGATGACGGCAAGGTCATAAAATAAGTATTTCAATGATGTGAAGGACATTACTAAAAGAAGCATAATTTTTGCAAAATATGATCAAAAAATGTTTTCTCCTCGGATGTCAACTAACCTAGTTCTCCTTTCTAACTAATCTAGTTCTTCTTTTTAATGTCCGACAACATCGAATCGACATAAAAACGACAATATTGCCAGCCGATGTAAATTAGCACTTCGGATTAAGACTTTGTTAAAATAAACGTCGGGAATTACAAACAAGACTTACAGCGCTGGTGATCGCAGATGGATATATTCCATCAATAACAAATATTCCTGCACAATGCAACAGTGGCGATTATGACGCGCTGACCTAATTTTGCGTCACTCTTTGATACTACATATTTTCGACAGTTAATCCACGATCATTCTATTGCGAAACCCTTTAACGCACATAAGGAATTGGATATAAATTTTCAGTGAACCATTGTATTGTCTGTATTGTCTGAACCATTGACATGTCTGAAGAAATTAGTTCAGAGTTTCCAACTACTAGTTTCAAATTAAATTTTGATGTATAGAGAGGTTGTAGCACAAAAATTATATCAAAATATTACGATTTTGAAATATAAAATCATAATTTATTTTGTGGCACACATGCGTGCCACTGTACTTCAAAGGGTAGAATTGGCTAGAAGAGACCGGCGGCCAAACTTGGCCGATTGAGGAGGTAGCACCGGCGGTCATTCAAGCGCTACTTAGCGGCCATGGCCGCAGGCTGCTTTAAGGCTTGACAGTAGGTGACATCATTATAACATAGCATGATGCCCTTCTTTGTATACCGGACACTTATAAGCTATCATTACTCAATAATGAGCTGATAGATGAGCATTGTCGCTATATCTTATCTTAAAACTTGAAAAAAAATTGGCCTTTTAGTAAACAAAAGTGCCCTTTTTTCGTAATCTTGCGCCCCCAGTCAAAAATCGTTCCGGCGCTCCTGCTTGTGATACGCAATTTCAGTACAAGGTACTTCAGGTATGCCATTGGTAATTTAACCATATAAAAATGTAAATGTGTTAAAAAAATGATAACATTGGCCACACACTGCATACTTGAAAGGAACATGCTTTGAGTTGTTCACTATTGCCATGATCACATGTCCCAGTGATGATAAAGACAATGCAAGAGAAGTTGTGGTTTTCACCAAAGTACGTTCACAGCTCCCAAGATCAATAAAGTGCAACCTACTTCTCCCTCCACTTACTGAAAAATAAGTTGTGCAATAAACAGTTAGGCTGTACTAGTAAACCGGAAGGCCATTTTGTACTTAATTTAGTTCTTTACAGATAGGCTACAGTATAAATGAGTAGCCTGGACTACACGTCATGCATAATGCAATTTCGCACCTCCGTTATCGCCAACTTTATGATGGTAAACGTGAAGTGTGAAGACCATGTGCGAATGTCTTCTGGCTTCTGCCGTGTTTTTGGATCCAGAACAGCTTCTGGATGCTATTGCAGCATCCAACAAGTAAGCAGATCTTTCGGCAGAATTGGCTCTAACTTCGGATTGGTTTTGAAGCTGTCGTAAAAATTATATTAAGCTCTTCAAAGTATAATTATTATTATTGTTACTTGTTTGGTTGTAAACCTTCCAATGAGATATCTAAGCTACTTGATAGACTAGCCTACTTATTTAACTTAAATGGAAATCTTTTACATAATTTTTACACAAAAACAACGTACGTTGAACACAGGGGCGCCGGAAGCGGGGGGGCAGGGGGGGCGAATGCCCCCCCTGCCCTCAAATTTTCTGCAAATGGAGGGGCAGGGGGGCAATGGTGCCCTTTTAAAGTCATGTAAGCTACTGCACATTTTGCAATATAACAATTTCTGTTATTCGCTTTTAGCCTAATTATAATCTTTCATTTTTGCCTCAAAATAATATTTACGGCACAAAATTTTGCAACACAGTACAGGCCTTAAAACTCGTTTTTTTTTCGACAGCCATCGTGGCCTAACGGGAGCTCCTTCTCGGCGGCCAAATCTGCGTGCTTGGAGGCCAAAATACAAAATAAAAATAACGATAGCACAAGTAAATAGAATTAAACTTGCAACAATGCTAAAATGATCACTTAGCGTTGTTGAAGTCTGGGCCTGGGCGACGTCCTACAATAGAATCGCTGCACCACGCAATAACTGCTTTATCGGGATTGTAATTCAGTACTATTCAAACGACACTCGCACGAGTGTCTCCAATGTGGCTGATTTTATAAAAGTTCGTTACTCCCCTAGAATTCTCTTTAGCAACGAAAAACAACGTTCGACATGAGTTGACGATGACGGCAAGGTAATAAAATAAGTATTTCGATGATTAAAACATTACTTGTAGGCTTTAACTGCCCTTTATCAGAACTGACGATGCACTAGCAAGTGCGAAATATTTTTTCTGTTAAATCTACTGACATCTGATCCTGTTGCCTTAGCAATTGAAGTTTTAGCTATTTCAATGATGTACATTCCTAAAAGACATTACTAAAAGAAGCATAATTTTTGCAAAATATGATCAAAAAATGTTTTCCCTTTGATGTCAACTAACTTTGTTCTCCTTTTTAACAACGGTTCAATGTCCGACAACATCGAATCGACATAAAAACGACAACATTGCCAGCCGATGTAAATTAGCAATTCGGATTTAGACATTGTTAAAATAAACGTCGGGAATTACAAACAAAACTTACAGCGCTGGCGATCGCAGATGGATATTCCATCAATAACAAATATTCCCCACACAATGCAACAGTGGCGATTATGACGCGCTGATCTAACTTTGCGTCACTCTTTGATACTGCATGTTTTCGACAGTTAATCCACGATCATTGTATTGCGAAATTAAATAATTGGCTAGGAGAGACCGGCGGCCAAACTTGGCCGATTGAAGAGGTAGCACCGGCGGTTCATTCAAGCACTACTTAGCGGCCATGGCCGCAGGCTGCTTTAAGGCTTGACAGTAGGTTACATCATTATAAAATAGCATGATGCCCTTCTTTGTATACCGGACACTTGTAGGCTATCATTACTCAATACATAGTGAGCTGATAGATTAGCATTATCGCTATGTCTTATCTTAAAACTTGAAAAAAAATTGGCCTTTTAGTAAACAAAAGTGCCCTTTTTCGTAATCTTGCCCCCCCAGTCAAAAATCGTTCCGGCGCCCCTGGTTGAACACACCTGAGTTCCCAGCAAAGGATCTTCAGCGACGCACAGCGCACCTGATGGTCCATCTGGAAACAATTGTTACTATGAAGCTTGGAATTTGATTTGATATTATTTGCAGTTTTGCACCATACTGTAATTACGTATATGCCATTCAACCACGGATTATACAAGCTAATTGTAGATTTACCAAAAATAACTGCACTGGAAGTTTTCTTGACATTTTTTATATAACTTACATTACAGTAGATCTTTTACTTAACCCTTCTGTTGTAGGTCCTATACTACAGAAATATTGATTCATATATCATGCACAAAGCGTTAAAATACTGTATCTTCTATGACCAATCGACTGCTATAATTCGTCACATTTATTTCGAATTACCTTCACAGTATCCCGCAAGTAAATCTCTTAGCTTTTCTGATCTGCCGTATACTTCAACCGCAGACACTCGCACGGAAAATCTTGTCCCTTGTTGTTCTTTAAGTTCGTTTATGCATCGATAAAGCCAGTTGATGGCACAAGGGAGCACACCAATGTCTTCTGTTGAGTCACCTTGTCCCAGAAGCACATGCGTTTTGCCTGCAATAGGTCACATTATTTTTCTCTAAACAAAAATTCTCCCATATTCGTTTCATAAAATCATTTTATCTTTTCTATGTTGCTTTTATTCGATAAATTTCCAAAAAAATATTGTTTTCGGTCTGAACGCTGTTATGAATATGATCCATCAGGAGCTCTTGCACTTTTTGAAAGATTTCACACTGGAACATGAAACTATTGAAAAAATTGAAACGCCGTTCAAATTTAGAATCAAGCCAAGCAATACATCTATATAAATACGACAATAAATCTATTATACAAGTCAAACAAAGTATCATCTTTCAGCAATCGGTTAAAAACTCCCTGTTTATGTTTTTTTTTTCAAAAGAAATATTAAGACTTGTTGATTTGTCAACCTAATTCTATTGCCTTTGCTAAATATCGTTTGAGTCGATTTTCTTCTTTTTACCTGACATGACGTAACGGTAAAGAGTCATTGGAAACTCCCTGTTTATGTTTTTTTTTTTTCAAAAGAAATATTAAGACTTGTTGATTTGTCAACCTAATTCTATTGCCTTTGCTAAATATCGTTTGAGTCGATTTTCTTCTTTTTACCTGACATGACGTAACGGTAAAGAGTCATTGGCCTATCATGGCACTGCTGTTAAAAACTATACTTTTCATTTCGTTACAAAACAATTATTTAAAGTGTTCCACTCACCGAGGTTAGATTGGCCGTAGCAGAACACTGTCCCATCGGCTCCTTGCAAGACTGCTTGAATTACATCAGGTAGGCTTGTGTTACAAATCTCCGCCTAAAAAATTGTAATTAATTGCAAAGTTTTGACATTTTGTCTTGCACCACCATGGTAGAGAAAACATATCACTTTCTTTGCCACATTCCATTGATGCTGATAACATATTGACTATTGAGGTATACAAACATGGTATTGGTCTACAGTAGCTAGCTCATTTCATGCCACCTCCCAGCCAAAGTCTATTGTTTTACCACATTCATTCAACGTAAGCATAAGTTGAACCAACGTAAAAAAGGGACGATTTAACGGCTTCATGCACTATTACATGTATTTGGAAAGGTGTTTTTCACACTTAGGACAATCTTTCGTTGCATATCAAATAACAAGGTTTTCTGAACGATGAGATAAGTTAAAGGCTTACTACAACGTAGGCTACCTAGTAATCGACGAAACAGACGATTCACAACTAAACTTTACTGTAAAAATTGCTGCTGAACGTTTCCAAGTAGCCTAAGTAGAATGTCTAGTAAGTTTATTTTCTTGATCGTAAACTTTAATTCATAAAACAAAAAAAGTAAAACAAAGCATTAAAATCACATGACTTTTACCATGTCCTGTTTTAAAACTGTCACATTATCTTGTCTCCAGGAAAGTACTTCCATGAGCATAACTGCTTGTTGCGTAGCCTAATACTCTAACAAGCCTCTTTCAAATGGAAGAGTTTGTTGGTACTTGTTAGAGTTTGAAAAATCACCAATACGCATACATGTGGTTACCTGTGGGGAAGCTTCTGTGAAGACGGAATCGAACGCATAAACCTTCGGAGCCAGTGCCGGATTTCTTTTTAATTGTTCATGAGGAACAAAAACACTTACGTGTTTTTTGTTTTCCTCAACACGCAGAAACTCTTCATTGTTTGGTTGGCCCATCGAATGGTCTGATGATACACGGAGCATGATTTTGACCTAAAATAATGCAATTCTTGCATAATCTGTTTGTGTCAGGCCTTGTTCACTAACTAAACTTCTTAATTCAAAGTTTTTTTCACGTAATTCAACCCTTACCAATATTTCATGCACCAACACTCATTCGGCACTTTTCAGGCAGCAGAAGTCATATTCACATCGTGTCATGAACGACATAAAATGGAATCTTTCACTGATAAGATCCTGATGGCTCTTTCAGGTGACAGCGACGATAGAATCGCTGTCACTGGCGTCTTTCTGGTGAATTAGTTTTAGAAATCACACTGACAGTGATGGTTAAAAGCACTACCACTACAGTATCATAGCCGATGCGGCCTTTGATAAACTAGATGCTCAGTTCGTAAATTCTTCCAATGTTCCCTTTGTCGTGCAGTGTCCCGAAGTGTTCTTGGTTGGCTGATTGATGTATTTCGTTGAAAATTAGATATAAATGTTGTTCGTTGCCTGCCACAAGCACGTCTCCAGAGAAGGCGGCCGCTTAGACAAAGATTTTCGAATTCTTAAGTTATAACAAAAAAAACTACCATGTAATAGACTGTTTCTGCTACTTTTTCAAAATAAAATGCATTACAGTCTGAATGTCCGCCTTGATATTCCCTACCGTGGCAATGCTAGCACAGCGTTTGTGCTAGCATACTGTACATCAAAAGCAAAACACACCTCTGCAAACTATTAAGCGTACGTATGCTTGCAAATGCAGTTTCTCTCACAATAACTGTTCCATTTTAACGGAGTTTACGTAGGTTACAAATATTTTTATTCACCTAGCCGCCATAAATTACCTAGCTAGTCGGACATAAATGAAACGAGTTCACTCCCATAAACTTATGCAATGTTATTAAAGTTATATTGGTATTAAAAGTGGTCATAAATTTATTTTGTTTTGAAATTACAGTGATTCAAAAATACAATGACTCAGATTACTGTAAGTGTTTCACAAGTAAGCCGCTTTCAACAACTGAAAATAGTGATGTAGCCGCTTTGTGCTGTAGGTTTATCTTTTTTTCGTGGGGGTGATTTTTGCATAGGTAACAAAACTATCACACTTCATGCTGTTGGAACATTATATTGAGATTAAATCCCACTATTTTCTGAGTGGATATTTAAACCTTTTTGTGGTCTCATTTTTGCATTAATTCAGTGTTAAAACAATCTTGACAAAGCATTGCTTGCTCTTCTTCTTCTATCAAGTTTTCTAAATTTGGTTGATGCACCACAGATCGACACATTGATAACAGCCAGAAATCGAGTTTAGAGTGACATTGACATTTGTTTCTCAAGTTATTTCATTGATTAGTTGAAACTAACAATGGGCCGTTGTGTTTTCTATTGAAGTCTCATCTCTCCTTTGAAAACTTGCAATAATATTAATAACGTTGTCATAACTTATTACCAATGTCTCAATCGCAAGTCATTTGCTTTCATAATAATAATAATCTCATTTCAACATTGCTAGCAGACAACAAGAATTAAGATCGTCTGAAGTCCCATGTGAGATATGAAAGGACGGCAATGAAAAGTGGACCATAGAGAATTCGCCGCAAAAATTGCAGCGATCCTCATGCAAGAAACGAAACAAATTGATATTATATCATTGAAAGACATTATAATTTTGAGAAATTTCTTTTGGAATGTCGAAATACACTTTATAACTCCGTATGCAAATGTATGATGATGTCATGATGACTATAATGCCTTGATAGTGATTATATCTATAACGATATCTTTGCAGTGCGGACAGCGTTGAATTATAGCCTTCTAGAAGCTTCGGAGAAACTACAGAGAAAACAACAAGAAATTTTTTTAAGATTTTTGGTTTTGAAGAAAACTGAACAATTGTATATTCTGCAAAAAAAAAATATGACTTTATAGATTGTCTAGTATTGTAAGAAGCAGAATATTTGTTAATGAAACTCACTGACTGAAAACCAGTTGGTTTCAATTCACGGCATACTCTAGCCTTAAATATAATTTACCGGTTTGAAACCGGTCGGGAAAAGGTGACTGTGTTGTGACAAGACGCATAACCACATTGGACATCGTAAAACATTAGCTTCCTTGTTTGTGTGTCCACCTAGTTCAAATCAAAATTGCCAAGAAGCTTATAGATGAGACAAACCAAACAAAATCTAAAGTTAAAAGATGAAAAGCAACGTAACATTGCACAATGCACAACATCTAACACCACTTTGTTTTGTAAGGTTTAGGGTTAAAGCTATGTTATGCTGTTTGAGCAATTAACTCACATGAAAATGAAAAGTATAAACAAAGCGTTTCATGCATTTCACATTCAGACGACTTTGATGAGTAAATTAACGCGGTGTCAATTGACGAATTTTCATGTTGTATGCGAGTTTGAAAATAATTATGGCGAATATAAAGAACCATTTATCGTACAGTTATGTAAATATTAGTTTTCGCAATATTGCTAAAACTCTAATTGTCAGCAGTTCAATCATTTGCACAGTTTAAATAGTAAAACCTTCAGTGGGTGTTTTCTTTTTAATTTAATTGGCTACTGGCGGTCAAAATTCCAAACAATCTAAATTAGGCCTACGTAAAACTTAATCATTTTAGCTGGCGACACATAGATTTATTTTGATTAATAAGCCCTCGGTATATTACAGACACGTGGACTCGCCGTACAATCGTCTTCGTTTTCTTTCACGTTATGTCTAATGACGTTATTTTAACTACAACATTTTATTTTGAAAACAGCTAATCCGAAAGCGAAAATATTAATCAATGGCTTGGTATTGTTGCCTGCTACCATATGTTTTTCCACGCACTGGCTCAACGGATCGATGAGACTTAGAGTTCCTTGACCACTATTTCCCCACAGACTCAGGCAATCAACATCAAGCTTAACGGACCGCAATTTGTCACGTCTATTTGGTGTTTTGAAGTTTTTTTTTGCACTAATAAAAGAAACAGTAAAACTTTTACTGCACTGCCAGCACACGATATCGACTAACTCTCGCTTAAATTATTATCTGTCCGAAGAAAATCCGTTATTGAATCCAAAACAAGACGAATCTAATTAAAAATCAATTCCTGTTTGAATAATACGATAGGGTTGAATTTATTGTAAAAAAATAAATAAAAGAAAAATAAATGCAAGATAAGATATTGTGATTTGGAAGCTTAAAGAGTGCGAATTGAATTGAGTTGAGTTTTTACACAACAGGCTACTGTAAGATTGAATGTCTAACGGCAAAAATTTTGCACAAAATCACTTCTTATGGAAATAAAGTTTGGAAAATCTTTGTTCTGTCCATGATTGTGTAGTAACACCATGAAATCACTTCTTAATTTTACTTCAGACATAAACTGCGTTGTTAAGTTGGTGATGATGACTCCGGGTATAACGTCATAAAACGGGTGTTTCTAACATGAAGTCATAAACGGCCGAAAAACGACGTTTGGAATAAGCGTTTCATCAAATGATATGAATAAATTATCGCAATAATATACCAATGTTTGTATGCCACACTCAATAGAAAGATTTTACAACTGAAATTTAAATTAGACTGGCATATGAATATACAGTAGGTAACGAAAGCTTTACTGACCTTGATCTATGATATTTTACGATTATATTACGTAGCCTAATGTAGCAACAACATTTAAAAAAAGAAAAACGAATCGACGTTTTAGTTATTTGATGAAAGTTATTACGCAATTTTCCACAAATTTCTAAAAATTCTGAAAGCATCCAGTTTTCAATTCATTGATTAGGTAGAATTTTTACAACGCACTATAGCTATTGATTATGCAGTAGTCCTTTCAATAGGTAGTATTAGTTTTGATTGCAAAGTCTCTTGTCAATACGTTTGCTTTGAAGCCGACCACAAGCCGTTGTGGCGTTGTTGGTCGGATAATAAAATATTAATACCAGATGAAAATTTCATGAGTTTATGACCTTGGGCTCATTTGTTTTTTTCATGGGAAGCATCATAAAAAACAACAGACTTAATTTGCTTATTTCCTTTGTAGAAAAATTATTGGAAAATTGATTTGAGCAACTAACCTGCTTAGAAACATTTGAGAGTGAGAAACTATGCTGTATCGCTACACAATGTGGAGAAGACTATCAATAGCAACACTGACATATAATTTATCTTAATAATAATAATTTTTGTCGATATCTTGGCAGAGTAGGCGTATAATACACGAGAGAGAGAGAGAGAGAGAGAGAGAGAGAGAGAGATGATTTTTTATTTGTCCCTTCAACACAAGAAAAAACGAGTAGTTACACAATAGAACACATATAGCCTACTTTATAATGGAGAAAGGATTGGCAGCACCGAATAACCAATAGTGCAATACAACAACCTAAAAATTAGACACATGACAAACTGGAACGAAGCAAATGGAAGAAACCGTTGTTGAATAAACTCGATATCAAAAACTTGAACATCATTGGCTGAAACGTTAAAACAGCAACTACATGGTCCATTGTGTGGCACAATCGAATGCTAGCTCAAAGTTAAATGAAAAAATATCAACTAGCTTTCTGCCAACAACAATGAGGACGGTGAAGTGCATTCATGTTTGATCAATACAAATAATATATTTGATATTTCAAATTCATTCAATTGAGTTAACAAGCAGTACACTTTGCAAATAATCGATGAGTTCAAAAGGTAGACTTGTGGACGTGGTAAGAAAGTATTATGTAAATTTACTCTGTAAAGTTGTATCTTTCAAGTAGCAAAGTGCTACAACAAAGCAACAGAAAATGTGCTTACTTTTCCTAAGCCTGGGTTTTCTTTCTTCTTTACATTTTCATCAATAGCTGTTATTCCTCTTAGCAATGATGCTGGTGGATTGGATGTAAACTTTTTAACTAATCCACAATAATCCGTCGGAAAACGTCGCTTCTGGCGGAGCTTATCGCTTCCGCCTGGTATCCTTGATGGAGCAAAAGACCTGGTTTGGCCTTGCGGGGCCATTGATGATTTCTTTCTGATTGAAGTTGGTTTTGTATTGCTTAATGATTTTCCACATGACCTGAATAAGTAAGACTATAATTTAACAGATATATCTGAACTTAAATTGGTAAGCTAACTTGAGTGTATTCACAAATAAGTTAGTGGTTGTCCAAATAAGATAAGAAAACTTTTTTTTGATTTTTGAATTGATGTAGAGAGAACTTTTTATATTTCCTGCTCAACTGACAAACTATTACTTTCGTCCATTATAAAATGTTAAGCCGAAGTTCTCAAAGACTAAAAAATGTCAATAAATAATTCAGTTCCTCATTCAAATAGTCAGCAAATTTGGTTAAAAATTGTGGCCAAGGTTGTAAATCTCAACGACACCTGTCTCAAGCTTGTTTCTTCGCAAAACATATTTTCCTTAGCAAAGTGGTAGCGTTTAAGTAACCTGACAAGACTATGCACAGCTTTTAGAGATCCACATCAGTAGCCTATAAATTTACACTATGCGCTTTTGAAATCGGACCCGTATATGATGACTACTATTGACACCAGGTTGCTCAAAGTTATTCAAACAAGTATTATTGCCACTTTAGAGCAAAGACACTTAAAACATTTCATCAAATTTTTTATGACTCAATCGATCTGAAGTTCATGAACTCAGTAAGATATGGTTACAATGTATGGCAAGTAATATTGAATATGGAAACACAAACTGAACAAATATTAAAAAAACAAAAATCTTAGCTTGTGAGAGTTGGACGATTCAAAGCTATTTAACATAGAGTGGCTTACTGCTTTCAAACTTCTCATTGCGAGACGGTTTTTTGAAAATAAGCTATTTCATTTACAGTCATTACGCTTAAAAAGTAGAAACTAATTAAAGAAAATTATTTACAAAATCTGCTTCTCAATTTTTGTCCAAATCCCACGCGACACATTTCAAATTAAAGAAAACTGCTTTTTTCTACAATTGATCTCAAAACTCACTGTAAAATGATAACCTATCTTCGAAATCATGTGGTTCTCTGACGAAATTTCAAAGTAAAAACGAATGTGAAGAACTTTCACATAATGAAAGGAACGACAACCTGTGAACTAATAAATGCGAAGTTTCCAGTAAACGCAAAGTTGTTTGTACGCGATGGCGATAGAAAACTAGCAGACAGTAAATCGTTTCAGCTTGAAACGTCCAAAGAAGTAATAATGCCGTGACAACAAATCGACCATCCTTTTATTTCCTTTGCAGTTTTTTTTGAAACTTTATAAAATTATTTTTTCATTTAACTGACTTAGTAGGGTATTCATTAACAAAACAGTGTATTTTGACATCTTACAAGCATACAGGACTTCAGTCAAAACTTCTTACCACAGTACCACAACGTTTGAATTTTTAAACCAGTAAATTTTTATCGTTATCAATTTTTTATCGTTACCAATAACAGCCCTTTTAAATTTGACTACAATCTATTGTTAACGATACTTGATCACGCAGATATTATTTGTGGTGGGAAAAAATAAAAAGTTGAAAAAGCTATTAACTTCAGACTTCAGAGTGCTTCTGTGAGTTTATTTGTGTTAGTTCTGCGACGGGGTTTTCTAACGTTTGTTGTCCCATTGTTTTTCAGATCACTATAGGTTTGCTATGAGGCAAAATATCTGCTGCAGGTCAGTACGATCAGGCTATTGTCAATGCAAATCATTGCGTTTGCAAAAATGGGTTACAAAACAGCCTATAAGTTAAAAATTGTTTGACATCAATAACAATGAAACGTCTATAAGCAATGACAAATACGTACTGCCTAATGAGCCTACAGTAGCCTAAGTATTGCATGAAGAACCAAACAACAAAAAATCATCATCGGAATAGTCTTACATAATAATGTTTGTTACTCCAGTGAAGAAAAAAGTGTATTTGATGACATTATGAACAAATACCCACTGAATCGGTAGGGAAATAAAATTAAATGTTGAGCTATAATTTTCAGCTACGTGTAAGTATTTTGATAGTAGAAAGACTTAAAAAATGCAATTCAATGGAAAATTTTTGTAATAAAATACAGCGCAAAAAGCCTTCTTCAGGGTTGACTTTACGTTTGAATTTCATTAAGCTACAAGTTTAAATAAATTATTATGACATAAAGTCACGATGGACGTTGCGTTACAAAACTATAGCCTATGTAGGCCAAGAATCTAATACTATCTTTTTTTTATGATTGATACTATTTTGAGGTAGCCTACTTACCCTGCTTCATAATTTCGGCTGTTCATTATTTGGTGCTTGTCACGACAAGAAATTGCATCCACAAGTAACGAAATCAAGAAGCTCTTGCAACACAAAGCACATTGCTATTCATCTATCTCATTTCAGTGATGTTCAATATTGAATTAAAAATAAAACCAGTAGCTTGGCTTGAAAAGGTTTCTACAGCAGAAAATACCAGCTGGACTGACCCTGAGAGAACAAGGTGTGAAGAAGATTGAAATATTTAACGATTTCTTTACTGCACCGCTTTGATGGATCTAAATTGTTACAACGACATGACAGGTGGCATTCTTCACACTTTTCCAAGTTACTCCCAATCACTAAGATGGTTAAATAGTCCGTCTGTGAACGCTTTTCAAAGGAAGCCTGTTATTGGTTGTAAAATAAACCATAAATGGGTAAGAAAATAAAAAGAAACTTTTATTGTTTTAACAATAGGCCTACTGAGTTTTCCGCTATGTAAAACAGTAACATCAGATTTTTTATTTTATAAAGTTACAGTTCAAAATGCTGCTTTTAAAAATAATGTTCTGCGTTTTAATAGCTCCAACTCTTTTGTCATTGCCATCTGAGAAAGATTTGCTTGTCTAAGAAAGATTTGTGAGACAAATTCACAAAAAATTCGGCACATTTTCATAGTTGGTTGTACCTGAATAGCCTTTCGTCATGAAATTAGTTGTAAGTTCTATATTTTCAAACTAATAGAACTGATCTGTCATCATAAACATAATTGTGTCGAAAAACAAAAAAAACATTTAAATAACAAAATTGGCTTTAACATATCTACCTCGTAAAGCTGTTCACGTAGTAAACACTACAAGCTTGGCTACAAACGGCTTGACTGCATAACACCAATCCCCAATGTAACGACAGTCAATTGCCAGTGAGTTTTTGTTCTGCATTATCGATCACCAGATTCCAATCGGCAACCTGCAGTTCCATCAATTATGCATCGCCATCACGTCCATCTTAAGGCCACAAACACGAAAGGTGATTAACACAATCAAATCAACACAAGAAACTTTATCACACCGGAGATGTATTTTATTTAAACGTTGAGTTTTGTTTTAAGGCTGAAAGGCTTTAAGCTTTTTGTTTCATTTTAGTTCATATGCTACCAGCTCAGTGGCCGAGTGGCTTCGCGGCCTTCGGTTCTAGTGCTGGTAGATCTGAGTTTGATTCCAGATCAAGTCAAACCGAAGACTTTAAAAACCGATTGTGTTCTTTCTTGCGTAATGCAGTGATAATAAGTCGGATAATAATGGGATGACAACGTAAACCTGATATAAAATTAAAAATGAGCCTTGTCGCTCAAAAACCTTAGCAGTTGTGGAGCGACGATAAATAAAACCATAACATTGTTATTAGTTCATATATGCTGATGAAGTGGGTTATTTTCATGACATACACTTTCAAACAAAAATTTGTGGTAAGATTTCAGTGAGTAGGCTTATTTTCAAAAAAATACTTTACTGTTTATCAGTTCCATAAGTTTTTTTGTTTTTTTTTAATATCAAAAGACGGTTTAGGAAAGAATACAGGCCTCTAAGCTGGTAGTAGCCTATTACGTGCAAAAACATTCAGCTGTAATTTTAAGGCGTTCTCATTGAGTTCTCACGTGTGCCTACACTGCCCAATTAACTTTCGCCTATTGGCGCCCACTCAGTGAGCAGTCCTGCAGTGAAGCATTGATTAAGCTTTCAAACTTGGAATATGCACAACACAGAAGCAAACCAGTTCAGTGGCCGAGTGGCTTCGCCTTCGGCTCTACTACCAGTAAATCTGAGATCGATTCCAGGTCAGGTCAAACCGAAGACTTTAAAAACCGTAACAATTGTGTTCTTTCTTGCATATCGCAGTGAGAATAAGTCGGGTAATAATGTGATGACATCGTAAACCTGATATAAAATTAAAAATGAGCCCTATTGCTATAAGACCTTAGCAGTTGTGGAGCGACAATAAATTAAACCATAACATTATAATAACACAGAAGCAACCATCAAAAGTAGGACAAGCCTAATAAGCTAAACACCTATTCGAGTTTTATTCCCATCTTACAGATTAGTACGGAATTTCACTTTGTTGTTTAGCTAATTCAAAAAGAAGTCATCAGATGTAGGCTACCCTTCTGTGAAAAACCTTTCAAAACGAAATCTTTGTTACGGTGATTCCATATTCTGCAACGTTAAAATATATTAAAGGTGCTTCGTGGTTTAAATGAATGATTGAGTTAGCACGAGCAACAAACAGTTTGAGGCAAAACTCAAGTAGGTTATCCAGTGAAGCAAATAGTCTGTAACATTATATTACCATCAAGGTTTCAAATGTTCTGTTTTCCTGAGGCATTCTTTGAGATCAAACCGTTAAAACAAACAATATTGACACAAATAATTGATTTTAAATTCTTGCCAGCCCGGCAATAAAAGATGTGATGCACTGTTTTGCTACCCTGTCTCACTGTGTAATAAGCATATTGATTTCACACTCACCAACGACCTTACCCACAACAAAGAACCGTGGCTAAATTTCATAACGTTGATGTTAGATCAAAATAGCGTTTCTCACCTTCACAATAAACTAACTGAAGTCCGATACAGGCCACGCAATTATATTGAAGACATTCACTAAACAAGTAATACAAAGTGACGTAACGACTCAAAAAACCAAAGTTTAGGCTGCATTAAATTAACCATTAATTAGACATTGCCTTATGTAATACAGGTACGACTTTTTGGGGGTATAATATGAACGGCACGTAACCTAGTAGCCTAAGACGTGGACGAAACCTGGCCTAAACCTGCATAAAAAGCAATCAATGCAATATTTGTCTCAAGTTTCTGAAGGGCATTTCCTAATTCTCTATATACCTGCATGGCCGCTTATTTGGAATTCATCTTTTCTTTTATGTTGCTTGGATAATATGGCGTAAGCCTAGCCTACCGTTTTTATTTTGATAAAAATATAGTGTCCTCTGAAGAGTTGTTTTTTGAATCCTCTACAAATTGTTGGTTGCGTCTCCAATGTAGCCTACTGCGGTAGGCTACGATACAATCGACATAGACCTGTTATTTCTACAAATTATTTTTTTTTATTTAATCTTAGACTGTAGTCAGATTAAATGTCGAATTGTCGGATTAACTGAACAAGCCACAAAGTAATTACATTAATGAGCGAGCAAATGACGTTAATGAATATTTACTCAATTTGCGAGAACAACCATGATCACGTGATTTAGGTTGACCTTGTTTGAACCTGGCAAAAGTGAACGACTTTCTTAGAGTTTGAAGATCTGCTTTGAAATAGAGAAGATTTTTATTTAAGTCACTTTGTCAGCATACAGGTTTGGTTCAACTTTTCCAAATAAGTCTCTTTCCGTAAAAGTATCGAATGTTGTCATATGACAAGAACAATTATCTTATTTTCCACATAAGAAAAAAACCTATTTAGAAAGAATGAAGTATTGCCGTCTGGAAAACTAAACCTTAAGATTGGTAACGTATAGGGTTAACAATAAAAGGTATAATTAGGCTACACCTTTTTTAAATTCTAAAGCATGCTGTAAGTCATCTTCTCAGAGCAATTTGATTGAGGTCTTTACAAATGTGCACATATTTTTAATGTGACACCCTGAGATAAAAGAATTAAAGATCAAAATCCCAATAGTAAAATGTTTGGTGGCGCAAAAACTGAAGAACCTATATGTTCAAATTGTAAGGTAGAAAGACACGATATCATTATTCCTACACCATCAGAGGTTTTAAGTAGCGCTGGTTCGGCTCTCGGGTTGTGCTCTTGAGTAATGCATTTCAGGACTGCTCCCCATTCAGCGGCACCTAATGGATGGAATAAATGCGCGTTAACAACTTTTCAACAAACGGAAACTTTACACTGCCAATCTCAGTAACTGGCCTGCGTCAAAAGCCTCTACCTACAAGTATGCGAAACTACCAGGAATAACCTATCAAAGGCTTTGTCATTCCGAGGAGAAAGATTCAAACTAAACCATAATGACCCATGGGCTCGGCTTTTGAACATCTCAGAACGAAATTGACAATGCGACATTTTCAGTTTAAAATTAGCCTGTGATAAGCTTAGGCCTAACCATGAAAAAACAAGTTAAGCTAATCATATTCGTAAAAATGAAATCTGACAAATGTAGGCTATTGGCCAGTGGCGTAGCCAGAAAAAATTTTTGGGGGGGGCCAATTATTTGATGAATTGAAGAGAACGACAAA
Organism: Aplidium turbinatum; assembly: GCF_918807975.1. Classification (NCBI taxonomy): domain Eukaryota; kingdom Metazoa; phylum Chordata; class Ascidiacea; order Aplousobranchia; family Polyclinidae; genus Aplidium; species Aplidium turbinatum. Next base: position 10,152,316 of record NC_137486.1, read on the forward strand.
ATGTTTGATTTAAGACATCACCACCTGATGTGCAGTGGCGCATCCTGGTGGGTTAATCAAGGGAAGCAATAAAGCTGGCGGGGGGGTTAGAGTGTGCCGAAGGCACGCGTATTCTAGGGGGGTCCGGGGGCATGCTCCCCCGGAAAATTTTTGCAAAATTACACTTAAATAATGGATTATAACGCTTTCTGGAAACACTTTCAGGGTAATATTTGTATGAAACTTATTAGCAGATAAACAGCTACTAACTTATTAAAGGTAGCTCTTATCTACACACAAACGGGCAAAAACTGCGGCTAAAATTAGAGAACACAAAAAACTCAGCTACACAAAAACCCTACAGAGTAAGCGATTCTGAAATTGCTTCCACAGATTAGTTAAAAGAAGCGTAAATCGCGTAAACTTTGCGCGATTTACGATTTGCAAAATTTATTGGTGTCTTTTTGTGTGTCTAAAACAAGTCCTGGGGGGTGTTAATAGCCAGATGTCTTGGAAAACAATATAAATTTATACAAATTATATTATATTTTCAACAAAGGGTTCAACTTCGGAATCCAAACTTTGAAAATTTGGGGGGGGCCATGGCCCCGTTCGCCCCCCCCTGGCTACGCCTATGCTATTGGCATTTGGTCATATGGAATAAAACATTTAGTTTTTCCAAAAAAGTAGCCTACATAGCCTAACAGCTTACGTCTCCTGCCAAAACGCACAAAGGGGATTTTACATTAATAGAAAACATAACATATTTAAAGATGTCCCTCCTTTTTTTGCGTGATACTAAGCCAAGGTTACTCTTTGACATCACAATGCATTGCTTCGTAGATCCCTATTAGCCAATGCAGCTTTTGCCATTCAGGTTACATTGAGAAATTATTAGCCTACAGATAGGCCTAGGCTTAGGTAGGCTACTTTAACTAGATTTTGTATTTTATTCACGCACCTATTATAGGCCTATGGTGAATTTAATGTAGGGAAATGTTAAATGGCGATTTTCTGACTTGTAAGAATGTAAATAACTTAGCTTACGCTAGGCTGCAAAGCTGTGAGGAAATTTTGAATCGGTAATCAAGACATCTGTTTGGGTCAAAGTATATCCATTGCAGTGGCGTAACTACCCATTGAATCTTGTGGATAAATCCAGGGCGGCACGTTGCTAGAGGGCGGCAAAATGTGATAACGTTTCAAAGTTTAAACGAACAAGGACAGTCACATTAATTTATTCTCTGAGAGACTCAGACTTAAACGACCTAAGCACTGATCTAAGTGAAGCCAAAAAATTAAACAAGTTAATATATTAATACAGTGAGAATATATAGTATATATAGACATATATACTATAATATATATAGACATTAAGACATTAGACATTTAACTTGTAAACAAGCTTTTACGACGGTGTCAAGGGTGGGCAATACGACGGTGTCAAGGGGGCGGGGGACGGTAGGGGCGGCGTTTCGTGCAAAAATCCAAGGGCGGCATATTGCATTGCTACGCCACTGATCCATTACTGACAATAAAACAACAATTTCACTTCAAAAGTGTACAAAACTTGAATATGACGCAGCCTGGTTAAAGATTAAATTTTCGACATCTGGCATCAGAAGGTAGGCTATGTTCAACAGTCATTGTGTTTAAGGTTGCGTATAGCGTATAGATTTGTAGAGGGTTTTTAACTCTTATCCTGTAATTACGGGCCTGGGAGGCCCGGTGAGAGAGAAAATTCTTTTAATTTTTTTCTTTTTTGGTTTTTAGAGCTGTTGCTCTAGAAATGCCTAAAATAGTGTCGTTTGCAAAACTTAAAACCGGAGTGTAAGGATAAATCAGTCCAAAAAAAATTTTGTTGGCTAAAAACAAAAGTACACCTCAACTTGCAATTTAGGGCCTCGGAGGCCCGGTTGTAGTTTAGAGTAAACTTTAGATTATAATTTAAATTATAATAGAATTAAGAAGTGGTAGGCATACACCAGCGAGGTGGTGTTCGCCCCTTTTAAAGTTCATGAGTCATTAATTCTAGAACTGGCATGTGTTGACTTTGATTTGGGTACGAACATCGGTCTTGCGTAGCGTGAAGTGTCGACCTAAGATTGGTGACCTTGCCATCTCTGAGCTGTGTCGTTCTGTGTTCTGCAGCGGCTGTTTGGAGAGTTTCACTATCCCAACCTACCGTATAGCTCCAATTGGAGATTCAGGGTGGGATTGGGGAATAATTTGGATGTTGGGGGGATCTCTTGAGTGTGGAGCTCATTTATCTTGGGTTAGAGTTGTGTTTTGTCCATCATTCACGTTACGTTCTTTTCATTTTGTTTCCGTATATGTTAATTTCGTATATAATATATATAGGCTACTGTATATATAATATGCACAACGATCAATGCAACCTTCCAACCGCTACATATGGTGCAGAAACATGGAACCTTACAAAGAAATTGACACTTAAACTAAGAACTATGCAGAGAGCACATGAACGAATTATGATGGGTTTAACATGGCGAGATAAAAAGACTGCCGAATGGATCAGAAATCAAACGAAATTACGAGATATATTAAGCACAATCAAGAAACTAAAATGGTCCTGGGCAGGTCATATAGCAAGATATCAGGACAATAAAAGGACCAAAAAATTAACAACATGGACACCACGAGAAAACAAAAGAAAGAAAGGAAAATCAAAAGTGAGATGGAGGGACGACATTGACAAACAATGCAATACAGTACAACCAATTGGTACCAACTAGCACATAATCATGTAAATTGGCATGAAAAGGGGAAGGCTTACGCTCTGCAGTGGGCTCTCACTGGCTGAAAATGATGATATGTTAGTTCATTTACATAGATAGTAGTAGACAAAACGTTAAATGTCAGTAACATAATTATATTGGGCTGCAGATTCATTGCTTTATATCCAATGAAACATACATTTACTGTTTAGTTTTACAAAGATTTAAAACTGTCAACATTGAAGTGATTACTGGTAATGCTTACTGAATATTCTATTGGGGTGCCCATAACCTATTTCAATTATATCACTAAGTTATGACTGTATTACAATAGTTGCTTAATACATGTGTTTTTTATATAACTACAGTTGTTTGATTTTGACACTGGATAGGCTGAAAATGTAGTTTTTGTTGTTAATTATTGCAGGGATGAAACCAGTTTCAAAAAATTTGGGTGATAAAAGGAAAATGTGGAGTCACCGCAAGAAAATATTTTCGAAACGGTAGAGCTACATTGAATTTAGCACATTCTGTGGCAATTTTGGGATCGCAATTTTTCGGAGGGCAAAATAAAATTTTTAGGGGGGCAGTTCCTCCCCTGGGCAACCCTGTTTCTACATCCGTGCATTATAGACAACTTTGGCCTACAATCATTTTCTGAAAACAAATACAGCCGATGTAATGAATTGAGATACGATTGATTTACTTTTTCATATTATGTTAGTATTGGGCCTAAGAGGCCCGTAATCACTGTTTGTGTTACAGAACAGTAATCACAGGATAAGGGTTAAAAAAGATTCCAACCAACCCCAACCTATAAAATTAGCATGCTTAGTCATGATCTCAGTAAAGCTAGCCTAGCCTACGTATAATTGTGTCAAATCTGATAATTGAAAGTGCAGAAAAGTTTGGGTTTATTGCAGGACAGCAATTCCACCACAGACTGAGCCTAAGTCACAACCGACATCAGCACCCATTTTGAAAATCCAACCAATGCTCGGAACCATAAGCTGAAACCGATGATTAGGCTACATGCGCAACATAAATCTTTTCCAGTTTTGGTCATGTTCAAGTGAAAAAGGTAAAAGCTCTCTAACACCACGGCGTGATAAAATATTTATTTAATTTTTTTAATAACGTTGAAATTAACTGTTATCACACAAAATACAGTACCGTACGGTACCGTACAAGAAAGTTGCGGGCCAACAAGCACGCTTACTTTAATATTTTTTTTAGGTTGTCGTCACTGCACATTTTTTGCTACCACCTTTTTCTGTCCAATCTTGGTTGCCAAATGCCAAGCGATGTTGTAAAACGTAAGCTACATAGGCAGGGCCGGATTTAGCTGATGGGGGGCCCGGGGCACTTTTAAATCGGGGGGCCCCCCTGCAAAAAATGTTTTGCTCCTACGGCGCGAAAAACCACCTCTGCGTCTACAGTAGCATCAATCCAGCACTGCACAGCATTTTGCAGAAACTTCAAAGGCTAATAGGAAGAAAAAATAACACAAAATCACATTTTTTCCCCTTCAAAAGTCGGGGGGCCCGGGGCACCTGCCCCCTCCGCCCCCTCCTAAATCCGGGCCTGTACATAGGCTACCGGTACCGTAATAGTCCTGGTTTTCACAATTCTAGGGATACAGCTGGGGAGTTATTATTACAGCTTCAAAGCATGTAGGCTACGCGTCACGGTGAAAAGTCATGAGCAGCAAAATTTTGGATAATGTTTGCATAGCCAACATGCAAACATTTGTGCCATTTCTTCTATAAGCTAGTTCCTCTGGACAATTTAGGCTACAGTTACAGTTCAGTTTGTTTTTATTTCTGACCATCACAACGAAAAACAATATATATATATGCCAAACATAGCAAAGGTCTATAAAAATGTAGAAGCGACAAAACGCAGACGTCATAACGTGCATGACACTAAAGCAGGACAATCAGTTTAAAATATGGCACGGTCGCTACACCTCAAAATTTACAATTTACATCCTCTGAAAACATCGAGATAAAAAATGAAGCAGCGCCCGAGTTGCTCATCAGAGCAACCGTAATTTTTTTTTAATTTTGTGAGAAAAACGAAGAGGTGCAGTCAGTGTTCCCTCTAAGGTGCGCAACTGAGCAAATGCGCATCAGACTATTTGCGCAGTAAAATCTCATTCTTGCGCACTTGCAATTTCCCAATTTAAAAGTAAAATGATCTTCAACATTATTTTTGGACAGAACGCTTCTGCGCTTATCGCATTTATACGTGTGCTGATGCACATGATGAATGAATATATCCAACCTACGGTATGCAGATGAGCCTACTGTTTTATTGGCGGAATCAGCAGAAGCTCTCCCAACAATAATAGAAAAAGAGAACAATATTGGAAAGGAAGATAACATGAAAATCAACACAAATAAGACGAAAACGATGATTATTACAAGAAAAGAAAATGTACGAAGTGTAAATATTACTATTGATGGAATGCTGGTCGATCAAGTCAAAAGCTTTACCTATCTGGGACACACAATAACTGAAAATGGCAGATGCGATACGGAAATATTGAGACGAATAGAAATAGCAAGAAACAACTTCGTAAAGCAGTGGCCGAACTCGGCAGCAGTGGCCGAGTGGTTAGCGCGTTGGGCTCGCAGTCGAGAGCCTGCATGTTCGACTCCAGCCACCCGCAATTGCTGTTGTTTCTCTGGGCAAGAAACTTTACGATAATTGCCTCTACCCAGTGATCGATTTCGAGTAATAAGTAGTACCAAGTTTAAGTCATAAGTAGAGTAGACAACCGGAAACAGACATTGCCGTCGGCTGCAGCGTGGGTCAGGTGTAGCCTACGTCGGAAGGCGTACACCGATGCATAGCGCTCAAGTCCGCTTTCCCGCAATGCAGGATAAAGATAAACAAACAAACAAACAAAACAACACGCAAAATTAACATCAACACTCGAAAACGAATTATGAAATGCTACATATGGACTACGTTACTTTACAATGCAGAAACATAGACAGTTGGACACTGTCATCACAAATATTTAAACGACTTGAGGCATTTGAAATGTAGATTTATAGAAGAATGCTTAAAATTTCATGGAAGGATAAAATCACAAACAAAGATGTAGCCTACTATCCAGAATACAAACCAACATGGAATTTCCACAAACAATTAAATCAAGAAAATTGAAATATTTTGGCCACATGATTCGCAATAATTCTATTCAAAGACAACTACTAGAAGGAAAAATGAACGGAAAACGAAATAGGGGCAGACCACCAAGAATTTGGAGTAATGATATTGAAGACTGGTCAGGGCTTAATTACAAAACTGCAGTAAAAAAATCTCACAACAGAGAAACTTGGCCTCTCATTGCCTCCAACCTTCGACGAGAGGAAGGAACTTAATGATGATGATGAATATGATGCACATGAGCACACAGTACCCTTTTGTTACATCACAATCCTTTGTCTTTGCTTCACAAACAAACACAATTTGTTCCCTTTTTATTAAACTTCTTCTAGACCAGTGCTGGTTCCCAAACTCGGTTCACAAAGTTGGTAATTCATTTTAACTCAGCATTAAAATGCTCATGCTCACTAAATCAAATATTTGCTCAGCCTGAAATTTTTTTAGAGGGTACACTGGGTTGCAGTGCCGAAGTCGCTGATCCAAGGCACTACCCAACAATCTCCATCTCTTCCCAACAAATTTGAAAAAAATGCAGAAACTCTATTCAGCGACTTAGATGGTTAAGGTTAGGACATAACCATTGATTTAACAAAGCATTAAGAGTCAAGAAGCATAGGCTTTGCCGCTTTTCTTCTTGTTTTTGTAAACACAAAAGTGTGGTTTACAAAAACAAGAAAATGAAATGAGATACAGTACCGTACTAACATTTTAGGCCTATAAGCAGCAAGGTAAAAACCGCAGTCTACTTTTATCAGAAGTTATGCTTCTCACTTTCTTCTTTATTAAATCATAGATTAAATCAATGATCATGTTCTAACCTTTACCGACTTTTGACGTTTCTGGAGAAAATCGAAACATTTTTGTGGAAATTCGGATTTCCAATCAGCCACTTTGGCGCTTGGCGCTTCCTCATTCTTTTACTTTGAGGTTGAGTTGAGGCTTGACCGCTTGACCTTTTGACCTTTTGCAGGAGACAAATTAGATTGCACTCAAACCAAGCTGTGGACAATCAAAAGTGATAAAAAGGCAATGCCTTCTATTTTGATTGTGGGAATCTTTATCCTCGGACTGAGAAAGCTTTTTTGAGAGTTTAATCCTGGCGGTTTCGCATACTTATAATAGTCTTTACTGTAGAGGTTTTGAACAGTCATCGAGTTTGGCAAGAGTGAAGTTTCCCACTGTTGAACTGTCTTGTCTGTGAATTATGAGCTGACTAGATGACCAATTGGTCTTTCGCTGCTCCAAGCTAATCAAATTGAATAGCCTACGGTAATTCAACACTGAGCGTACTTATGCATTCCTCTTTGTTTATGAATTGTGTATTATTGTGATGTAAGCTTATTGTGTACCGTACTGTACTATTATAGAATCTGATGATTTGCAAATAAAGTTATTTCTCTCCCTCCTTCAATCTCTAGGCGCCACTGAATAGAGAGCAGCTCTTAAAATGCATTTGTCAAGAACATAACCCTTGGGCCTGGAGACAAACTAAGGCCGCATCTGTTGAAATTTTTACTGCATATGGTGATTGATATAATCCTAACTTGCTGCTGCAAACTTGTCACTAAACATTATCAAACTAGTTATAAGCAAATGTTATTAATATTATTTACGGTAGCCTATTGAATAAACAAATGGGTTAGTCGGCTTTGAACTACAGAACGATGTTTGGGTTAGTCTTCAATGCAAAATCTTTCTATTGCAACGTCAACATTTTGGTAATGTGTCATTAAGCTGACAATTATATTATTATTTTCATGTTTTGCTTTTGTTTTAGAAAAAAAATTTAGTAACTAGGCTACCGTATCTTAGATGTGTACAAGCTGCAAAAATGTGGCATGAAGCAAGAAAGCAGGAGAAAATTGTAAGAAAAGTTATTGTGGATTATAGGCGACGTGCAGAAAGGAAACATGATTATTATGATAAAATTAAGCAAGACCCGACTAAGTTTATGCAGGTAATGATATACTTTTGTAAAGTAAAATTTATCCACAAGTAATGGCTTAAAGTCTGTTGGATTATATCTATGCCTCAGTATTGGTATTCAGAGCTTGAATTATTGCTGTTTATATATAATTGCTTTAAAAACTGAATAGTTTGATTGAGAAGATATTTTTGAGAAAATGGCTACATCTATTACATCGTGCATAGGGCACCACCAAAATGCGGAAAGTCAAACAATTTTCTGGTGTGAAATGGTGCATTGTCCGCAGAAGTGAAGAATTACCGGTAGTGCTGATGTAGTAAAAGTGTAAATCCAATGTAGCCACTGTTGTAAAGGCGGAAAGCGTGTTTTGGTGTATATGATATGTTGTACAAATGTACAATACAGCAATGAAGTCATGTTGAAAAAATTAAACATCAGGGGTCGATCTTAACTTTTTTTTCACTAGCCCACCGGACTAGTTGCTCCCCGTTTTCACAAGCCCGCACGATTTTTCATTAGTCCGACCAGTTTACTGACATTTCACTTGTCTGATGACGTATTAAGATAAGTACTGTAATTTGGCTTAGTCTGAAACTAACTAAAGTAAAGGCTTTCAGATTTCAGTATGCACAAGAGAGCAACAATTCACACAAAAACACCTGCTCATTCTACAGACGCAAACAATGCAATTTTAAAACATAAAAAATAAATGTGGCATGCGGTGTGCTTAATATTTATTTATGTTGTAATATTACATTGTGTGCATCTGTAGTACGAAATGACACGCCACTTGCCAGGGTGGAACAATACATAATATTCGTTCACTGTCAAAAAAGTGGACTATTGGATGGATTGCGTTTGGTTAGGTCTCTAGCCTACCGTCAGACCTGTCTGGCTTGTTGGGTCAGCATAACTGTTTATGTCACAGAGGCACACGAGCTCTTCAACTACGACAAGGGTAGCAATCCAAAGAGGAGAAAAAACGAAAAAAGTAGTCACATGCTCAGTTAACCGACTTTGCAGCCTTCTTCGTGCAATTTCGCCTCTGGCTAGCAAATTTTGCAGTATTTCAGAATGACGTCGCCAATCGCCATTTTGTAAACCGAAACTTCATCGGCAAATATTTTCACTAGCCAATCGGTCTAGTACTGCAACATTTCTACTAGTCCGCGCAAATTTTCACTAGCCATTGGCTAGCGGACTAGCATTAAGATCAAACCCTGAACGTTGTTTCAGGACTTCATAGATTCATTTACGTTATTCTTTCCTGTTTTTGTGAATCACAGGCAGAACCAGGGTTTTACTTTCAAGACAAAAACCACACCTTCATTCTTCGTATTTTCTGATTGATTTTTTTGCCTTGAATCATCTTGAATTGTCTGTTGTTACTTAACCTGGCTTCATTGCCATATGTTCTATAATATAGCCTAGATGCCAAGATTGGATTTTCACCTTTTCTACATCGGCAATAATTCTTTACTTCTGTGGACAATGTGGCAATTTATGCTGGGGAAATTTCTGTATTTTTGCCTTTTAGTGGTGCCCCCGTGCATATAATAGCTGTTTTATGCATGTTTTGTATTTATGGCATTTTCACAAAGTCATAATAACATTGGAAACTTCATGATGTTTCAGTTTGAGGTCTAGACAAGAGAAAGTGATTACTGCCGTGCTGCCTTGCAACATGTTTAGAAACTTTAGTAAAGCAGTCTCTACCTATTTTTTTTTCCACCAATGTTGATGTGATCTCCAAAACAGTTATTTGCTCCCTTAAACACTGGTATTTTCCAGTTTTCTGCCTAGGTTTAGCATACTCTCTGCCCAAAACTTTCTCAAATTATATACATTTTCTTATTTCCAACAGTGTTAAAAAAAATTCAAATCCATGATAGAATTTCCTATCTGAAAACATTGACTTGGTTTACACTTTTATCTGATGTCGACTTGAAAGCAAAACATTGTGATGTTGTTGCTCAGATTCTGCATGTGTTTGTGCATAAGTGCAGTAAAGACGTCACAGATATAAAGTTTTTTTTTGTATGGATAGCCTATAGTCACTTCCTATTTAATGAAATTGTTTCCTCTTATACTTTCAGTAAGAATTGTTTAAATTTTATAGCAAGTATGACTTTGGAAATTTTAAATTGACTTTAAATTTTTAATTTTTTTTTGCATTTGGTCAGATTGTTAATATGCCATCGTTTTTTCTTAAAATATATAATATATATAGCCAATACATTATATGCTTAAAATTTGTCCCATCTTTAAACTGTTGTTACCAGGAAGAAATCAGATTAAAAGACACATCTAACACAGCTCTTATTCATTACGCTAACCTGTAATTTATAACACAAAATATGTTTCTAGGTGCATGGAAAAAGGATGAAGTTGATAATTGATGAAAACATCACCTTTAATGATAATTCAAGTCACATGGTTCCATGGCAAGGGGACAAGTCCAACATGATAGACAGGTAGGCTATGTAATTGATTAAACTTCTTAAAGCTTACTTTTCAATCTTAATACCGTATTTAAAAGCTGTTGTATACATATAATATATATACATCGTCCATCACTGTTTTATTTTATTTTTCATGTGTTGTACTGCACAGAGTATTATACTTGCCTAATATATTATACTGTATATAACTAACAGTGCAGTTCAACTGTTGTGAGGTAACGAAATTGTGTTGGCATTAGGTGGTGTTGAGTATGTAGTTGATGATATAATTGTAATGCTTTCAGTGTAATTATTATATAGCAAATGATTGCAATGAAACTGTAATTCTAGTGGATGAACATTATTTAGTCAATAAAAAAATATAGCGGCTTATACTGACATTGAGTAGTTTTCAAAGTAGGGTGCAAATAAAGTTTGAAACATCTTTGAGTTTAGCGACTTAATGATTGCAAGGTAAAAACTTCATGCTATTGCAAATTATTGGAGTTAGTGGCTGGTAATGAATTTATTGTACATGTGAATTCTGTTGAAGTTTGTATTATTTTGCAACAGGTTTGATGTTCGAGCACACTTAGATTTCATTAAAGATCTTCCTAAATCTCAACAAAAGGAATCCACAGTTAGCAAAGAAGAGAAGAAACTGAACTATGAGAGATACAGAATATTAGTTTACAATGAGCATAAGTATGGTTCCTTTTATTATTCACAGAAAAGAAAAATGTGATACTATTGTTTTATTTATTTTTTTGAAAAGTTGACGTAAGTCGTATTGCTGCATATTGACTAAGTTATATTGCTGTTGCATTGTAGTATATATATATATGTTGACTTTTAAGTTTTAAGTAAGCAATCCACAATGTCAGTTTTCTGCAATTTTTCAAATTTACAGTACCATAAAAGATGACTGATGATAACTTAATGGGCTTAAATAGCATTATTCAAAACAAATACAATACACTAAGAAAATATTAACATAATAAACTCAAACGTTTTCGGCAAGAACTTTTTGCCCTTTCAGGAAATAGGTACATATATAATGCATTTAAACAAAAAAACAAACAAATAACTGTAAATAGTGGTACAGTGTTAAGTGACTGAAATAAATAACTGCAATATGCACTGAGCTGAGTACAACATATAACAACTGAAGAACAGATATCAAAGGTGTTAACATTTTTTTGATACATATGTAATCACAAGACAAGATAGCAAGTGGCAATTAAAGACAATCAACTTGAAGCAAACGTAATCTAATATAAATACAGTAGGAAAAATGCCCCTCTCCAGCAAATAACTGCTTGTTGAGCTAAGAGTCGCGGTTGCGTTGTTTTACTTGAAGTGCTTCTTGAATTTTGGTTTCAAATTCCGATTGGCAGTTTCAAATTATTTCAAATAAATCTGATGTAAAATTGACGTCGCAACAAAATACTGCAGTCGTTTATATGCAAATTTAATGCTACAATACACCAACAAAACAACTATCCAAATTGCTAAGTGATCATACTGAGTTGTTATTTAATTCTTGATTAGTGATTACTTGCCTAAATTGCAAAATATTGATGGGTTGACTTACAGTACAGTGAGATAATTTAAACATGTTGTTTTTCCAGGGGGATATCTGAATCACAACATCTGCATAAAATCTTCATCAATGAGACATATCCAGAGCTTACTGCTCAGAGACAAGAGGCTGAAGCAAAGAAAGTGCTTCTTCAGTCATCGAAGGCCACTATAGGATTTGATTATGGGGAAGGTAGTTGTGGAAAGGTTGAAGAAGAAGCCGATGAAGATGGTAGGGTGCAGATGTTTGTTGATGGTTTCAAAGCAATCTCATGTTCAACGTTTAATCAGTAAATGACTTTGAAATGCAAAGATATTTTTATTTCGGTATTTATGATTGTTTTCTTTTTCCTTGAACAAACTGGTATATATATCTTACAATGTTATAGAATATAGATATTATAATATGCTGAAACTTTCTGTTTCCTAGCACACAGTGAATTAATAGCGTATTTACATTTTAACTGTGTAATATTACTTGCGTAAACATACTACCCCATACCTGAGAAGTTACCAAATTTTAATTTTGCAAATATGATACTTTTTTGTATAAGTGATGTCTGTAGCAATGTGGTAGTACATCAAGTGCCGAAGAAAAAATTGTAGTGCCCTATTTTCTGTTCTAGTTTACGTAGCCTAATGTCCTTGAACAAGAAAAGTTAACATTAAATTGCTTGGCATACCCGTTATTCAAAGTGGACATCTCACCATGATTGCATATGTCTTCCATGAAAAAGTCTCAGATCTCACCAATTGAGAAATGGACTCAGTAATAAAGGGACTGATACTTTTTGGTTGCAATTTGGTTTCTAATTGTTCATTTTTTGCTTTCGTGCCATGCCGTGTTTGAGTTATCTGTTTCACCATGTGATAGTGGTCGTTTTATTTACACCATTGGTCTACCTACTGATGATTTTTGCTGACCGATATTAGTGAGCGTCTTTGCAGATTAACAACAGTTGTTCTTTGTCTTTATGGCCGGCTTTTTTGTACTCTCTTGTCACCTGGCATAATGCAGCCTTCGTTATTTTTAAACTCATTTCGAAAGATCAGCTTGCAATACCTTCAAGGGTTAGTTTAGTTTAAGTTTTACACATCTCGTTTTAAAGTCGCTTTTCGAACGCTTGAACCAATCATGTATTTGCAGACTCGGATTCTTCAGTTGAAGACGATGACGAATTTCTTTCCGACCTGGAAGATATTCCTCCGCTGCGTGATCTAAATCCTTCCGCTCTACAAGACATCGAAAAACACTCGCTCCATTTTGGAATGGGGTATACGGATTTTGTAAACGCCTTAGACCAAGACCAAAGTATGCAGTTGCAAATGGATGCAGCGAAAGCGATTGAAAACGAAAAGTTAAAAATGGCCGGAAAGAAGTCGCGAAGGGAAAGGCGTACTTTGAAAGACCAACGATTAAAGGTATGCTGCAGACACGGGAAAATCAGTAATCGTCATCAATTGATCAGTTTAAAAAACATTTTTTTACTACAGTAATAATTAGCAGCTAACCTCGTCGATTTATTTGTCATTGATGTAGAAAACACGCCATGTCTGAACTGACACGTAATTTTAACATATTTTTGGCAAACAAGTGTTTTATTTGTAGTAAAAAAAGTTGCGAGTGGAATGATAAACAGTTCGTACACACTGCACAGTCGCTGTTTCAGTGACTAAAGTGTCACTTTCATTTCAGGATCGTGTCATCGGACCACTCAGTTATGCTCAACGAGACGACAGTGATAAACAGTCAGGTATTTGACTATTATCAAGTTTAACAGTTTCAATGTTTGTGCGATGGTTGAGTAGTGAAGGCGTTTGATCACTCAACATAGTCCGACATACGGCTCGGGTGGGTATCAAAAAACGGATACACGATATTCTGACGCAACCGACTTGTCGCAAGATACATCTCCTTGGAAACTTGAAGTCTGAGAAACTTGAACCATTACTGAAGTAGTAATTGGTTTAGTTGGGTGGGAGTACACACCTACTCTTCCGACAAAATGTAGTATTGTTTGTTTTTGTTCTTGTTTTACATTCTAAGACTCACAAAATCACGACTTGCATCTACGCTGATTGTGTAGTACAGTAGTGTAAGTATTTCAACGCCACTCTTTAGACTTAAGTGCTGCCAAATGGAAAGTTACCCACAGTGATCGTTAAGAATGTGATCATCATTGTTTCGTTGTTTACAAAGTCGGTGCTGATCAATTGAGCTACCAAGGCACACTTGTGTACAGTATTAAACAGCCACACGGTGCCGAACTATGGGGTCTGCTACTATTCGGTGAGTTCCTAACCTCTAACCCCTAACCCTAAAACGGCAATGATAATTAGGCTACAGTACCCGATAATTTAAAAAAAATTGAAAAAATCCCCCGTTAAGGGATCGGACTCACCGAATCGGGCCATTCCGCGAACTATGAGTGTGTTCATCATCTCAATTCTTTCACAGGCAGTGGATCCGATTCCTCAGATTCGGATGATGACGTTCAGGACAGAGACAACGAAGGGGCGATAGAGTTTATCACTAGTTTTGGAGATAACAAGTCGGTAACGTTTGATTTACCTCGGCTGATTGTGCATGTATAATTCAAGTACACTTGTAGCAGACGTTTGTAAGATTTTTGTCATTTCTATTGCTGCATCAGTTGATTCTATGTTTCAAAAACAGTAGGAAATTCAGTATTATTTTCCATGGCAGTTGGTTACATCCCATCTCATTGTTTAATCACCTTTCCCTTTCAGCTAGGTTGCCCTGTGGTTGTACTCGTTGCTGTGTGTGTTTTTGGTCACCTTAATGTCTTGTTATTTTAGTTAAAATGTGACGTCATTAATATGAAAGGTCATCTGTTGGTTTCGTATTTGTCTATGTTCCGACTGCACGCCGCAGAGTTAAGCTATATCAACTACCGAAGCTGTGTTGTTGCAATTATAAGCGTTTTGTCAACCGAGTTTATCTATGTCTTCAGCGGTTTGGATTCAGCGAAACCTGGCCAGTCCGCTCAACCGGCAGTGACAACCTCTACCAATGAGAAATCCGCTGACAAGACAGTCAAAAAATATTCCAAAAAAAGTCGCTCGAGGTCACGTGGCAGAAGGTCACGATCACATGACCGCTACAGAAGGAGTAGGTCAAGGTCAAGAGGTTACGGCAGGTCACGTCGCGACAGTGACTCTTCTCACCGACGGTAGGGTTTATAGCACAGTGACTGAAGTAGTTCTCCCGATTGACCTACTTTGTACTACGTCATGTTTTGTGAATATTCCGTCTCTTGAAACCAACGCAAATAAGACAATGACTTAAAAATGCCATCATCTTCATGCCATTGTTGGTAGGTGGCCTCTACAGGTTTTTCCACCCCTTTCTATGTTTTGCAATTTTCAACCCATTCTTTGGTTTATTTGTGTTTTCAAGGACATTACTTCCACCGAAACGCGAAGTTGTTCTTTATTTATTTTTTTATTTTCAGCGATTATGCAAGTCATCGACGAAGATCTGGTTCTCGAGATCGCTCATACCGACGTCGGTCTCGCTCACGATCAAACGAACGATGGTCGCGCGCTCAGAGGTCGCGCTCACGTGAGCGAAGGTCCAGGTCACGTGACCGACGGTCACGGTCGATTGACCGTCGAAGGTCAAGATCACGAGAGCGACGAATGTCGAGGACACGATCACGTGATCGAAGGTAACACAACATGGCATTTGTTTAGTTTTTGCCTGCTTTGTATGGTTGGCTGCATCGCTAAGTGTTCAACAAGCTTTGGTGCGACGCTCGAAAGTGTGCCATTGCTCCAGAGCATGCGACTGCATTTTGGCAAGACCTTTAACGTCATGGCTGAGATAGGGCACGAAGATTGGCCTCTGTGCCTTCCCGTTCTAAGTCTAAAATCACCGTGCATAAGCCTGGATGCGACAAAAGTCTGTTTTGCATGAGCCATGCGAGCACTGCGAAATGTTTCCACTATGCATTATTTTTAGTTCTCCTATCTTCAAGGTGAAGGTTTCGTGTTATTTGTAAACTGTTTTTTTTTCTCCAGCCCCGGAAAAGTTGCAACTGCCACTCTGAAGTCTGCCACTCCTTCCAAATTGCCACCTGCCACTGGGGCAGCGACTAAGAAACTTACACCTCAGGAAAAACTTAAAATTAAAATGCAGAGAGCGCTGAAAAAACAGGTAATGCTTTCACGCAGCTTTACTGTACGTTCCAAGAAAATCTCCATAAGAAGATGTCAGAAGATATTTCAATACAGCACATGTCGGCCTTGGATGACGGCGGCTAGTTTAGTTTTTAAAAAACTTTTAAGAGCTGCGGTTTGAAGTGTACGGTAGGTATTTGACTGTATTTGCAGACGTAAAACCCAGCTAAAGTTCTTTGTAAGCATTTTTTGTAACATTTTTTCTGCTTGTAACGGAGCTTTGCTACATGTGTCTCCCAACCAGTTGAAAGCAGACAAAATAGCAATGGCGGATAAGAGAGCTCAAGCTTACAATGAACAAATGGAAAGAGAAGACGACCTGAGAGAGATGGCTCGCAAAATGAGGCGAAGAGAACATGATAAACGTGACAGATACGACAGGTAGTGACGATACAATAGTTGCTTTTATTGATCGACTGTAGGTCCAAGCTTGATAGGTAAGGTTTATAACGTACCTAAGTTAATAGAATTATTTTTAAGATGTGAATGTAGAAGCTGATTCTGCCAAAGTGCGATATTTAACTTCTAAAAATTTTAAAACTACAAAAGACTACCTGGTTTCGCACACTTTGTAATGTGTGATGTTTGTTTTTGTATAACGCTGTCTCCGCCGGTGTCAGCGAGCTGTGGAGTAGAAAGTTGTCTAAAATCCATGTCCTTAACGCTGATTGCTAAGTAGAAGGATATTTTAGTTTTATGTTTGTAAAAGATTTTGATATCAAACTCACATTTGCAGTCTCATAACTGCCTTTTTGTCCACTAACTTTCTGGGCCAATCGTAGACAGCCCTTTAATCTTGTGCAAGATCTGCAGGCCTTCGCTGTGCAAAGATTTAAACAAGATAAAGTGGCTATTTGGTGGTCATATATGAAATACCATCTAAAAAATTGACGATTAACTTTCTGACAGAAACTCACCGCATAGGAACCGTGGAGATTATCGTTGACATTCGATGAAGTGGTGATGTGTTCTCGTATGTTGCCATCCAAGATTTTTTATCGCCTTTCAGATTTCTCTTTATTAAAATCTACCCAGGTCGCTACTGTCGAACATATTTTTATGCCTCACAGAACTACAACAACTCTGAAAAAGAGTTCACACCAAAAACAAACAGCACCTGGTAGACTGCGTTTTTTGTTTTGTCATACAGTAGGCTATAACTTGTTAGATTTATGGAATGATGACTTCGTTTTCTGTGAAGTTTCTGAGATTGCTTGTAGCCTATGTGCGACAACTATGTTTTGGGGCAAGCTTGTGGTAGTCAGTCGTGCATGCGTTTGTTATTCACGCTGAAATACGGGGTCGGAATATCTTTGTAATAATAAAAAAAGCAATGCTGACAATTTGATCATGGCTATTTCACAGCAGAAGTTATGCAAAAACATGTAGAAAATCGTACTCGATAAAAGCACTGAAAGAAATCAACGAGCATGAAACTGTGCACTATCCTGAGCAAAGGTCTACCTGCTTTATCTTCGGACTGACAAAGCCTTGATTGGTTATTTCTGGTAGTTTCGCCTACTTGTAGAGGCTCTTGCCGCAGGGCCGGTTACCGAGATTGACAGAGTGAAGTTTTTCGATTGTTGAAGTCTTGTTGCCGGGGAATTATTTCATTCACTAGGTGCCGCTGAATGGAGAGCAGTCCGGTAGGCACTTTAACATGCAGATATCCAATCCAGCACGAACCAATCAGAAGCTACGCTTTTCATGACGTCATCAAGATTGCGTTTGGGAAGAATAAAGGAAAAACGCAAATTCTAGCTAAATTAAATCATCGCTTTGCCATCGGTTGGCTTGGCGCATTGGGTTAGGGCGGTAGTAGTCATTACAATGACGTGGGTTTGATTCCCACCTCTGCTATAGCTCTTTTTTCTTCTGTAATTACCAAACAAAGTTCAAAGTAATTATTAATTCTCTGGCTGAATGCTGGAATGGTCACAATAGCAGATAACGTAGCATCTCATTGGTTCGTGGTTGAATTGGATACGCGCGTGGATTATTAGAAATCTGCTTGTTAAAGTGCCTACCGAGCAGTCCTGAAATGCGTTGCTCAAGCACACTCCCCTAGAGCCAAACCAGCACCGCGTGATTTTGAGCCGGCTACATCACTTCAGTTTATTTCTGACCATTGCAACAATAAGACTACTGTACTATAGGTAGGGGGAGTGTGTTATTTGACGAATTTCACGATGGCAACGTGGTACGGTGCTTAAAATATGTAGAGTAGTATCCAAATCAGGAATATGAAAACAATTATCATATTGGACCACCCTAACCCCCATGTACATGCCCCTTGAAAAGGGGGTATCCATAAATTTACCAAAATATGAGTTTTTAAGCCTTTTCACCAAACGGCGTGTAGTTTGGCGGTATTTATGGTGCTCCTATAGGGGTTTTCGCGGTCTGTGAGTTCAAATATGGCATTAAAAATTACCTCCAAAAATCTAATATAATGGTAATCCAATATGGCGGCCAAAATGGCTTTTAGAATGGGTACTTTCAAAAAGTTTAACCAAACATAGTCATGTAATATGTCGAATTATAGGTTTTCGGGGGCGTAGAATACGAATTCATGATTATTTCAAAAGAAAAATAAGCTGATAACAACATATTTTCAAACTTATGACGTATAGGTAATTTAGTATAAAACACAGTATTCAGGTCTTTGTTAGATTCATGCCGTCAAGAACAGAATTTAAATCAGTCATCGTAACATCCGCTTTGCAACTCAAATTACTCAGGTAAGCTTTCAGATTGGCTCCATAAACAGAAGATGGCAACTTTTTGTGGTCTTTCAATAAACGAAAAATGTCACTTTGTTTTGGAACTGAGAGTGCAGTGTCACGGGCGTATTTGATCTCGAGGTATAACCGCTTCTGTTTCTCAATCTCTGTTATATTACTATTTAGAATCTCATCCACATTAGAGTCCTTCGTAAAAGGACCGCCTTGTTTTTTCAGTTTGTTTAAAGCATTATTTCGTCTTTTATCAAGTGCTACGTTAGCTATTTCTTTGTCGGCGAGGCCCTGTTGTTGCAAATGCTTCTGTTGCTCATCCCAGGCTTTCATTACGGCGGGAATCGTAAACTTTGCAATGTTGCCATATTCTCGGAATGAACCAGAAGATTTGGATTCTATCAAGTCCTGTGATTTGGCCTTTAGGCTACTTGAACAGTCGACGCACACTTTAAGTTCTTGGCGCCTCGTTGTTTGAGTTCATAATTTATGAATCCTACGCCCGTTCTGAATCCAGATTGTGTATAGGGGCACTTTCTAGTTTTTCCGAATCCATTCTTGACAGAGCAATCTCCGATACTCATCTGAAATCCAAATCCAAATATGTCCCCTTTCTGGCGTTGGAAACCATCCGCTAGTTTTGGTAATAACATAGTAAGAACCTTAATCACTTCAGGACGTGTGTCTTCAATTGCTTTACTAAGTGACTTACGGATATCTTGGCTGTATGTTGTCTGGTTAAAGCGTTCCAGGGAAATGAAGTTGCATGCAGGCTGTTCGAGATTGAGCAAAGCCTGAGCATCGGTTTCACGAAGGTTTTTATTCAGTGTTTGGAGAGCTTCTGTTAGCTTTGAATACTTAGTAGTTTTTGCCGTAGTGAGGGATAGAAAAGGTTCTACCAAATGCAATCCAATCAGTGCTCCTACAACGTACATTACTTTCATGAAATCTAGTTCTAGAAAACATGTTACAATACAAGCGAGCTGGTTTGTTACTTGCTCAAATTTTTGTGGAAAGCTATTCACGTCTTGAAGATGGTGAACAACTACAGCGCAAGTGAGTGTCAACCGATTAAATCTTTCATCTTTTAAACATACGGAAAGATTCTTTTTAGGCGCTATGAAGATATTAAAATCCACTGCTCTGTTCCAAGGCTTGTGATCGAAGTCGTGGTTTACGAGCCTTGTTATGCAATCGAGTGCTTGCTCGGTCACACTTGAATGTGTATTACTTGCTTCAACGAGGAATTTTGAATAGATTTTGTCCTTTCCAAGAGCGTTCTCTATCTCTGCCCATAGCCTCGTGATTATTCTATTGAAGATCAAAGTTGGATGCACATTACAAAAGAGGTGATCAGAGATGTGCCCAGTCTCAAGTCTTTCAGCTACAAATTTCTCTACCTCTAGAGTCTAAATTGTGCGAAGTCTGATCAGTAAGAATGAAGTCAAGTTTTTCAAACAGAAGTTTGGTGCTGACTCCACTAGTAGCTGATAACATATTTAACACGGCAATCTTCAGTTCTGCTAGGTTTTCACGAGTCTCGGATGCAATTGGCAATGTTGGTAGTGGTCGAAACATGCCATTTACCGTTACACCCTGAACTGAGAAGGACCCAGCTCCTTGCTTTTTTGATCTGTCATCTGCGTACGTAACTGTAGATTTTCCATCGCTGTCCATCATCTGTTTTACGATTTCATCTAACGCCAAAGCTTCTAAACTTCGCCCCACCTGTTTCACGTTGCGCTGATCAGGCAACGTATCTCTGTCTATTTCATCGGTAGACTCATTGTGAAGTTTCCATTTTCGACCAAAAACCTTATTGCCGATGGTCACAACGCCGCCTGTGTTTCTGACATGTGGTTGACGCTTTTTAATTTGTACATTGCCTCGTAAATCTCTGAACACACTTTTCGTTCACCTAAACGGATGTGACGATACTGCGCTGGCATGTCATCATGTTCATCAGATATACTGAGACCAAAATTGAGCTTTTGTTTCTTTCTATGTCCTCTTGAAACTTCCTCGGAATCACTTACTTCATACTCGCTTCGGTTTTCTTCAGCTGATTGTTCGGAGGAGCCACTTATCTCTGCTTTCTCTTCCCAGTATGATTTTTCTTAGACAGCCGTCTGGCGCGATCTGTCGATACTCTGCATATCCTGAGGATATTGCAAAACACAATGCAAAATAACAAGCATAATTCATCAGTATGAACATATATAAATGCTCAGGTATATTCATTGCGCATGCCAGGAAAGAATAAGCCTACTTTTGGGATCAAATTCGTATTCTACGCCCTCGAAAACTTATAATTCGACATATCACACAACTATGTTTGGTCAAAATTTACAAAAGTACCCATTCCAAGCCCCATTTTGGCCGCCATATTGAAATACCGCCATATTGAAAATTCTTAAGAATTTTCTAATGTCATATTTGAACACACAGACCCCGAAAAGCCACATATGAGTAAGATAAATACCACCAAAACGCAAGTATAGTGGGTGAAAAGGCCAACAATCTTATATTTTTCTAAAAATAGGGGTACCTTATATTCAGGGGGCATGTACATGGGGGTTAGGGGGATCGTATGTCGAATTTTAATAAATATTCTAGATTTTGATACTGCTCCACAAATTTTTAGCAGCGTACGGTATGAATCGACAATTAACACACCCCCCTACATAGGCTATATCAAACGTAGCAGAGGTCTAAGACAGTGGTTCTCAACCTTTTTTCATTCGTGGCCCATTTTCGTTGCACAAAAATTCTTATGGCCTATTAATTGTTTATGCAAGAAAAAAACTGCAAAATACAGTAGATTTAAAAAAAAACAGCAGAAAATATTTCAAAACAGGTTATTTATTGAACCGTGCATCAATGAGATGCATGCTCCTGAACGTTATTGACCAATTTGTAGTTATAGGGGTTCTCAACATTAATGCCGTATTCCTCCTTTGAAAGACACAAGTATTGTCAATTTCTCCCCACAATAATTCTCAAAAAATACTAAAAACTGATCTGCACAAATTTCAGTGGGCTACCGCTTTCAGTTAGGCGATGACTTGATGGTAATCACAAAGTGGTCTATTGCATCATAAAGTGTTGTAAAACCTCGACGTTGATCAAAATCTATGTGCTCAGTCATAAATAAATTAACCATTTGAATAGATTATTTATTTAGATAAATTTACATTTCTTTCCAATTCCTTTCAACACGATTATTCCCCCTTTAAGTTAAAAATGTCTCCTTGCGGAGCCAAGTGGCTCCCTATAAGAACCACACTGTTGTAGTTGCTTAAAATCAACGTTCGTATATGGTGCAACAGACGGCATTGATTACATCACGCCACCAAATTTTTATTTCAATAATTAGAATGGAAGTTACCATTCTGCAGCAAATTACAGCAGCACTATTCATTGTTGCTACAATCAAAACGACTAAAAACACACAAGTGTAAAATTAACTTTAGTAACACAAATGAAACTAAATTTTTCACTAACTCCGGCAAATTTTCAAATAGGCCTGTGGCCCACCTCAAAATCTTTCCATGGCCCACCGGTTGAGAACCGCTGGTCTAAGAGAAGGTAGAAGCGAGAAAACGCAAACCTTAGCCTAACGTGCTTGATACCAAAACAGGATAGGCCTAGTCACTAATGTGGCACGGTCGCAACACCTTAGATTAAGACTTAAAATATTAGAAAAACGAAGAGAAATAAATGAGCAAGTGAAATTAGTAAGAATAAAAAACAAACAACAGTTGCTATAACTTATTGATCGGCCTTGGTGCGTTATCAATAGCGCTTATGGTCGATAAGAGTCAGAGAACAATCTTGATGGGTTAGGTCATCGTGGAGAAGAACAGAGTAGGCAAAGAAATCCTACTACCAGCAAAGCCATTTTTAAACGCAACTCACTAGTAGGCTACCGTACCAGTCTTTGCAAGACTAAGGTACCTGCAGGCTGCAGCTAATAAGGCCCGCTAATTTTCAAACTTCAATATTTTTCTAAATGCTGCATAATTTTGAACGAAGCTTGGAATGAGAATACTTTGGGTCTACCTAAACAACATATCTGTGAAATAAGTTTCTAAGTAGAAAATGAGTTGTGAAATATTAAAAAAAATCTCAAGCGGGCCTTATTAGATGCATGTGTTGTGAATAAGGCCCGGTTTGAATTTGCACCAAAAGTGATAGAAAATAAGGTGTATTTTCACAATAACAACACCACAAAATAACTTCTAATCGTCAACACAGGCACAGAACTAACAAATAAATACACAGAGACAACTATTCCCTCCCCCCACGCTCCATTCTTTTTTCAAAGCAACATGGTGTTTTTTGATATGTTCGGGATGCTAAAGTATTTTGATACTGAAATTATGATATTTCCATTGCAATAACAAATTGGATTAGGCTAATGGTATAACAAGAATTGTTTGGGTCACTTAAGTTTTTAACCCTCACTTTCTTAACCAGGGGCGTACAATGGTACAATTTTCCTACTCCAGGGGCCCATGGGCCTTATTACCAACATTAGCCTAGTCTGATCATCATTATCAGTCTTGCTTTAATTCGAAAAAAAAGTTCAAATTTATTGATTTTACTGCATCAGCATGCACATATTTTTCACATAAAATGCAAAAAAACAGAAGTCAAAGCGGTTTGTTAACTGCAGAGCAGTCTAAAATATGTAAAAATTAATAAAACCACTCAATTTCAGTCCCCCCAAACTTCAACTTTCCGTAACTCAAAAAGTTCTGAACTTTAGGCTGTGAAACTTTACCAGTTAGTCTCAATTCACCATAGCAAGCAATCAGAGCTTCCACTTTTGTTTAAAAGACTTGTAACAACGGAGATCTCTGGGGTGGGCCTTAGTAGCCTAGACCAATCAGTCAGTTTGCGTCCCGCTTAGTAGTCACCGTACTGAGCTATGGCATGGATTCATGTGTGTGTGTGCACTGTGCAGTTAGTGTTTTTAAACTAATCGATTGTAGCGGACGCTGCTTTCAGCATATCCACCCATACACAGCCATCAGTGGGATGGCAACATTCCTGGGCAAAGTCGGCAAGGAATGATAGGACACGAGGTCGATTACGCCGCTGTATTGTTTACTAACTCAACTCAGAAGATCAATGCTTGCTCACAACGTAATTGTTTATAGTTTTTAATCTTCGATCCAGCAACACAGAAAGTAAAGGAAAACACCGGAATATTAAAGCTCCACCACCAACAACTGGATACGAAATGTTGTCGCTGCTACATTAACAATAAACTGATCCAAACGTCATCCTGGCAGTGCCAAAAATAGAAAATAGTAGCAACAACGAAGCTGATATATTGCTTTAGAATTACTAAGACTGATTTCTTGATACTGGTTTTAAGTTCTGACTTTTGATATTGCATTCAACTGATTTCCATATTGAAAGAACCGACTTTTCATATTGAACAAAAACTCAACAAACTATTGATTTTCACATAGCAAAAACTTAACACACTCTGATTTTTACATGTTGTAGAACTCTACAAAAGACTAAATTTCACATAGCAAACGACTGATTGACTTTCACATAACAAACGACTGATTGATTTAAAATCATGAGCTTAACTTCTTTAAGAAGGTACTAGTGTGAGATTGCGAGTTTTACATATGATCACACAACGCAACACGACTGCAATTCTACATAACGATGAACCAAGGTAGGAATTCGGCATAGTGACGTTGATTACAGAAGTTGAATTCCCGATTACTGAATTGAATTCCCGAGACGTGCAGTTATGCGCTCAAGGCGGAGCTTTCTGGAAGATTCTAGTGACGTGTACGTGTGACGTCAGAGACGACAGAGCTCTCTGGCGCTACACGATAAAAAAATTATCCAGATAATTTATATACGCAAGAGATAGCCTACATGTTAGCCGAATTAACTCAAAAGTGGCATGATAAGCCATCAATCGCCGAATACAAACAGTAGTTTGATGAGGTAGAGTGGTAGACTAGCCTACCTGCATAAAGCAGTTTGCAATGCTTGGATGAAGAGATTTCTTCACAAAAACCAGCAAGTCAAAGGACATATATATTTTTTCATTAGCCTATGCTCAGCCTATCCTATGTGATAGGCTAAATAGTAAGTTATGTTAAAAAAAATTTTGATCCTTTTCACTTCGGGATCGTAGCAATTTGGTTTCGTTATTCGCTTGAAAAAATATGAACTGCGAATGTGCAGTAGAATTCGCCTATAGTGACACCCGAAGGGACCGCGGAAAAAGTGTCACCATAACCGAAGTGTCACTATAGACGAATTCTACTCAACTGTTGCGTATGCAAATGGGACTTTGCAACAGGTGTCACTATAGCCAAAGTCACTATAGGCAAATTGTACTGTATAAGAATCGTCGCGGCCTCGCGTGAAAGGCGCTTATTTCTCTCCGTATTTGAAAACTCTTGGCCACTCCAAGGGTCGAGGGGCTCTGTCTTTTACCACCCTTGAGCAGTGGTGGCAACTCGGTCTAGCTCAAGGGTCTCAAACACGCGGTCGGGAAGACGTTTTGTGCGGCCCGCCATGCGTTTTTGAACTTTCAAATAATAATTAACGTTCAAAATATAGCCTACTCTTATTCACTATTCACTTATTTGTTCAAAAAATCTGAAAATGCCCATCAATTTTCTCCCGACTTAAAAAGGGCTAGCTTAATGTGGTGTATTTTTATTGTTTGTGAGAAAGCCGCATTGTTATATCACAATCACATTGCCTTGTTAGTTTTTCAGCCGTCAGTTCTTCAAGGATTTCATTTTTTCCACGCTTTTTCAAAGTCGGTTGCAAGATGTTTGCTCTCCAACAGCAACAGGTCGTTCCTTTTGCATTTTTTTTCGTTTTTGCAGTGTTTTTTTATATCTGTTTTAACGACTATTTCTTTTTTGCAATCTTACGTTCTTGCAGCGTTCTTACTACCCCATTTATTGCGTTTTTACTGTGTTATTTTGTTTATTGAACGGTGATGAATTGTTTTATCAGCATTGACAACGCAAAAGTACGAATTATAATTGACACAGCGAGAAAACTCAAAAACACAACCAGGTTAGAGACTTCAAAGAACCGGCCCGCCACATCCTCGGTGGCGAGGAGCGGCGTGTTTTTGGAGTGGCGATGCACCCGGGGAAGAGGTCCATCAGCTTAGGTTGCTGGAGCTATAGGTTGCGGAGTCGAGGTACCTGTGGAAGGAGAGTGTGAATTGAAAACTTTATAGGATCCGTCCGCAACATTTCAAAAATCGAAACGAGCCAGGAAGACAAGCTCAGTGTAACTTTCCGAAATGCACAAAGGTATTGAGGTTCATTTACAAGTATTTATATGGGCCTCAAAACAATATTTGAGCTTGAGACTCTTGGTCTAGCTAGAATCTAGATGTTTGGGCTGGTGTCGAGCAGCCACTGAATTTATTCGTCATCCAGTTTACGCAGACCACGCACATCATTTGACGCATGGCCGATGGCGTTGTCTGCGATTTATACCTCCTTGCCACACTCACAGATCGCGGATAGAGTTATCTTCCATTTGTGCGTGTTGGAACATAATAGTCCGACGCCAGTGTCAGTGTTTATTTAAAACATGTTGACTAACTTACTTTCACTTAGGAATGTTTCATAGAAGACTAAGCGTATTTCAAAATTTACGTTTCGTTTGATATTCACAGGGTTTTAAATATTTTATCTTGTTTGACCTATCGTACTTTTTGCTGTCGTAGAGTAAATGCAAACTGCTAGGCCCAGAGGCGTAGCAAGCGCCTTCCGTACCCTTCAACCGGAGGGGACCCCGTAAAGAATGGGGGCCGTTAAAATGTTTGGGCGGCGCCGAACGATCCTAACCGCTGTGCGGAACGGTTAGCTGAACTGTGCCCTCTGCGGTGCGGTGTATACATAATATGAACCCTGCATGTTGTATAAAATAAATACCGCATTCCATTTTCTGCATTGTAAGGGGCCGCGGACTTATGTTTGGAGGGGCCACGTTTTTTGTTGTTATGGCCCTGGCTAGGCCTACAAAAAGTGCTCTTAAAGTACCGTAACTTACGTGAAAAAGGTCTTCGTAGGCCTACTCCACACATAAAACCGGTCAAATACCGCATGCAATATTTGGGGACAGTGGATTGGATTTATAATATAGGCTACAGTGCATTGCCTATTTTACTTAACTGACAAATTTTAACGAAAAAACGTGCTGTCACTGAAGGTCACTTGACCAATGACCATGCTGTAGCTTTCATCATTAGCACAACGACAGACATACATTTTGTTACTTATCATAATTATGCTTGCTTTTGTTTTTGCCATGAAGTAAATGTAGGTTAGCCTACCATTGTTTGACATGGTTTCGTGCAGTTTTTTCAACCTTCCCAATATTGATTTTTAAAATTGTTTCGTTTTGTGTTTATATCTGCAATGTTTACCTTAACAGTCTGCTTCCTTGATCTCAGAGCATCGTAAAAAATCAGCCATATGTTTCAAATCTTCTCTTTCTATTCTCAGTTTCCAATGAAATATGACGATGGATTTAATTGCTCGAGACCGCATTTTTTCTCTGAGTAGGCTTTGTTAGCCTGCTGAAGAGAAGTGTTCGTCTTGACTATTCTATGAGGAAAGCACAGATTAGAACAACTAGTAGCACATACAGAAGCCTAATCTAAGCTAGACTAACTTTGTGGTGTTTTAAAATTTAGAAAATTTAAAATGTGATCTACCTCTAATTTACGAACAATTTGTAATCTATAATGAAATTGGCCTACTGTGCACCGTATTGCATTTGTCTTTTGCAGTATGCAACAGAAAGGGCCAGGGATGGTCATTTTCGGCGATAATTTATCGGCGATAATTATCGGCGATAAATTTTTATCGCTTATCATTATCGCTCAATTATTTTTTCAGTTATCGTTTATCGTTATCGCCAAAGGCAATATTTGATTATCGCCGATAATTAATCGCCGATAAATTTTATTTCGGATCAACACACGTGGAAAGACCATGAATAGTAATATTTTTACTAGCCACCTAGTTAATCAAACTAAAATTAAAACCGGTTCTTATTCAGTACCTGAAGTGTGTGTGCACAGGTCGTTGTCAAGGGAGGGGGCACGCCCCCCTGCAGCGACGGCCCTAACAACACAATAATTTTTAGAGTTGCAAATTGCAATGCAATGAAATGCATGCAACAAGTCTCTTGTTGTTTTGCTGCAATCGGCAATCGCGAGTGAATTTTACAATTAAAATGTAAGCGCACAGACATAGGCTACAGATACCTTTGAAGCGAAGCGAAAGAAATTGGCAAGTGGTTTGTGAAAGTGTCGCAATACGAGGCCGCTTTTACATCGGAAACATGGTCTTTCGCGCCACCTTACGATCAACTATTTTATTCTTGTGTTTTCTTTTTTCGTTGAAAGTGTTATTTTTAGTAATTGTCGTAAAAAAATAAAATCTCTTTCATCAAAACCTGAAACTTACTGTTTTAAGCGCATTAAATCTTTAGATAAGTAGATTAACCAAAATTGCAAGAACTCGCCTTGAGACGTGCGGTTACGTCACAAACTCAGTTTAAAAGACAAAATTCACACACAATAACAACACAAGATTGCTTATAGACTATAAGATCGATTTTTTTCTAGCTTGGCGATATAACTTTAATCCAAAAATAATAACCAAATTCGTAAGTGCCATTTAACTTAAAAATTTAACCCATTTGTGCCGAAAGTGAAAGTACTTAAAAAAATTTTTCGGAAAATTTAAATATTGCATAATTATGACCTAAAGAACATATCACAATTATTTTTTTTTTAATTGTGTTTGTACTTTTTGAGAAAAAAGCCGTCCTATATATAAGACGCTAGGCAAATCCGTTATCAAATTT
Source organism: Aplidium turbinatum (assembly GCF_918807975.1). NCBI lineage: Eukaryota > Metazoa > Chordata > Ascidiacea > Aplousobranchia > Polyclinidae > Aplidium > Aplidium turbinatum. Next base: position 10,180,997 of record NC_137486.1, read on the forward strand.
CACAAGTTTCTTGTGCGTAATGCTTCTTCTTCGTCGTATGAGCTGTTCTTCGGGACTATATGTTTGGGCATGATGTCATCAGCCACTCGACAGTCTCGTCATCCAGGGTCTTCAGTCCAAGCGTTCCATGTGGTGGTTGATGGATTGGGCAGTCATGGACGACATGATGCTTAAGCGTTATGCTTAATGCTTAAGCGTTATTACATTTTACTTATCGCTCAAAGTGATAAATCGGAAATATCTTGTTCATGTCTTGTCATGTCATTATTGTCATCGAGCATTTTATTAAAATAAAAGTTCAAAAAATATGAAGATGAAAATTAGCAAAGTAACACAATATCACTGAAACCAGTCATTGCGGAATATGATATTGCTTGAAGCATTTGACATGCAGACCGACATCACATTTTTTGCATCTTGTAGTAGTTTTTGCATGACAATAGGCGCATCGAGTTGCGTGGTAAAATTATGCTAAATACAGAATAACCTTTCTCATTTACCTATGCGACCTAGCCTACCTCAATCAAATATTTTTATTCCCACTAATACAGTGCCTACATTGCAATTCTTATCTCAACAACTCAGCGTTCTGCCATTGCTTTAATGATGGTGTCCACAAAGAAAACAAAAAAAATTATCTGAAATTATCAGTAAATTACGATAATTAAGTTGTGTTATCGTTCTTAAACAAACACGACTAATTTGACAAGCTTGATGGATTTCACAGTATGCACATTTATACTACTAATAACGCTTAAGATTACTGATAAATTTTCAAGCAATTTGCGTAGAAAGCAAAATACAAAGTTTGGAATTTTTTATAATATTTTCATTTGATTTAATTATTTTTCCTACTGCACGTAAGCGGCAGTGTAACTCAATTGATAAAAGCATCCAACTGGTATCTGAGGGTATAATAAGCACGGCGGTTACCTTAGTGGTTTGATTCTGGATCAAGAAGTTGAAGATTCGATACCTACTGCCGCTGTTGTGATTCTATTTATGCATAACTTACAAAAAGTTTTGTCCCTTTACAGTACCGTATATTATGTTCGATTTTTCGTCATGTTGATGAAAACAGTTCGTGCTGCATGAGATGGGGCAGCGCTAATCAAGAAAAAAAATAATCGTTATCGGACATTATCGGCGATAATTTATCGCTTATCGTTATCGCTTAACTTTTTTTTGATTTATCGTTTATCATTATCGCTTTAGGCATTTTTCGTTTATCGATTATCGTTATCGCTGAACTGAAAGATTAGTTATCGCGCCCAACACTGGAAAGGGCATACAGGTTACTTTTGGGCTTTTAATAATTTTATTCATAAATATAAAAAGTTATTAAAGTAGCTTATACTCGTATACAGTAGCGGATCCAGGGGGAGCACATGGCCACGTGCATCTCCAAAATTAGAAACAACTTAAATTTTGCGGATTTTGCAATTTTTTTTCTCGCTTCCCTCGCTCAATCATATTTCATCAACTTATAGCCTAATTGGTTGCATAAGGCCCTTGCACTTTCAGCAATGGATTATAAACAAAGAGTCTTGGGTGTGACCCTCTATAATTGAGAAAATAATTAAACATTTTTTATAACTCAATGAGCCACCTCCTACAAGTTTTTATTTTAGTAATTTTTTTTCAGCCTAATTCAAAATTTCGGTTGTGAGGTATACAAAGTTTTTGAAAAATTATTTTAGGTACGTATAAGCTTACTACGAGAAAAAAGTTGGAAGACCACTTGATCGTTCCAACCAGTGCCGGATTAACCATTAGGCAAAGTAGGTACGTGCCTACAGGCCAGTCAAAAATCCAGGCCACTTTAAAATCAGTAAAAATTTAGTCATGTTTTCAAAGTAATTATTTTCTAAACTAAAAAGTATTTATCTTAACAGCTCTGTTTTTCCAGATAAATTAAAGGTTGCAAATATCGTTAAACTGGTGTTTATAATGCATTTCCGAACACTGAAGTAGCACTTAGAATGTACTTGTCTCTAATGGCTACGAATTGCTCTGGAAAACGCTCGTTTTCACAACTTAAACAAATTAAAGACGTTAAACGATCAACAATGTGTCAACAACGTCTTGGTACACTGGCACTTTGTGTATTGAAAGCGATCTACTCCGTAAGATAGATCTCCAAAAATTAGTTAACGCGTTTTCAATCGCAAAAATGCGCAAAGTTGTTATTTAGTTAGGCATATGACCAAGTTTTTGCATGGTACTCTGTGTTATAGGGTGGCAATTGACTAGTAGACCGTAAGGTCGTCTCGTTGTCTCCCTGTCGGTATGGGAACTTGTGTAACTTACGTGAAGATTAGTGGTGTGCAATAGCATTGTGTAACTTATATTAATTGCATATTTCAAACATGTACCTATGTTCCTATTACTGACTAATAAAACATTGATTGATTGATTATAGTTGCAACAACGATCTTTGTGACAATGATTTTGCAACACTGATAATTTAAATTTTTTAGTTGGCCACCCTGATTTTCGGAAATTTCAGGCCACTTATAAAATGTGCCTACAGGCCAGCAGACCCTTAATCCGCACTGGTTCCAACGTGTTAGTTAGGCAACACACAGAAAATTCTCGTTGGGGAAAGTTTAAATATTAGCATCATACACCAGCACCAGAAGAAACTTCAAATTGCAACTATGGTAGTGGTTTTTAGTTTGGGGCAGAAAATGTAGGCCTATAGCCAGAAAAAAAAAATAATCACAATGTCGTCTATGTCTGCAAGTAAGCTATGTAATGGTCTTGGTTCACGCTAATTGGGCACTTTACTGAGAGCCATCTTGCTATTACATTGCGCATAACTCACTGCTCAGGCAGTTCGAACACTCTGGAAGGGTGGGTGTAGGTATCAAATGTTGGTCCATTACCTACCACATATGAAAAATTGCCACGTTAAATTACTGCAGTATGCAATATAGCAATAAGACGTTGTATTCTTATGGGTACCTACCGTATACCTGTATCCTACCGCTAAATTTAAACATTTTTTTTTAATTTGGGCACAAAATTTTTTTATATTCTTTAAAATTATTGCAATAAATGTGTACAGAACTTTGTATGAATTTAAAGTAACTTTTTAAACTAATGAGATTTTGAATAAGTTTAGATCTTGTAAAAATTTGGGAATACATTAAGTTATTTAACTTTCATTTAGTTTTTTGCTTAACTGATTAAAATTGTCACTGAATGATAAAAATAGTAGGCTAGTGCATTGAATATGCACAAATAACAAAGATTATAGCTTACATGTTAAGATGAAACCGTACGTATTTAGGTTTTAAAGTTTTAGACATAGCCAAACTCAAATAAAAAGATTTGAAAAGAAGGCAATTGGAGGTTGTTGAACTAAAACTTTAAATTTTCCAGAGTCTTGAACCGTTTAAAGGTACAAATGTGTCTGATGTTTTATGATAATTTTACAAAGTTATTGGGATAGGTTTATTGGACAGCATTTTTTACATAAACTTCCTGATATAATAATTTTCTCGTCGCGAGCGCATAGTTGAAAAATGGTGAACTGACAAAAACAACATCCAATTGTGACTTGTCTATGACGATCCAATCAAAACATGACACGCACTTCCATGGTCTTACTCAAAACTTCCGTTTGCTTCCATAATACACTAAGCCAGTGCTACGTAAACTTTTTAAAACAACGCACCGTCAGGGATCTTATTGTTATTCGGCGTATCTGTCATACATTAAAAAAGGTTTGGTGGAGAGTTCGATTTATTGTATAGACATACAAAATAATGTAACTTCAGTGAGTTTAACATTTTATTACACAAAGAGGTAGCCTACAACATAACTAAAAATAAACTCAAACGTTTTGGACACGTAGGCCACTTGTGTTCTCATCAGGAATTATTTTATATCTGCTATAGATTATGTAAAAAGGTTAACTAGATTTTTGCAAACTTTGTTGAATATTTTCCTGAAAAGGGCACACTAAAAAAATTACTAAAATGTACTTTTTCAGGCGTGTCCTTTGGTTTGGTTTTAGCTAAAAAATAAATTTTCGTGTAACATTCATCGTGTATACAGTAAGCTATAAAACGTTTAAAGTGCACCAATATTTTCTACTGAAATCTTCCATACTTCCTTTGTTCTTTCTTTGAATGTTGTCAAAAAGTTTATAGTTGTTTGCGTGACGCAAACCAGACATACATTGGTTTGTCAACCAGACATTAGTTGACAAGGGCTGTGGACTTGTGGAGCACTAAAACACAATTTAATAACCAAAAATGCAGTTAAAGACCTTTATCACTTCTTGTGTGACGTACACTGACAATGTTTTGATCGACCAATTCAAAATCATCTCTTGAGGCAGATCAGACAAAGATCATGCTGCAAACTCTTAGAATCAAGCGTAGGCCTAATGATCCGTCTTTGAACAGCCGATTATTATTATTGGCCTGCGAGTCGTCCTTCCTTTTGTATTTGTTCAAGTTAATGTCGTGTCACATCCTTGTATTTTAACCTCATGTGATTTGTTTCCCGCCTTATTATTATTCGTAAACATTCTTGTGTCACTTCTTGAGTTTGTGCTGTTTCAGTCAGGAGTGTCGTTTGCAGTTACAGTATAGTGCACAGTCAGATTTATCTTTATGCATATAGCAGATATAAAATAATTCCTGATGAAAACACAAGTAGGCTAGGCTACGTGTCGAAAATGTTTGACATTATTTTTAATTATGTTGTAGGCTACCTCTTCGTGCAATAAAATGTTAAACCTATTGAAACTCCTTTGAGTTGTATGTCTATGAAAAAAGACTGACAAGTCCAATTTTGGCTTTGCAAGACTGGTACCCGGTCATTTGGTCGACAGACATTTGGTCGACAGTCATTTGGTCGACAGACATTTGGTCGACAGGACGTTTGGTCGACAGGCAGGGCTGGATTTAGCTGATGGGGGGCCCGGAGCACTTTTACATCGGGGGGGCGCCCGTGCAAAAACTACATTTACGTCTACAGTAGCATTAATCCTGCACTGCACAGCATTTTGTAGAAACTTCAAAGCCTAAAAGAAAAAAAATCACACAAAATCACATTTTTTCCACGTCGGGGGGCCCCCTTCAAAAAGGGGGCCCGGGGCATCTGCACCTTCTGCCCACACCTAAATCCGGCCCTGTCGACAGAACATTTGGTCGACAGGACGTTAGGTCGACAGAACAATTCATTTTAGGGTTAGGGTTAGTTAACTAACCTTAACTTTAACCTTAACTAACCTTAACTTTAGTTAACTAACCCTTACCCTAACCCTAACCCTAACCCTAACTCTAACTCTAACTCTAACTCTAACTCTAACTCTAACTCTAACCCTAACCCTAACTCTAACTCTAACTCTAACTCTAACTCTAATTCTAACCCTAACTCTAACTCTAACTCTAACTCTAACTCTAACTCTAACTCTAACTCTAACTCTAACTCTAACTTTAACTCTAACTCTAACTCTAACCCTAACCCTAAAATGAATCGTTTTGTCGACCTAACGTCCTGTCGACCAAATGTCTGTCGACCAAATGTCCTGTCGACCAAATGACTGTCGACCAAATGTCTAACGACCGGACACCGCAAGACTACAGTGAGCCAATTCACAAACAGTCTGCCACTAACATTTGACCAACGGTAGGCTATATGGTTTTTGAGCTTTTGCAATCATTAGCGTTACATAGCCTAGGATACACGTAAAGATTTGATATTTATAGAAAAGTGTCTGTACATCTGTTTTTTGCGCAGCTTTTTAGGGGAAGGTGGGGCAAGATGGAACGTGGGGCAGGACGGGACACCGTGGATATTTTTAAAAGTATTAGCTTTAGCGTCCTCTACCCATTTAGATGTTAAAGGACACCATGATTCTCGATGACTTGCAAAAAAAAGAGATGTTCAGAGAAAAAACGTGGTCGTGGCAACAAGATAACTGATTAGAGGCTAGTTGCTATAAGAAATCTTATCAAAACACATTTTAGCATGATTTCAGAAAAATTTGGAAGATGATACGTGGTCTGGAGATACAGTAATAAAAGTGCTTTTTGGTGTATCTGACTTTTTAGATGTGAGTTGCATATATAATAAACAAACAGAAAATTTCAAAATGTCAGTCATTGGGGCAAAACGGGACAGAGCTGCTTGGGGCAGGATGGGACATCTGTTCTGCTTATAATGGGCGTGGCAATTTTGTATGTGATTTTTATGGAAAAGAGTAGTCTGTCATTTTGCCCTGATGTAATTACGTGTGCTGTAAATGCAAGTCATTTTTGAAATTACAAAATATTATCAGTAGATTTGTGGTTTTACAGGTGATTCCTCATATGAGCAATACGCGTCCCGTCCTGCCCCAGGTGTGGGGCAAGATGGGACAAATTAATTAATTTATGGGACAAATTTGTTTTTGTTAATTATAAAGTCATGCGATACTAACTGAGTCTTTGTATCTTGCTGGTTGGTAGTGGTGTGCAATAGAAATAACATGATACCAAAGTTACCGATATTGATAAAAAGGAATTCTGCAAAACATCGATTAAAGTTAAGTGTCCCATCCTGCCTCACCTTCCCCTACTCGTTTTGTTTCCTCTTCAAAAATTTTTTTTCTCTTATTTTAATGTATTGTTTAGAATTTCAGTACAAAAATTATGCCTCGAAAGAAAACAACCTATGCAATTTGAGCACTGTGAAACCCACATAGGCCTACTAATCAACACAAAATGAATCGTTTTGTCGGCAGCAGTGGCCGAGTGGTTAGCGCGTTGGGCTCGCAGTCGAGAGCCTGCATGTTCGACTCCAGCCACCCGCACTTGCTGTTGTTTCTCTGGGCAAGAAACTTTACGATAATTGCCTCTACCCAGTGATCGATTTCGAGTAATAAGTAGTACTAAATTTAAGTCATAAGTAGAGTAGACAACCGGAAACAGACGTTGCCGTCGGCTGCAGCGTGGGTCAGGTGTACGTCGGAAGGCGTACACCGATGCATAGCGCTCAAGTCCGCTTTCCCGCAATGCAGGATAAAGATAATAAAACAAACAAATAAAACAAAACCATATTCAATGAGTTATTTTAAAGCTAATGGAGTACGGCAGGCAAGTGCTTGCGTGCCGGTACACGTACCACAGTTTGAGTAGCACTGCACTGTGCTATCGTAACCGAAAAAAAATCTATAGCACTCTATAATAGCCGACACAGGCCATGGCAACGTGCAAGCTTCAAATATAATCAGGGGCCGATCTACATTTCATAGTAGCCAGAATCTGTATTATAAGTCGTTAGTTTGATAAATATATTCTTTGTGTATGCTTTGTGTGATTTTTGGCAATTATTGTGCTTCATTATCATCCAGGCTGAGGGTGGCATGACTCGAAGATCGTTCTGGTCACTTTGCAGCTTGTTTACTTAAAAATGAGGTGCATTTTATCTGATTTTTTTCTTGTTAATTAATCTAACTTATAGGCTATTTTGTGTCCTGTATCATTTTATATTATGTTGTTACGGAATTGCACGACAAACTAAATCAATCAAGTTGTTAGCATTCAAATAGTGCAAAAGATTCCAGCATTTGTGCTGGAAATCCTCAGAACGTCTAGCAACACTGGTAATATAAAAATATTTGTTTTGTTTTTTTAACGTGAAACTAGTTTTTGCAGTGATTTGTGATTCCGTGATTACACTTTGGCAGTTGAAATAATAAAAACTATAATTTCAAAGGGACGTGAAATAGTTTACATTTATCTTGGAGTTCAACATAAAAATTACATCGATTTTCAGTCATGATTAGGCGACAGATTCACACGTTTGCATGGCTTGTGCAGCCTATTAAGTCGCTATGAGATATAGAAAGGAGTATCAAACTGTCGCCATTTGTTATAAAGACCTTTGTTGAGTGGTAGCCTGAAGACCACAAGACCTAAGGTACATTAGGCTACTTGGGATAAGTTGTCTGACTGTCAAAATTTTGTAACATGTAGGCTAGTGGTAGAGTCAGAGAATAAGTATTTTCAAAAGAGAATTTAAGGGTAAGGCATTTGGTGACAGGTTCTTCTCGAAACCGGAAAAATAACGTGCAGTTTATCCATTTTTACAAAATTATCTCTCTCTCATTACATAAATCTGTCTAGGCAAGGCACATAAGCCATGCGTGTTTTAACCCATTAAAAGCCGCCACAAGTTCCCGTTGCTCTTTTTAGGAAATATTTCAGCCACAAAGTTGTATTGTCATAACTTTTGAATTAGTTTAAAAAAATTTGATGATTTTTACTTTTTTGATGCATTTTTTTGTTTGCCTTTTAAAAGGACACCGGCCACATAGTCAAATGTAAATCTCGCGATACCTTAACATAAGAAGGTGTTTGATTCGGTAGAAATTTGTCAGATCTTACTTGAAGGACGTTTCAAAGTTATTGTATGAACATATTATATTCACGGTAACCATCGGCGTAGCTAGTGGGGGAGTGTCCCCCCCAGTGGGCAGTCTCCCCCTCGGTCGTAAGCTTGTGGCAGTAGAATATTTTTAAACGTAAACGAAAAAGCATAGTCAAAATCTTTTTTGAAATGGATTTGGCTCGTATTCTATTTGCTGGTTCCTACTTCACGCGTTCAGGGGTGTAAAATCATGGTCCACCGCGGGCGGCACAAACCATAGCGATACGCCACTGACAGTCGTCGGCTCCAGCTCGTGTCTGAGCATTGGTTTGTCATCAAATCGAATTTGGCTTTGGATGGTGATGTCATATATGGCTTTGGAGGCCAGTGTATGATGGAAAAGACGTGGGCAAAAGTCACATTGTATGAGGGGTAAGGATTGTATGGAGGGAGGGACGTGGTAGTTTTAACTTTTCTAGTGTTCGTTTTTCTTGGGCTTTTTGTATCCTTTTTTTTCGAAAATTTCCGTGCCTTCCTTAGATCTTTTTCTGCAGAGTAATCTGTCACTAGCAAGGTTTTCCCATGAATCCAGATCAATGTTTGCATGGTTGAGGGAGACTTTCAGCTAATCTTTGTATCTCATTTTTGGTCTTCTGGAGGGGGGTTTCCTGTCTCTAGTTGTCCCTCCTCGTTGTTCCTTCTCATGACATGTCCTGTCCAGCGAAGGCAGTGTTGCAATATGGTGACTTCTGAACTGGGCAACCTAGCGCGATCAAGGATTGCATCTTTGGTGAGACAATCTTCCCAACGAGTGTCTAGCATTTGACCCAGTTTCCTCTGCTGAAAATTTTCAAGACTTTTGATGTAACGGCGGTATAATGTCCAGGTTTCACAAGCATAGAGAAGAGTGGATAGAACGACTGCCCGGAGGACCATAATTTTTGTGCGGATAAATATAGCATGGTTGTTGAAAACACGATGGTTAAGTCTTCCATAGGCACAATGTGCTGCTTTTACACGATGTTCAATATTCTTTGACAGTGTTACAAACAACCAAAAAAATGTGGCCATGTGGCCGGTGTCCTTTTAAAAGGCAACAATAAATATAAAGCAAAATAAACAAATAAAAGAAGCAAAACCTTACACAAATTAGAGTGTAGTAGGAAGCACAATATTACAGAGTATCAAACTATGAAGAAACATAATTCATATCTATTACCAATAGGCAATAAAACATACATGTTCCTCCTCACTTCACTTTATCGGGCTCTTCTCATTTTTCAACAATTTTCAAACTTTCACAAAATTCAGAAAAAGTACTTTGTTTGCAAATATTTATCAACACCTTCCAAAACAGACCCTAAACAACTACTAGCAAGTCCAAAATGATTCAATCAAAATAAGATGATGCAATACTGATGCATTCAAAACGATGTCCTTTTAAAAGGACACCGGCCATGAATGGGTTAATACTTTCAAAAAGTAGAAATTTGGTTATATAACCCAAAAACCGAAAAAATTGCAGTAGACTGTTAACTTACTAGTTAACAACATTACTCAAAAGGTAAAGGCACTTTAGGTGTTTTTTACATTTCACTGCTACCTGAAAACCGGAGTAAAAAAATTATGTTCATCGTGTTGTAAAATAAGGTAGAAACATAGCAAGCAAGTATAATTGCAGCGTTTCCAAACAAATTTTTAATTAATAGATCATCAAGTCATAGTTGCGAAGTTTTACTCATTCGAACGGTAGGCTATCCCATAATTAACACATAGCCTAAAAGCAACTCGAACCTTCTTCAAGAAATAAATCATGGACATCACATCGTCGTCAAAAAAAGTTATCCAAATTCTTATTAAACTCCATTTTTTTTTAAAAAACAAAGCTTTATTTTTTTAAATATGTAAGTTATTAATAGGCTATAAAGCGCCCATCGTAAACAAAAGCATTACTGGACCACTATATAAAGCAAAGCAAATGAAACAGGGGGAAGCTTGTTAAAAGTTTCTTGGAGCAAGCTCACCAGCCCCTTACAAACATCTTCGACTCTTCAAATTCAATTTTTACATTATTAATTCTCCCTTAGAATTTTTGCTTCACTTCTGTGGTGGACTCTTGTTTAAAATGCAGTTTTGCCAAATAATTGTAAATTAGTTCCCAAGCTTTGAAACAAACAACTTGATTAAGCACGCCAGTTTAGCCAAAATTTCCTGAAAAAGATAATCATTTTTTCCACTTGAAACATGAAAGTAATTTGTAGCAAAATTCTAATTAAAGCAAACGTAGCGGAACGCTTTTCTGTTACTTTTAGTAACGTATCGCCGTTGCTTTATAGCAAAAGTAGCTCCGCTATCTCTACTAAAAAAAACAAAAACAGCACTACAAAGGTAGCGCGCCACTGCCCTTTTCTGCTAACATTCAACGGGCTAGACCAGGGATGTCCAACCTTTTATTATAGTGGGCCGCATTGTCACTTGAAATAAATCAATGGGCCGCAAGACCTATTAAATTTCAAAAAAAATAGGTACATAAAGAAACAATTAAAAACTATCAATTTCATCTTTGAAAATAGGAACAAATAACACACACATAGAAAGAAACAAAAATTTATTTCTACAATGCAAAGTCAATGAGATTTTTCACATTGTTTTCCATCAGCTAAGAGGTTATCAACATTTGCATTAAAGGACGTTGTCTTGGTTTTCTTAGGATGTTTGCTAAGTGTTTGTCGGTCAGTCTGTTTCTTTCTGCAGTTTTGATGTGTTTTGTGGATAAAAATAACTGCTCGCGACAATATGTGCTGCCCCACATAAACAATAATTTTCTGGACAAATTAACTATTTTAATAAATTCATTACATGAAAGTAATTCTTTAAAAAATAAAGGAAGAGTGTGTTCTCTTTGGAAAGTTTTCAAACTTTCTCGACTTCGAAGGTCAATCAGTTCAAATTGAAATTCGGGTGGCGCTTTATCACACTGAAATAAAAATGGGTCACTAAATAATTTTAATTCAATTTAAATCTTTTTGAAGTCAGAAAATCTGACTGTAAATTCTTGAAGCAAATCTTCACATAACTTAGCATTTTTTTCATAGTTTACAGACCTGTCTTGAGCTCTGTCTTGAGATGGACTACAAAAATGTACAATTTCGCCAGCTTTCAATTGTGCTATATGAAAAGTTTTAATTTCCTGGTAAAGCTTCTTATTCAGTCAAACATTGAACTACACAACTGACCTTTTCCTCATAAATGCAAGTTGAGCTCAGCTACAGCACTTCTGTGAGGTCAACTAAGAAAGAAAAATCATTCAACTATTCTTCATTTTCTATAAAATTCACATTTTGTTTCTTTTTCTCCATGAAGTTCAACATAGCCTACTACTTGGAGTGCAAATGACTAGCGGGCCGCACAAAAATCTCAGGTGGGCCGCAGTGCGGCCCGCGGGCTGCAGGTTGGATATACCTGGGCTAGACGTAGGCCTACTCCTGACAAAACAACAAAAAGCGGGTCAAGGTTATGCCATATTCAAAGCGATTGCTGAAATTGTTGATAAAAATTTTCGAAAGCTGGGAAAACACATTTGATAACTTGCAAATAAGTTTGATAACTTTTCTGAAAGGTAGCTTATATAGTTTCCTTTTCAGTACAAAAAATTTAAATTTAGAACAAAACCAGTTAGTTTTCGAATTAAAAGAAATAGCAAATACCCCAGGATTTCGAGGTCGAAATTTTTTAGGATCCACTTGCAAAACTACAGGGTATGCTACTGATAATCTTCGCTTTCAACAAAGTTATGCTATGTGTTGTAGGCTATTCCTCATGGACATTTAGAACTAAGATCAACAATTAAGATCATATGTGTTTTCAAGCTGTTTATTCAGTATCGTCATAACTCAAACATGTTAGTGTAAATTTGTAGGCCTACAGTGAGAAAGTCTTTAATAATGAATCTTTGCTTTTCACTTAGGCCTAGACTACTGTGGAAGTGGTGTGCACAGTCTTATTTTATCAAGGTTGTGTTCCCGTGTTGACTTTTACTCAACAATCTAGCAGTGTAGCTTAAGATAACCACATCGAAGCTCCAGGGGAGCTTAAGTTATGGAGATTTTTGTGCTAAACATTTAGCCTGCTCATGAATGACAAGTATTTTCTAAGGTAGTTAAATATCAATTGGACTTTGTCATGAACATTGAATTTCCACCCAACATTTTCTATTTATGTTTGAACTACATGTACTTTAAAAGGTCGTCAATATTACTGCATTCAATCTTTTTCACTAAATTAGATGCTTTTGTATCTGCTTTACGCGGATCCTCTATTGACTTTACGTTAATCAGGGTTTAAAGTGTCGAAATTCTCTCTTTTTTCGTTTTCTAAGGTTATTTGTTTTTGTAAAAAATGACGATCTTTAGTCAATATGCTGAAGATTTGCTCAACAGTCCTAGTTGCTTGGCATTAGTAATTCACGCTCAAGCCGATTATGTAAGCACATAGCCTACAAGTTGAACGGAACTGGTTCAACTGCCTGTTAAACTGCAGTGCATAGTCTTTAAAGGTTTGAGTTTTGCATCAAAATATATACAGTGTTAAATTTTTTCCCATTGGCATAATATTTCTTAGTTTTCTGCAGAAAGTTTCATTAAAACATAAAAATTTACCAAAAAAGTACGTTATGAAACTATTGACAGTCGGCAGTTTGCAGCAAAAAAAACTTAGAAAGTGTTTTTTGAAAGAAAGTAAACGAATTTTTGTTCCACGTTGAAGCGCAATATTCTTTCGTGTTGTGAAGCTCTTGCCATTTGTTTATTTATGAATTTTATTATAACTTAACAGTTTTCACAAGCGCAACATTCAGTTGTTAGTCTACTTGTTTTGCTTAACAATTTTAAGTTGAAAAGAAAAAGTTAGTTTTACTTGCACGACTTCAAACTTTAGTTAAGCTACAGTTTTTAGTTAAAGAACTGACTATGCTCTGATTAGGCAAAGATTTCCTGCTGGGCACATTGGCGTTCGGTATGGTAACGCCTAGAACATCACACAACTAAGGCAAAAGAGAAAACTGAATTGAGTTCTGTCTTTGTCATGAGTTACCAAGGGGGGTGGGGGGACTTGTATACCTGGGACAGGTATATAAGCCCCCTCACCCCCCCCCCCCCCCTTGGTAACTCATGACTCGTATTGATATGGATAAAAAAATCTCTCGATATGAAAATCTTCACAATTTACTTGATTATAACTTACTTTCAGCAGAAATACCATTGTTGCTAACTATTATTTTGTCTAGAAAAAATTGTAAACACACAGTAGCCTAGGCCAGTAGTTCTTAATCTTTGATAGGCCTACTGCCGGACGGTAAAAAAAAAATTGCCGACCGGTAACCATATAGTTGCTTGTACAAAAGAGGTCGTATAAATATTTATAAAATAGCCTACTATTGAGATTGAAATACAAAAGCCCAGGTTTACATGCAATAGCGGGTCCATAAAAAACATAAAAGGCACCACAATTTGAATGATCCAAATTTTTTTAGAAAAATAAACAATGTAGGCTAAATATTCGAGATTCAAATTTTGCGTTGTTTAGATCGCTTTTTGTGGGCTATTGTTATGTACTCCAATATTCTGTCTTTTCGCACAAGACTCGCACTTCGTATTTGACTTAATGCACACAATTAAAATCTAGGTTTCTGTAAAAGCTATACCACGATGTTTGGTTTACACTTGAAATTAAATTTCAAATAATTTTTTTTATGGCACATGATCTTAATAGCACACCATTGACGTAAGTTATGCCTAGTCTTGTATAATCTTTCTGGGAAGTTTTGTATATTCGTCTGCGGTGTCACCACCTTACCATATTGGCCAACACATGGCCCACTTTACGTCATACTTCTATAAACACTGAAATAGGTTAATTAAATTACAATTTTGGTAAAGCGGTGACTTTCTTCAACCATAGACAGATAAAACCAAGCAATATAACCAATAAAACCAATAAAAAATACAAAGTAGAACACATTGCTCACCGAAGTGCAGTAGTCAACAATTTAATTAATCATAGACAGATAAAACCAAGCAACCGCACGCAGGGCCTCCGAGAGAAATCAAAACTGGTCCGGAAACAATACAAAAAATGGGCCCCCAAAAACAATTTCTGACAAAAATAAACGCTACAAGTTGGTATCGTGCGTTGCATGAGATTTCTTATAAGCTGAATTTGGCATACTTTCCTCAGTGTGAACTTGAATTTCTTTGAAGTTTAGAGTTTTACAACGTCTCGTCATGAAAAAAAACTTCTTTCAATATGAGAATCAACCAAAATCACTCGACTACACATATTTTTTTTGCTTTTATTTTTGCTTAAAAATAGTCTATCTTGTTAGGGCCCATTTTTCGTATTTTCCCAACCAGTCCTGATTTCTCTCGGAGGTCCTGCCTGGTCCAAAAGCACCCCCTGAACTTCCCTATCAACGCTACTGCTTTGAACTAGAGTCCAGATGTCCCCAACTTTTTTCTCTTACGGACCGTTTTTAAAATAAAAATAGCCTTACTGACCGGCTGTAAGAAAAATGAAGTTTGACATCTAAGCTGATCTACTTTGCGGTCTAATTGTTAATAGCGGTTAAAACACCCCTGAAGCAAAGCAAGATTCATAAAAGCATATAGACAATGTTACTCCGAAGATAAAGATTCAAAACCAAACCAATGTCGAGATCGAAAAAGGAAACTAGTTTTGCTGGGGATCTTGGAGGATTGCTCCCTATAACTTTTAGACTAATTTAACGTTGTTTTGACCGTATTTTGAACCTTTTTAGGCCCAGTAAACTAAGGATTTTTGATAGAGACAAACTCTTTGCATTTCACCAATATCATCAAATTAAAACTGGAGTTTTTTAGAAGTTTAAGTGAAAAGTTTTGATTTAAAATTTAAGATACTTATTTAGTACATTTTTTTGCACGATTGCAAAAGGATTTCAATAAGTTATTGTTGAAAATTTGTATAGCCTAGTATTGTGTGATCTTAAAGTAAAATTTTTGAAGTCTATCTGATGTGTAGCCTACTCCCACCTTTTTTCTACAGTTTACGCAAAACACATTTCACCTCATACTTGAAATAGGTCAATTTTATTGTTATGTAGTTGGTGAGCAAGGTGTTTACTTAGTAACATTTTATTAGTAGGCTACTGGTATCTTGGATTTCGAGAGGCCTTTACTGTTATTATTGTTTAAATTCACCACTGAAATTGTGGGTTGGCTATGCCACCCGTAAGAAAATTGTTGCAAAATTGTGGAAAATTTAAGTTTTTTTCTTTTCGAGTTTAGAAGGAGGCACGTGACCAACTGCTTCTTTTTGGATCCGTTACTACTTTGACAAATAACAACAGGCCAGAGGTAGGCTAATATTCATGTGCACGTATTTCATGCATGTTGGTGATTTTTTCACTGTGATCAATTTATTCAATGGCTAAGGATATTGGCTGAGGCTACACTTACAACCAACTCGCACTCTTAGTCTTGACGACCTGTTTGGACGTGTGTTCTCGCGACCCGGTAGCAACCTTTTTGCGACCAGGTACTGGGTCGAGAACTCGTGGTTGGAGAACCCCTGAGCTAGACTACAGGGCAAAAAAGTCAATACGTTTGAAGGATCTTGATGAAATACGAAATGTTCTACTGAAAATTAAACAAAAAGCTATCAGCGTATGTAATAATTTCGGAAGCTGTTTCACCATTAACAAACAAAATTTAAGGTCCTAGGCTACGCCATATAGCCTACTGAAAGAGACACACCTTGAGCACACCTTGAACACACACCTTGAGCAAATAAATCCTTTGTTGTGAATCTAAAGAAAGGAGAAAGCGTCAAGTTTTTCTGAAACCAAAAAATATTTTTCTGAAGCTATTAGGTTATAAGCACAATGGACTTGGCTACTGTATAGCACATTATAAACTTTGTTCAAACTCAGCAGCTTTTAACAGATGTAGTCTAAGCATAGCCTAAGTTTTTAGTTTAGATTTTGGAGGAGCAGATTTCACAAATAATAGAATGAACTGATTTTGTGATTGGTTCTACACTTTATACACAGCATCAATGTTGTTATACGAATGAACGATTGAAGCAAAATATTTGGAAATTATTTATCGGATTTGGTTTCCTTTGACTTTGTATCGGACTGCCTTTCACAAAAGTGTTTTGCATTGACCAAGATTTTTGTTTCAAACATTCGTATTTTGTTGGTCTGCACCAGGATAGGTCTTAAAATCTGGGAATTTTTGTTTCCTACAGACTTTTTTTGCAAAATAAAACTGCAAAAATACTTTTCATCTAAATATTTGCTCAATTACTTTATGACTTTTGAAGTTTCTGATTTGCATAGGCTTGTGAATGACAGCTCTTTTTCAGTTTTTGGAAAGATCTAGTGATCTTTGCACCAGCATATTGTTGCAATGTTGCATATCATCGTCTTGATCAGGTCTTATCAAGGCTGACAAGTATCATCGATAAATTTCCAAGTTATCAAAAATTTTGCTATTTTTGTTGGAACGATTACCGATTTATATTACATCATCTCGCCATCTTCTGTTCAGTGTTTTCATTTTTTCAATCTTAGGAAGTTTACCGATGACAGTTTTTCTAAAGCTGCCAATTGGTCTTCTACATCATGGTCAGTCCATGGGTAGACTACTTACAGACATAGGCTTTGTGTACACGCAACCATGCAAGTACCGTAGTCTATTGTCGGTAGTTGATGCATATCTGCATTACGCAGTTAGGTCATGCGTTATCACAAGAATTGGCAACAATGCTTGAGAGAAAACGGTACCCGGTCATTTGGTCGACAGTCATCTGGTCGACAGACATTTGGTCGACAGGACGTTAGGTCGACAGACATTTGGTCGACTGGACATTTGGTCGACAGGACATTTGGTCGACAGACATTTGATCAACAGGACGTTAAGTCGACAGGATATTTGGTCGACAGAACGATTTATTTTAGGGTTAGGGTTAACTAGCATAGGGTTAGGTTAACTAGCATAGGGTTAGGGTTAACTAGTTAACTAACCCTAACTCTAAACTAACCCTAACTAACCTAACCTGGCAGTAGCCTTGTTCGACTAATTTTGTTGCTGCGGTATTCTAAGATAAATAGTAACAACATGTAGCCTAACGCTGGATGCTGGATACGAAATGCGTTCTTTTCTAGCATAAGAATGAACATACTTAAAATTTTATTAGTGCAGCACGCCACAGCTCTCCTTAGTGTCAAAGTGGCCCGCATGCAAGACAGGTTGGTGACCACTGCTTTAGACCAAGGGTCACCAAACTTTTTTCTCTAAAGGCCGGATTGCTGCGAGATTTACAGCTGCGGGCCGGATGCAAATTGCGAAAAGACATACAACTATTTAGAATCTCCGTTGACTTGAATTGAGCACAATTAATAACAAAGTTAGCGGTGGAATAGCAAAGTTGTGATGAAAATCGAAAGGTTGCTGAAAAATTTATCCCTGCTGTGATACACTACAGGGCATCGTGCTCTTGAAAAAAATTACATCTTTCCAAAGTTGGCCTAGGCTGTCCCCATTTGTGGTGGCCTAATGATAAACAGCAACGTCAGTCCTTTACAAAAAGTTTGGTAACTTTTTTCCTTAACTGTTGTAGTGCAGCTGTTATTTCCGTAGCACGTTGCGGGCCGAATGAAATCAGTTCGCGGGCCGGTTCTGGCCCGCGGGCCGTAGTTTGGTGACCCCTGCTTGAGACCATCCAATCAACTTTATGTTTCTCGGCAGCCGATTGTAGCAAAAATTGACAGCGTTGCATTTAGGACAACTAAAACCAGCTGCTATCTTGTTTTTGATTGATATGTAGCAGGTGCAATGACCTCCTTACCAGTGATAGATCCACGTGATATTGTGACCAATCAGGACATAACAGGTGTCATTGGACGTGGAAATTTTGGAGCTGTGAGACTATGCACAACAAAAGAATTGGGTCGAATTGCTGTCAAATGTTATCAGCTGGTTGGAGTTGGCGAGAGATTAGAACATAAAAAAGAAAAGTAAGTGTAGTCCTCAGTTGTATACAAGGTGGTGAAGTTACGATTAAAGGATTTTGTGGCAGTTGCTCTCTGTTGATTTATTATCTGCTTGTGTCTTTGCCTGTAGACAAGATAAATTATACCTTGGTATTGGATCAACAGCAGAGAACTTTCCAAAGCGCAAACTTCCGTGTTTTAATTAAACACAATGGAGAAAAATACGGAAGTCATATCAAAACGAAAATAAACAATAGAACAAGTATCTTTCAGATTGCCTGCATGTGCACTGCCCAGAAGCTTACATCTCGAAGCTCAAATACAGTATAAGCAAACCGAAATACTACTTTGCAAGTTTGTTTCAATGCAAAAAATCTCTTTAGTAAATTTGTTTCGTTTTTTATTTTACAAGTAAGTTACAGTAAGTTACGCATGTACAGAAAATTTCGTCAGTTGATAGTAGGCCTAATGCACATTTACGCATTGCAGAAGCAAACGTGAAGCAGAAACTTTATCGATGCTTTCCCACAAAAACATCATCAAAGTTCACGGAATATCTTCATGGTCAAATTCGTTTGGAATTTTAACGGAATACATGCTTGGTGGAAACCTGGATGAGTTTCTTTCCAACAAAAACATTTCGGACATTCCATACTGCATAAGGTTGAGAATTGCTGAAGAGCTAAGCGAAGGTATCAACTTTCTTCATGGTGGAAACTTGAAGGGTGTTTATGTTCATGGTGACATTAAACCGGCAAATATTCTTTTATCATTGGACCTCACTGCAAAATTGGCTGACTTTGGGTCAATAAACATGGCTGCCTGCACTGGAGCTACTGCACTAACAGTAAATCTTCCGAAAACGAAACAACACACTCCTTTCTACACTGCGCCAGAATTTTTGAAAGATATTAATCTCCCACGCAAAGCAACGATGGATGTTTACAGGTTTGATTGCAATCGAAACATTTTATTTAATAGCAATAGACGTTTACTCACAGCTTTGAATGCAAATGTAGACTTGAAAAAACTAAGTATTTTTTAACATAAAACAAAGGTCAAACTGTCAAAGTCGTTAGGTATTTTATAAACATATCAAACATTAGGTACAAGTAAATAAATTCTACCACGTTCGGAAAGTTGTATAATATTTCCGGCGTGATTTTGTTTACTTTCTGTTATTTTTGTTGTTGCAGAAATGTTTTAAGAAACCATGGGCTTGGCCACGGGGTAACAGCAGAGCGGAACTTAATTTTTAGCAAGATTATTTCTGAAAATTGTACAGTACTTTATGTCTTACTTGTAACTCTTGCTGTTTCTTAAAGCCTTTTCGCAACAATGAAAGCAAATAAGTACTCTAACCTTACCCTAACCCTAACCATACCGCCACCATTTGGTGTCACTGCGCAAAAAACTTACATCCCGCGCTGCGCTACTCAATCGCCTGGCAGGTTCTAGCTGGGGGGCGAGGGCCGACGCTTTGCGTATAGCAGCCTTAGCCCTTGTCTACTCTTCAGCAGAGGACTGTGCAGTGTGCACCTGTTTGGTGCCGCAGTGCTCACTGCCATAACATCGACACTGCCATAAACAGCGCCCTGCGCACAGTGACCGGATGCCTGCATCCCACACCATTGGACAATCTCCCCATTCTCGCTGGCATCCAACCTGCTGAGCTTCGTTGCGAAAAAGCCACTCTGTCCCTCGGTCGGCGGGCACTGGAGCCTAACCACCTTCTCCACCACAAGATCTCTGCCCTCCCAAACGAGTACCCCCGTCGACTGAAATCAAGACACCCATTCGTGCCAGTCGCTCAACTTCTTATCAACGAAGCTGATGTACAAGACATCTCTGCGGCTGTTAAGGCGGACCATAAATGGAGTTCTGAATGGAAGTCAACCGCCACCAGAGTCTATTTATTCATCCCCGACGCCGACACACGCTCCATCGGTCTAACACTACCAAGACAGGCATGGGTGCGCCTCAACCGTCTCCATACGGGCGTCTGGCTTTTCCGCTCAACCATGCACCACTGGGGAATGGCCTCTTCCTCTTCATGTAAATGTGGTGCCAAGGAACAGACCGCAGACCACATCATCAATGACTGCTCCATCTTCAAGCCACCCAACGGAGTGGAAGGTCTGCGTGTCATGGATGATGAAACCAAAGACTGGCTGCTCTCTAGTAGCCTTCCAGTGTAGTCCGAGAACATCTTGAATCTGGGGTGGTAAATAGGATCGGAATGGCCCGATTCGGTGAGTCCGATTCGGTGAGTCCGATCCCTTAACGGGGGATTTTTTCAATTTTTTTTTTTAATTATCGGGTACCGTGGCCTAATTATCATTGCCGTTTTAGGGTTAGGGGTTAGGAGTTAGGGTTAGGGGTTAGAGGTTAGGAACTCACCGAATCGGACTCACCGAATCGGACTCACCGAATAGTAGCAGACCCAAATAGGATAGACCCTCGGCCCCAGAAGCTCACACGACGACGACAAAAGCAAATAAGTAAATAAAGTCACTCAAGTACGGAGACACAAAATAACTTGTAGACTACAAGTTATTGATAAATATTTCACCATCTTAAAGCCACTTCTTCAATAGCTTGTTCAATATCTTTTATCGTATTCGACAATATTTGAAAAAGGTACTTGAATAAACGCAATTATTTTACCAATAATGAACAAGAAACATGAATTTGAATAAGAATATTTGAATTTTGTATTATGTATAATAAATATAAATTGAAATGAGATAATTATTGCGTAGGCAACATTTGAATAAGATAATGAAAAAGCCTCCTTCATGATGGCGAAAGCTTCATCAATAATTTGATGACTCCTTTTTCATAAAGAAAAAACTTGTTGCTTTTTTGTTTTAGGAGTTTTTAAGCTTCCTGTTTTTCTGAGAATAAAATTTATAATAAAGGAAATTGGTCTATAAAATTGGTGTTGTTTATTTGACGTAATCATAGCCTGTAAATAGTTTTTTATTGAATCATACAATAAATAGTTTTTATTTTTATTATTTTCAGTTTCGGTATGGTACTTTATGAGATTTTAACCAGAAAAAGAATATTTGAAAACGCTTCGCTTCCTCCACAAACAGTCTTGCAACTCATTTCCGACAAAGACCAGAAGCCTGACTTACTTCCCATTGAAAAAATTCGATCAAACTTAAGTAAAGAAGATGCCGCCATGTTTAATACAGTGGTGCAGATTATGGAACAAAGCTGGTCAAAACACCCAAACCAACGCCCAAATATGCAACAAGGTTTGCAAGATGTCTTCCTATTAAATTAATACGAAAGCAATTAGATAAGTTCAAGAAGTTTTATAGTTTACAGATGTTCATCCAAAGCTAAATAGCAGTATTATTTTGTAAACACAGAGTATATAAACCATTTACAAGGTGCGAAGTATTGTAACCTACAGCATCGTATTCTACAAACGTTGAAAATCGTCGATGCGACGTATGAATGTTGAAATTGTTTCGACGTTGAAAATTGATTGGTTTTGAATCATTATCCTCGGACTGACAAAGCCTTGGTAGGTTATTCCTGGTAGTTTCGCATACTTGTAGAGGCTCTTGTCGCAGGGCCGGTTACCGAGATTGGCAGAGTGAAGTTTTCCGATTGTTGGAGTGTTGTTGCCGGGGAATTATTCCATTCACTGAGTGCCGCTGAATGAAGAGCAGTCCTGAAATGCGTTGCTCAAGTGCACACCCCGAGTGTCGAACCGGTGCCGCGTGTGATCTTGATTCGGGAGCGTAACCATTTAGCTAACGGGGGCGGCGAACGTCATTTAATGCACGCTGAGTTCCAGTTTTAGGGTGGGCCTACAAAATAACTGTTTTGCTGTTAATTTTAGTACAAACTTCACTCTCAGAAGAACTTCAAAAAATAAACAAGACGGTAATCGAGGAACAAGTTAAACAACTGGAAAAGGCTGTAGATCTCCAATCTTTAATTATAGAAGATGAATTTACTGCAACAATAGATCAATTTTGCTTTCCTTTTGAAAAATCATCTTCAACAGTTCAATCAACCGGCTCCAGTAAGTTAGTCTGTACTGTAGTGCTTGCAATGTTTTAGAAATGCTAGCATGCTTTATTTTAATTTTGCTTTAAAATATCATTATGCACTCAGGTCAACTTTACAAACAACATCTGTTATTTTCTTTCAAGTATATTTTGGTAGTCGACAACAATAAATTTATAAAATAATTGTAGGCTGCAGCCAACTCGGGTCTGAATTTGTTCTGGGATCCTTCTAAGCATGGATATTTGATACCCAAGTTTGTCTTGCAGACAACAATCTGTTTAACGCATAATATCTTTTAACCTGAAATGTGGATTTAACAAAAGTGTTCAAAATCACGTTTCAACAACATCAACACAACAAAAGAAAATAAAGAAGGTGAAATCCAAACTATCTTTTGGCTTTATCTATAAACTTTATCTAATAAACAAAAGAGAGTATAAACACATTAAATTTAGGCCTGTAGTTATACTTGAATTTCTGATAGTTGTAATCAAATTGTGGTACTCTTTTTCACCTGGCCTCCTCCGGCCGGGAAGAATGTAAAGAGTTAATTGGTTGGTTTTGTTTGGTTTTGAATCCTTATCCTCGGACCGACAAAACCTTGATAGGTTATTTCTAGTATTTTTGCATACTAGTAGAGGCTCTTGACGCAGGGCCAGTTACCGAGATTGGCAGAGTGAAGTCTTCCGATTGTTGATTGTTGAAGTGCTGTTGCCGGAGAATTATTCCATTCACTAGGGCCGCTGAATGGAAAGCAGTCCTGAAATGCGTTGCTCAAGCACACACCCCGCGAGTCGAACCAGCGCCGCGTGATCTTGAGTCGGGCACGTAACCACTGAGATATAAAGTCATATACAACCAAGCAACCACACGGCATTTAACATAATCCATAAAATTAAACATAAACTATAAGCTACAAACGTTTTCGGCCATACACACGTTAGCCCTTATCAAGTAACAAAAAAATAACTGCTTATCATACTTACAATGAAAATGAATAACTGATCTAAACACTGAATTGAAAAACGAAACTTGCGAATTGCGTCTCATAATGGTGAATAAGCAGTGAGCGTCAACGTAACTTGTAAAAAAAATTGGCGGCGTCAGCGCATACACTAGCGTAATCTCATTTTGTTTGCTAGGTGCCAAACATTCACACGGTATAAACCACTCGAAACAAACAAGTTTTATTTTAAATTTCCACGAAGAAACACAAGCATCTGAAAGTGTTCATCTGACATTTTGCTGCGTTTTGGTTTCAATATGTCTTTGCCCATTGAAAACATTCTTTCAACTTATCCAAAATTAATTTTTTGAAAGTTTGATAAAAAAAATACAAACAGCAGCTAAGACATTAAAAAGTATGCGTTGACGCTATACCTAAAAGACCGCGAAAACTTTACGGCGTAGCCTCAAGCGCAAACTATCCAAAAACATGTGGCCGTAAGCGTTAGCGTAAACAAAAAGTCTACGCTGCAAGTCTACGGCGTAGAATTTGCGGCGTATACGTACATCTCTGTGAATAAGTAGGTCGGTGATATCAGACTATTATTTTCATTTTCTTGAAATTTTGAGAACTTGCAAAGATTAGGCTATATCAAAGACCAAAATGGGTCGAAAGAAAAAGCCAGTCGAAGAACAATCTCGTGTCTTGGCTTTGTTCGGAAAGGAACATTCCATAGTTAGTGTGGCTAAAGTTATTGGTGTTTCAAAAGAGGCAGTTTATCGGTTAAGAAGATGGTTAAAAAAGTTAAAAGAGTGATCAAACACTATCCAATTTTAAACCTGTGTATTCAGATGTTTTCTTAAGCTAGTTGAGTACCATATGCCCCATCTCAGATAAAGTGATGAAAACAAGTGTGTCAATGAATCAAAAACTTTTAAGTAAATTATCACCATGTAACAAAAAATTAGTTGTGTCAAGTTTTTAGTATTTTTTGAAAGATATAGTTGATTAAAACATGCTTCTAGCAATTTTTTTCCACAAGTGTCGTTTAAAAAATATTTATTTAAGGTTTTTGAACTTCTAGTACCCTGTTTCTCAAGCTCTTACTCTAAATTCCTTATAAGGTCGGTAAACTATGACATCATAGTGGCTATCATTTTAGCTTCATAACTGTAGCTTGAATCATAACAATGATCTTTGTTTGGTCATAGTCGCGGAATAGAGCAAGTAGGCTACAAAATTTCAAGTTGTTTTTATTCACTATCAATGTAATCAGAAAATATAGAACTTAAAACGTTTCAATCATTCGTTGTTTCTTACAGTGTTTTGTAAAAAGCTCTAGCCTAAATTGCAGATAAGTTGGGAATTGAATCATCTCGTGAATGCACACTTTTTACAGATTGTTTTGAAACTTTTTGCTATGTTTGTAGTCTATCTATATCAGTAACCATATCAGACCAACAAGCGAAATGTGCAATGAAACAAAGCTAGAAGCAAAGCTTTTATACTTATGAAATGTATTTTGGTATGGAAATTAGTGACCAAATTGACCAAGTTAAAAGCTGTGCACCTTATGTGATCTGCAGAACACATTAGTCCAATTTAGATAGCTGACTAAGGGAAAACGACATTTGATGCTACAGTATTTGCTAATTCAAGAGTTTGGAGAGAACCCCGAAACCATACAGAAGACCGTTGTTGCTATATGGTTGACAGCTCACGGTTTAGAAAAACAAAAAACCGATATGACATTGCATATTCTTCCATATTATGTTCTATTGCACCTGTTTCGCATAGCAGTCAGCAGCTGAGTTGCCGATTCTCAAACCCTAGAGCAAAAAAAGCTGCATAAGACATGGTAGTGTCTCAAGATATAGAAAAAAGTCTCTCATGACGAATTCAACATACCTAATACAGACATAAATTCAGAATTTTGGTAATAGGCTCAACGAAACAATAATTATTATCACTTTTTGGATACAATGTGATAGATAAAAGAATATGAAAAATGGTGTGTTTCATGTCCATAAAAATGCATTTCCTGCACTCCCATCTTGATTGTGTTGATCCCTATGGGTGATTGATGGAAGCGGAAAAGATGGTAAAAGATTTCATCTTATATGGAAAGAAAATATTTAGGGCGGTGGATTTGCAACATAAAATGGGGGGGGGGGTGTATGGTCCGCAATACGAGAAGATTTCTCAGTGTATAGACCCAAGTCACACAAATGTGACCACTTTTGAAGTGGGTTCATCTTTGCATGATGCATATATGGCTTATATCTGCATTTTATTTCTTTGTGTTTGCATGTTTACACGTTTAATAGAAAACTATGCTGGTTAATACAGAAAATCTCTGAGTAAAACTAACAATCAGAAAAAGTGACATTTTATCAAAAGTAAGGACACTTCAGAATTTTTTTTGCTATTTTGGTGATTAGTTTGAAGTAACAGAACGCAATACATAAAAATTTTTCCGCAACTAAAAATTTTCCGAAATTTTGTTACATGGTGTTATGTTTCTGTGTGTAGTTTGTTAACTACGGTGATTTTATGGCTCAAGGTCTTGGCTTAAAAGGGCATCCATATAATCTTTATATAGACTTATAGGAAAACAGACAAGCACCTTACAACGAAAAGGGTGACATCATACATCCTTCTTTTGTCGATACTCATTTTTTAGAAAAGACCTCGTTGATCGAACAGATACATTCTGCTAGCAGTTAAAATACTGTTGCATCATATCATCAGTTTAGTTGTACTGTTGCAGCAATAATACAATAAATAATACAGTTGCAAAATATAAACCGTAGGTGGACAGCGGCAAACACAATTGCTGACATCCAAGACCCACCTACATTTCCTTCTTTGTTTCACTTCCTGCGAAACCCAGAGCTATCTCAAGTGACACTACATCATGTGAAGGCAGGAATTGTTAAATCAGTCTTTACTGGACAATAACAGTAAAGACAGAACAGTTAGTAGACTATACTTAACTGGTAAAAGTTTATTACAGGATAGTAGGTTAAGCAAAACTCATATATATTTGTTGACTATTTTCATATTTTTGCATGGGGAGCGAAAATTTGTCTGAATTCAAAAAACTCTATAAATAATGTAACTACAAGTACGAAATACAAGTAACTTATACGGCTTCAACTTTATTTTGGCAGATCACCTTGGTGCAACATCGAATAATCTTTTACGACAGTCTTCAACAATTTTATCAAATGTAAGAAATTGTAAAATTTCAAAGAAGTGGTAATTTTAATATAGCTTATGCTATTGTTCTCGCTAATAAGCACTGCTGTATTCGTAAAAAAAGCACAGGGTATACTGTCTCAGATTTGATAAAATGATAAATACACAACTTGCAAAGTACTAATTTTTATTCTACCTTAACATGAATTATCAACATCAAAATTGGACGAGAGGTACACATTATGAATAGGCCTACATTCAAAACAGCCTGCCGAGAGGGATCTAGGTCTTTATCCTCTTTACAAACTTGGGATTTAGTAGCCTATCCTTAGCTGATCAGTGGTTTGGCAGCCAGCATCTTACACAATAGCATACACAAAGTAGTAGCCTAACTTATGCATTGTGTTGTGCTTACAACTTATAAATTGAGTATCTAGTCTTTAGAAATGAATTTTGTTGATAGTTAAGTGTCTGCAGCTCTGCGAGTTTTACGTACCGTATAGCGATTTTACGTTCCCTGAGGTCGCTTATTTTTGGTTAGCAGTAGCTAGGCTAATTAGTTTCTTTTTCGCATTCAATACTCGCATTCAATACTCGCGTAAATATTCGCATTACTTTTTTTAGCAGTAAATTGAGCCACAGGTGGTCCATTGCAATTTAGTTTAGTAAACATCGAACAGCCCACATTATCAATAAGCAAAGATGTTCTTGAACCTGTGATAATTTCGTTCAATAAACTGAAACTGACTCCATAGCCCTAGTTATGAATAATATTAATTTTTCAGGCAAATGCGTTTGAAAGCAGCACACAAGAGAGTTTCCATTTGAGATCGGAAGGCAATCATGACAATATCTCAAGCATGGATTCTACTCAAGCTCTAGAAGAACAGTTAGCTGACGAGACAACCCCTCTAATCAACGCAAACACAACTCTTAAATCATCATGTGAGCATAAATTAACAACTGTTGAGTGGTTTTCTGAAGCGATTTCATCAAGCATTGAGTAATTCCATTTTTGTCCATCAACTAGGCCTACATTGGATGAAAACAGTTTCGCAAATAAAACAGATGAAAACGGTCTCCAAATATATTCGTATTGTTTAACAGACATGATAGATACTGTAGCCTTATCTATTCAAGCAACTAAAAGCAATACAACTAATATAGATCGGTATACGAAAATAATGCTTAGGGTTTATTATAACCTTGGTCGCGCATTCTCGAAGCAAAAACAAAACTTGTTTTCTTTTAGACCCATGATCATCCACTTGTCCCATCATTAATAGGCAAAACCTGGCTTTTGTTTCTGCTTCCAGGAGTCCGCCAGAATTTGCAGCCTCTTCGCTATGTTTCCTGATAGTATGACCCAATAAAACATTATGCAGCAAAACACCATGGACCATTGTAAAATCAGTTTGTCCAAGATGTAAAAAACTAAAGCAGTAAAATTTATTCTATACATAGATAAAAAAAAATCTGGAGTGCAGGGTCAATTTGACCTTAGTTGTTCAACCCAGGGATAAGTTGTAATTTAACGTATTTAGCTCCTTAAGTTTAAAAGTGGCAGTTACGTCAAGTTTTGGATCTGAATCATATATTATTACTGTGATATGGTATTCATATAAATAGTTGACAGCTCAGTAGGTTAGCGCGTGACTTCTGGAACGAAGAAGCTTCAAGATCAAGCGGCCCTGGTTCGACTCTCGGAGTGTGCGCTTGAGCAACGCACGTTAAGGACTGCTCTCCATTCAGCGGCATCTAATGGATGGAATAGTTCCCCGGCAACAAGACTTCAACAATCGGAAACTTCACTCTGCCAATCTTGATAACCGGGTCTGCGTCAGTGATTCAAAGCCTCCACTCTACAAGTAGGCCTACGCAAAACTGCCAGGATTAAGCTCTGCAAGAAGCTTTCCCAGTCCGAGGATAAAGATTAAATCAATCAATCAAACATATCAAACAAGAATTCTATACAATAGATTGAGCTTTGCTTTTACAATGTAGATACTAGGGACCTGTTTTAGCCTGATGCTGCGAGTTTGCTGTGGTACTGTAATAGCGGTTTGTAATGGTAAGTGGTAATAGCTAGCTTTCGAAACACAGTTCCCTAATCATGTGCTTTGACGAAAGGTGTTAGAGTCCGTGTGTTGTTGTTTTATGCGATTCCTTTCTTTAGCTTGAGGCTGCTGTCTGAATTGTTGTCTGTTGTGTGTACTGTATGTGTTTTCAGGCGATGTTATTGTAATATTTTAAAGAATCAGTTGATTAACACACTGTTAAAAAATTTTACTGTCCTTTGGACAGGCAGCAAAATAACTTCCTAAGTAGTAATTTTATTTACTGTAATGGAAGTATTTTTACTTCCGTTGACAGTCATATTTTTAATGTTTCTGATCAGTAAAAATACTGCTCTGGATAGTCATTTTTTAAATGTTTCTGATCAGTAAAATTACTGCTCTGGATAGTCATTTTTTAAATGTTTCTGATCAGTAAAATTACTGGTCTGGATAGTCATTTTTTAAATGTTTCTGATCAGTAGAATTACTGCTCCGGATAGCAATTTTTTTAATGTTTCTGATCAGTAAAATTACTGCTCTGGACAGGCAGCAAAATAACTTCCCGAATAGTTTTTGTGACAAACGGCATTATGAGAGTAAAATTACTTTCTCTACAAGTAAATATTACACACGTGCATTTGCAGATATAAATTTATTGTGTACAGCAGACCTCACTGGCGACAATGTTTCACAATATATTGTTTGATGTTTCACGAACACGTGAATTCGCTTTTTTAACTGCAGAGTTCAGCCGAGGCTATATTTCGGCGAAGCATGAAGCAGCAGCGACTGAACAGTGAATTTCTTGACTTGCTTCAATCTTCATAACAAACATCCCTGCCGAAGCATGACCTCGTTGCACAGTCGGAGTACTTTAGGGTGCACATCCCACTTTTTCTTGTCATGACGGATGACCCCAATGCGAGCAAAGTATCTGAGGAAACAACACAAGTTATATCAGTGGATCTTTTCAAATTTGACCGTGATATTTAGCAATGTTTGTAACTACACCACAATACCATAGTGTAGTGAAACCTTCAAATTGATCAGAATGCGTTGTCACTTCCACAAACCTTAGAATAATCGTCATCCTCTGGAGTTGTGGCTTGGAACTTGCGTACATAACTAGTATTAACAGTTTAACACCTCTAATAATCAGTCTGGATGGCCGAGTGGTCTAAGACGCAATCCCTCCGGTAATGGGTGCAGTTCTTACTAGCTGCAGTAGAGAGACACTGTCAAGAACTTCGTGGATTTGAATCCCACTCCAGCCAGACCAGCTTGTCACTGGTATGAATGACTTTGTGAAGGAAGGAGTTCCATTATTGTTATTCCTTAGCTCATACATAAACAATTTAACACAATACAGGTTTACATACCTCTGTATAAACTCCAGACTTGCAGCTGCACTATCTGGATATGACATTGCAAAGACGTAATATGAGCAGAAGAAGTAAGCCAGCGCTACAAAAAAACGACTTGGTTTCCATTGCAAGGTTGCCTTCGATGAATACGAGAAACTTCACTGCACTGGCAAGAGTGGGCCCTGCAGATGCAATGAGGCACAAATGAAACTACGAAGACTGAAATTAGTGCATATTTACATTTACCAACTTCATATTTAGGTGAGCAATTCAAAAGTTCACTTGTACATCAGTCAAAATTGTACAAACGCTCATTCACAACTTACCAAAACACACAATTATTGGATGCTGGTAAACGAGTTTCTTCAAACTGGGAGACAGCTGAATCCTACAAATTGAATTCAACATTTTTAAGATATTGAAAATAATACAAACATTGTCAAACACTCATATAGCCGCACTCTTATCGCTAAGAAGGCAATGAAATAGAATTTATTAGCAGTAGTAGCATGGTGTTCATATCACACAAGTTATATATAAGCTATACATAAATTTGCAAAGTATGTGTCAGATGTTCTTCCGGGAATGGGAAGGTTGGGTATTAAAAAATCTGTGTTTGCAAGTAAATAATAATAGATGTACGTTACCTCAAAGCATTGATAAATCGCTGAGCAATCTTCTTTAAAATATGTTGTAATCAGTTCCACTAATCCCACTGAGATGGCAAGTTGTCTCCCAGCCGCCAGTTGTCTCCCGGCACATCATAAATGCACAAGGATAATATCCAAGTATCAAGTTATTCAATGAAATGAAATACAACACATGCTCAGGAAAGCATGAAAAAACCTAAATTGGTTTAAAACATGTATTATGAGACGTTGTCACGAATAATACCGGTAATAAGTACTGGTCCTCTTCCTGTAGCCTAATGGGGACTTTTCCTTCTTGATCTTTGGCCAGGGCTGAGGGTCTATCGTTTACCACCCTGGACCTGCTGCTCAAATTATTCATGCTGGTCACACACGAAAGATCAGCCTACCACAAGTTTTATCACCACAGCTGGATAAACCACTCAATTATTTAGTTCTCACTTTTTAACAGTCCTGGGCATTGACTAGGCCTATAAACTGCAACTGACGGCAGATGTTTCACTCTGAGGTAAAATGGAGTTGCATCTCAAATGTCGTTACTCCCTGGCTACTCATGGGCAAGGCGTAGCACCAGATATGGCAGATATACTCTCTAGCTAGGGTCACAGCTTGTTTTTTTAAAACTGTGTAGGCTACCTAATATTTTCTCATTTTGAAGACAGTTGCAGCAGCCATGCCTAGCAATCTTTTGGCAGTGGCTATTTGACCGGCGCCGGTCTTTGAATCTGAAACACTATTTGACCGGTCATGACATCACTATACAGGCACCTTTTTCTTTTTCTCTTACAAAGCAAAAGACGAAAAGCGCGTATATAAGTTCTAAATTCGACAATTTTATTCAACTTGATCCGTGGCGCGTGCAATACTTTGCCGACTCCTATTCTAGAGGGAATGAGTTCGATACTACCTGGAAGCATTCTTTTTTTTTTTAACTAAATTTTGACCCAAAGTGCATTTTGTAGTCAATTTTTAATTTGAGTTGCATTACATTTACATACCATTACCATTTTTTTAAAAGAAGCATTGTATATAACTAACTTGTTGAGAGCAAAGGTGTAATGCTTCGTTCGGCACACACGGTCACATCAATCAATCATTTTATTTTTGTCATTAACGCGTCCGGGACGAAAAAGATACTAACTACAAAAATCGATATAGACCTACCAGCACGTTAATGAACAGGAAAAGGTGGCAAAACCTTGAAAGGTTTAAAACGTGCCTGAATGAAAAATTATGTAGTAGGCTATATATCAGTAGTTAGCACGGCCACAAACGGAAAATTACCCAGAGAAATTCTCAAATTCCAGCAAATTAAAAAAACTCTAACTTTATTACTCACATTTGAAAAGACATAAGAAATTGGGCTGTAGGCAACTGAAATTAAAAATTGACTACAAAAATGCACTTCGGGTCAAAATTTAGTTAAAGAAAAAAGAACGCTTCCGGGTAGTATCAAACTCATTCCCTCTAGAATAGAAGCCGACGAAGTATCGCACGCACCACGTATCGAGTTGAATAAACTTGTCGAATTTAGAACTTATATACGCGCTTCTTGTCTTTTGCTTTGAAAGAGAAAAAGGTGCCTGTATAGTGATCGGTCAAATAGTGTTTCAGATTCAAAGACCGGCGCCGGTCAAATAGCCACTGCCTAATCTTTTTATAGTACGATTTCAACACTGGATCTTCCAATCCAGAGCCCGAATGCTAGAAGCTACTACAACAGAGCTCGACTACTTCAACATTGTGTGTTCAGTAGGCTACAATACTGGTATACCGGGAAGATGTGTTAGGTAGTTCTTCACATTGACTCAGGGGTGCAGTGGTTAGAAAATTGTAGGGAGGGGGCAGAGCCTCACTGCATTGACTGACAGACCGACCTGCCTGATCTAAGTCATTGTTGTTCAGTGCATATTGCTTAACTATGTAATTTCGTAGCAGTTTAATGCAGTTAACTTACTAAAAGCATCGAAATAAATTAATTTCAATGGTACGCTATTGTTCTCATTTGTCCATGGTAAACATAAAAAAAATCAGCAAAGATACCATTTGTAGGATTATACTTGTTACCTGTTCAGTGATACAGGTTTAACGATGCTACTTTTGCTATTGACACGCTTCCTCTGTCTATCTGAAACTTATGACTGCAACAAAACCAGCTGTAACTAAGTTACTGCACTATTCCTGCAACCATGCTTGATGCTTGCATTTTTGCACATGCTCAGTTGTCAGACTCAGTGTTGCCAGATGCTTAGCACCAAAAAGTAAATAAAATTTCACCAGATTGCATACAACTTCACCAGATATGTAAAACACCCTAAATAAAACAATTTCGCCTAAAAATACAAATACTTTTTAAGACATAAGACACTGCCGTCACGCATGCGCAAACCTCTTGCAAAACGTTTTCTATACGAGCGGGGATTTTTCGCTTAAAAGTTTAAAAAAACTTTTTTGAAAAAAAAAGATTGGGGGAAAATTTCACTAGATTTCACCAAAACGTTTTCTGGTCCCAAAGTCAAAAAATTTGGCATCAAAGGCCTCTAAAATTGAATTTCACCAGAATTTTTTTAAGTTTGTTATCCTATTTCCCCATCTGGCAACGCTAATCAGACTCTGCAAATTCTGAGCGGGAAGGCGGGAAATTGAGCGCGGACCAGGATAACATTCGCCAGCCCATTGGCTGACGACTGATAAGTGATAATAATTCTCGGGTTTTAGTCAGAGAGTCGAACCGTTTGACTATAAAACTCGGGTTCGGGTTCGGTTCGACTCTCTAGTACTTTCAGTGCATTTTTAAGAAACCAATATTACAAACAATTAAAACATTTTTGTTGGAAGCCCGTGAGTTCGGATCTCTAGCAAACTTTCCTTCCAGTCATGATTGTTTCAATTAACCCACGAACTCTATATTGCTGGCCAAGGTAGCCTATATCAGATATCAAAACAGAAAGGCATGACATAACGTAGCATCCCACTGTTTCGAGAATGTGCTGGTGTGACCGTAAATATGTTGACCAGAAAAAAGGTTGACGTTTCGTAGAAGTGCTAAATATATTGCTGCACAGGAGTATAGTAGCCTAATCGGACTAAAATAACGGTGTTAATAAAATGTTACTGCCCATGTAGCCTACCGTACCTATAGTACAATTACTGCCAATGCAAGTTAAAAAAAAAACTATAAAGTCAGTAAAATTTTACTATTTTTGTCAGTAAAATTGCAAAACACTTTCACAGACCAGTAAATTCACTTCCAAAAAAGAAGTGAAATCATCTACTACGAAAAGAAGTAAAATTTAAAACTGCTCAATCAGTGATTCTACTATATTTGGAGTAAAAAAACGTCTTTGTCTAGTAAATATACCACAAAATGGCCAGTAATTTCAAGTACTGTAACAAGATAGTAATATTCTACTGCTCTTTTGACAGTAAAATTACGAAAATTTTTAACAGTGCAGGTGACATAACTCTCCCCATTCGGCACGGTTGTTGACCTTTGGACTCTGATAAGTTATTCTTGGCAACTCAGTAGCCTATATAGCCTACTTGTAGAGGATTTGAACCACTAACGCATTCCTGGTTACCGAGATTGGCAGAGTGAAGTTTCCGACTGTTGAAGTGTTGTTGTCTGTGAATTTTTCCCTCCACTAGGTACCGCTGATGGAGAGCAGACCTTGAAATGAGTTGCTCAAGCTAACACCTCGGGAACTGAACCAGAGCTACTTCGTTCACAAACTGCTGCTTAAGTGGTTTTAGTGAATACAGTTATCAAATTTCGTAATAGCACATGACTAGGGAACTGTGTTCCGAAATCTAGTGCAATTCGCTATTAGGCTACCACAGCGAACTCGCAGCATCAGGCTAAAACAGGTCGATTAATATCTATATTGTTAAGTAACCAACGATCCTGCTGCTAAAAGCGAAACTCAATCTACAGTTATCAAAGTTGTTTCTTCATGTGCCAACAACAACTCCAGGCTAGTGATAGCTAAATCAGATTTAATCGATGTAATTTTTTCTTTCTTAGGTTTCAAGAAAAACCGAAAACTTACCATCAGCTGTGCCCTATTGGCTTTTGTTTTCCTGTCTGCCGTAACTGTGGGCATCGTTTTGCTTTGGCGATCCATTGCAACTTCCAGTCATTCAGGTAATTGCAAAAAATATTTTAAAGTTGAGCTAATGTATGTAGTTCTCTTCAAAACTACTAAAAACATTTTTCTGCTTATTTAACCCTTAGGCGGTTGGGCTCCTGGAGTCTTGCTCAGTTTGGGGGGGGGGGGGGGGGCTGTCGATTCTTCTTATGCTTTAGGAGTGATATCTCTGTTATTTTTTAAGGTACGGTTTCAAAATTTGGGATTCATTTTGTAAAACTATTCATGCAGAGCATATCCGAAAATTAAAACTATGTAAATTTTAGAACTGCTTATATACGTTGAAATGTTGATGTGACTTATGACGTTTGAATTATTTGGTATTTTTTGATAGAGTAATGAAAAACATGCATTGCAATGTTGTGATTAAATTTTTTTTACATAATCTCAATTTAAATCATTTGATTAACGAGACATGGGCCAAATTAATTGCTTTCATCCAGCTGGTGGGAAAATTTTGAACAATAGAATATGAAATATTTCAGAGGATGTGCTGAGAAATGCCTTATATCTCTCAATTTATAACCTTTATTCGCTCAAAATTTCAGCTCAATAGAGGTGAATAAAAGTTAGGAAAAGTCAAGAAATCTCGTAGTCGCAGCCTCAGTGGTTTTAGAGATACAACTGTTGATACAAAAAAGTTGAATTGACAGCCCCCCCCCCCAACCTTCAAAGGGTTAAATTATAAAAAACTATTAAAGTTCCGATAAAATAATATCAGAACTAGGGGAATAGTTGTAACAAACTTTAGTAATTTATTTGATAACATTTCTTCTTTATAAACAATGTGGTACAAAATAATGAATTTGACACATTTTACCAATTGAAAATTTATAATATTTTAGTCTGTCCGATACTGCCTTCACCTGCAAATGGAAAAATAGATTGCGGCAATAACGAATGCTGGTTTTCATGTCCAGACCAATACAAACTGATGACAAACAAAACACAATCAGCTCAAAACCACACAATTTGCTTCAAAACTAACTCCAGTTGGAGTGGCACAGTGCCTTATTGTGAAAAAGGTGACTTTTTAACCTTGAATTCGCTAAGAACTATCACATGTTTAATTCAGCTCAGTGGTTTTCAACCTTTTTTGCTTGACTAGGCCTATAGCTGATACTGTAGGACGTGTCGCTTTAATTTTTTAGGCATTTCTTTATTGCTGTAAGCTACAGGAAGGCAGATTCAGGACCGTTAAGAGGATACTTTGAGTCCGTGCTATTGAGATCTTCGACCCTCAAATCAAGATACTTCTAACAAAAACACACTAATCTACTGTATATCCAAACAAAACGAAGTGGTTTCTTTAAACTCCCGGCGCTTTGGAAATGTTACAGCCCTTAAAATCATGCCAGGTCGGGTCCAAAAACACTCCCTGTCAACGCTACAGTTCAAATGTCATATAAGGGTACCCGGACATTTTGCCGAAAGACATTTTGCCAAAACCATGGCTTACTTAATACGAGGTCCGGCTAAAAAGAAACGAGACTGGTGAATTTTAAAGTTTATTAAAACCCATAGCAAGTGAAGTTCACTTTGAATACGAAGTACAACTATAATGTGACCTCTAACGGTCACCTTCAAAATATTCGCCAACGGCTTCCACGCACTTTGTCATTCTTCTTGACCATGCCCTGAAGCATTCTTCAAATTCCCTTTTTTCTATTGATTTGATGTGTGCTGATTGGTGAATTCACAGTTTTCCATTGCTGGCTCTTTCTTTTTGTCTCAGGATCGTATTGAAAAATTCATGATTCGTCTCCAGTGATGACCCTTTTTAATATTGTTTCATCTGCATCAATTTATTCAAGGATGTCTTGACACACAGTCAAACGACGAGCTTTCTACTCTTGTGTCAAGAGCCGTGGAACCATTTTGACACACACTTTTCGCATGCCCAACTTTTCTACCAAAATGCTTCGGACTGTTTCTTTATCAAGTCCAAGTTCGCCAGCCATAATTCGAATAGTGAGCCGGCGGTCACTGCGAACCAACTGACGAACCTATTCGATGTTTGCATCTGTCTTGGAAGTGGAAGGCCTTCCTGATTTGAGATCATCATCCACATCCTCCCTGCCCTCCACAAATCGCTTGTGCCATTCAAACACTCTTGCTCTCGACATGCAAGAATCACCATAAGCCTCAAGCAGTATCTTCAAAGTCTCTGTTGCAGTTTTTACAAGTTTAACACAAAATTTGATGTTGATTCTTTGTTCAGTTGTCATTTTGCAAAATTGAAAACAAAATCACTTTATTCAATAAAAAAGTTTAATGGAAATTGTTAACAGATACTTTACCACCTTCACTTAACTCTCCCTAAGAACAAATGCAACAATGTCATTGTGATAACACATCTGTCGAACACTCAACAGATGTTATGAAACTCTGTGAAAGCATTGATTCGAGTGAGACTTTTGTATTACGCAGTCTGTGGCGTCAGTCTCGTTTCTTTTTAGCCGGACCTCGTACAGGCCTTGCCACCGTGCGAGCTGGAGGCGAACAAAAACTCATGTCTATAACTTGCTAAACACACTTTTCCAGGCTTGTTTGCCCTTTTTGTATTTGCGTTACTGACGTTAAATCAATGTTAATAATAGCAGATTATGCTGGACAAAAAATATTGTTTTCTTGTGTGCATTTGTACTGTTTCATTTAACACCTTTTCTTTCACTATGTGCTTTATTTAAATGTGTCATTCATTGTAAATCGAACATAGAATGCATATAACTTATCAACTAAATTAAAAAAAAAAAATTGATTATTATTTACTGGTATGATATCAATCGAGCAGGATTTAACAAAATGGGCAAACAAGCCTTGAAAAGTGTGTTTAGCAAGTTATAGACTTGAGTTTTTGTTCGCCTCCAGCTTGCACGATGGCAAGGCCTGCATTAAGTAAGCCATGGCCAAAACCCATTTTGCCGAAACCCACTTTGCCGAATGGAGATTTTGAGAAACTTATTTTGACAAAAGGACTAATTGCCGAAAGGACTAAATGCCGATTGGACAAATTGCCGAAATTATACAAATGTAATATATTATGTATTATCATAACCTAATAACACATAAATATCATTCACAAACAGATTTCACTCACATATTATGTGCGACAGCGCGTAAGTATCCGCGTTGGTAACCCTGCCTGACTGAGGACTCTTAAAACGCTGTTCCTCAACGAAATAACTACGAATCAGGTAAAAGTCCTAAATATGATACAATTTTTTCATAAAAAGTTATATTGTATTTAAAAAAAAAGTAGCCCAATTGGGCGCCAACCAAAAAAAGCGCGCCCAACACGAATTTTTAGCGCCTGGAGAAATCAAAAGCAGCCCAATTGGTCGTGAAAGCGCCCAATCTGTCAACCCTAAGACTTGGTGTCACTTCAAACTAATTTTTTTCCAAATTGTTTCGGCAATTTGTCTATTCGCCAATTAGTCCTTTCGGCAATTTGTCCTTTCGGCAAAATGTCCTTCGGCATAATGTCCTTTCGGCAAAATGTCTTTCGGCAAAATGTCCGCGCACGCATATAAGTAGGCCAGTTGTACTTTCCTATTTGCAGTAGATCGTGCTTTGTTAGTTAATTTTGTAACTTCAAAAAGGTTCATAAAACTCATTAATAATAAACCATGTTTAAAAAATGCAACATATTCTGTAAGCCAAGGCATAAGCTACCAGACAATTGACACTTTAAAAAATACATTTTTTCTTAAATGTATCTCATCAAAATTTTGGTAGAATAATTCTGAAGTTAACTGTAACCATATCATATTTTCAGAGATAACATCTTCTCCTGCTTCTAAAGTACAGTAGATATATTTTAATAACATACAAAATTTTGATTAACTAAAAATGTGCACATTTTTTTACAAACCATTTCTCGTGGTACGGAACTATAATTTTTCATTCTTTAGTGACTTTCTGCGACCAAATATCTATTCCGGGCATGAATGTTGACCGCACTGTTTGCGCTTCGACTAGCAAAGTTACATCCTTTGAAAATAATTCCGTCTCGAGTGGATATCCCAATGGCACCACTTGTCACATTGCTTGTTCAAGCTCTTACACTCTGCAAGGAGCGGGAAATGTTTCCTGTCGTGGTTCATCGTGGCAACCCAGCCTCCCGACTTGTCAAATGAAAGGTAAAATCGACCTAGTGCCGACACGATAAAGTTGTTTCTTCAACAATCTTTCTCTAACCTTAACCTAGCCAGCATAACTTAACATCGTGTCTAATGAAATAATTAGGCCTAGCCTACACTAGAAAATCGTTTTCAGAAAATAATATCAAAGGTTACTTTTTTGGATTATTTTTCTCAACCAAAAACAACTTTTTATCTTATAAAAAGCAAGTAGTTGGAAAATAATAGCCAAGCAGTGGTCCAACAGTTAGGCTACTTTCACACTATTTCAAAGCATTATCTGGAGTAGGAAAAAATGTTCAGAAAACTGTTCATGGGATAAGTTAACTCTTAGAGAAATAATGACAAGTCAGAAGCACGTTGTTTTGTTGGTCTTTGAAATCAAAACTGAACGTAAGATAACCATTAACCATGTCGACCGATCAATATTCAAAATTCCTTTGCTGCACATTTAAACTTTGTTCCAGCGTGTAAGCCTACTATGCTTAGGTTAAACTGTCTTGAAAGCAAGCATAATAAGTACAGTATTTACAGTCGTGACCAAAAGTTTAAGACCAGACTTGATTTATGACGTTTTTTGTATTACGTCATAAAACTGCTTCAGATATTGTTTAAATTGCATAATCTTTATTCTGGGTCAAGATCGGTTGTAATCAGTCATTATTTAGGAAATATCAATTGAACATTAGCCAGTAGAGATCACTTTTCTGTATTATTTATCTGCCTAAAATGGGTAAAATGTGCTCCCTTTCGGAGGTTCAGGGAAGTCAAATTGTTGTTCTCCGCAGGGAAGGCTACGCAGAACATCAAATTGGTGAGCAGCTTGGATTTAGAAAAACTTTTGTGCATCAGGCAATTGTGAAATTTAAGAAATCAGGAACTTATGCTGATGCAAAACGCAGTGGTTGTCCTTGAAAAACAACTCCTAGATCTGACATCTTCATGAAAAGGCAAGTGGTGAAGTCTCCAACATGTTCAGTCAAACAAATCAGGGCCGATTTGAATAAAGCCGGTATTCCAGTTAGCAGGAGGACTATTAGACGCCGTTTAGTTGTAGAATTTGGTCTGAAGTCACAAAAACCAGCAAGAAAACCGAGGCTTACACCAGCGATGAAGAAGAAGGGCCCCATGTTTGCATTGCAGTACAAAGACTGGACTTCTGCCCAATGGTCTAAAGTTTAATTTTCGGACGAATCAAGTGTCCAACAGCTTGGTGCAAGAAAAAGAAATGTCCGTCGACCCTCAGGAACACAATTTGATGAAAAGTATACTCGGCATTCGATGAAGCATCCACAAGGTGTGATGATATGGGGAGCCATTTTGACCAAAGATACAGCCAAACTCATTTTTATAAAACCAGGAACTACGATGAACGGCCAGAAATACTTGAACTTAATGAAAGAGAAGCTACAACTGCACAATAATGCACATGTCGGTGTACGAGTGTACAATTTTGGTGCAAGATGGAGCCCTATGCCATCGTTTAAAGACAGTAACAGAGTTTTTTAGGGCTAAGAAAATTACTCT
This sequence comes from Aplidium turbinatum, assembly GCF_918807975.1. NCBI lineage: Eukaryota > Metazoa > Chordata > Ascidiacea > Aplousobranchia > Polyclinidae > Aplidium > Aplidium turbinatum. The sequence continues at coordinate 10,221,473 of NC_137486.1, forward strand.
TCTGCAGTGGCCGGGGAACAGTCCCAATCTTAACCCTATCGAAAACTTTTGGACTTTTCTCAAGAATAATGTTGCTGAAAAACATCCCTCGAGTATTCCTTCCTACTTGAAGCAATCAAATTAGTCTGGATCCGTAAATTTCCTGAAGAACTTTGCAAAAATTTAATCGAAAGTATGCCCAGACGAATCAAGGCCGTCATTAAAGCGAAGGGGAGGGACACCAAATATTAAAAATTTGAGATTTTGATGCAAAATACAATATGAATGCTTACTACTTTGTCTTGGATATAGTTAGCAAGAAATAAGTAAAAAAACGACAAGAAATAGAACGGAGAACTGATTTTCTCGAAATTTGCGGTTTGGTCTTAAACTTTTGGCCACGACTGTATATAGGGACAGGGTAGGACATGCCAAGTAGATTCTTACTTAACACCGGCCTACCTTACTAGCCTAAAGTTACCAATCTAAACACAAATCAACCTCCAGTTGCAAACCCAGTTGGTTGATGCACTACGTGGCTTATAAATGTTTCTTGTGTTCAGAATGTTCTCCGCTTAACCTGACATCTTTTCTGTCTAAATCTTGCACAAAAGGAAGAGACATTCGTTCTGTGTGTTCTTTCCAATGTGCTCCAGGAAAACATTTGGTAGTAAGTAAAACATTACAGTATCTTACCTAATCAGGTATACCAAAAAATAGGCCTACATCAATGAGCATTGAATGTTCAATTTAAAGGAAAGACGGAAAAACGTTTATATTCATAGTTATTTTTTGTGCGTTTTCTTCTTTATTGTTTTTTTTTCAACATCAATATACAGAGAAATAATTACAATTTTTTGTGATTCCATAACCATTCTAGGCTACTAGAAAACACAAATTTTCAATAACATTCATGTTAGAAATTTTACCACACTAAAAATTGCAAATAAGTTACAACTTTTGAAACTTGACGACACACCATGCTATGCCATGAACCACAGATGTTCATCCACTTGAAGAAGATGTAGATTACATGCAAAGAACAGGAAAATAGCTCGAAACAAAACTAATAAAAAACACACTCCAAAAGCATAAGCCATGCCATTGCCTGTTCATGCGTGTGCATGAATTTATGCGAAGTGACTCACGGCTTGGCCTACAGAAAGCTAAAGAAACGGTCTGCGATTGTTTGCCATGATAGGTTCACTGTATGTAGTAGCCTACTTTTACAAGTTGTATGGCTTTCGTCATTCTTATTTTTTGATGACGCGCTGTGCTGTTCAGTTTTTAGCCCCGATAGCTCAGTTGGTTAGCGCGTGTCTTCTGAAACCAAGAAGCTTCAAGATCAAGCGACGCTGGTTCGACTCTCGGGGTGTGCGCTTGAGCAACGCACGTTAAGGACTGCTCTCCATTCAGCGGCATCTAATGAATGGGATAGTTCCCCGGCAACAACACTTCAACAATCTGAAACTTCACTCTGCCAATCTCGGTGACCGGGCCTGCGTCAGCAGGGGCGCCGAAACGACTTTTGACTGGGGGCTGGATTATGAAAAAAGGGCACTTTTATTGCTGAAAGGCTATTTTTTTTTTAAGTTTTAAGATAAAGTATAGCTATAATGTTCATCTATCAGATCATTATCGAGTAGGCTAATGATACAAGTGTCCTTTCTACAAAGAACAATGGCACGGAAGGGCATCAAATTATGTTATATTGATGTCACATACTGGGATACAGAAATTTGTGTCCTGAATATTCTTTAAAGGCGAAAATGAAAGATTATAATAAGGCTAAAATGGAATAGCAGAAATTGTTATATTGCAAAATGTGCAGTAGCTTACATGACCTTAAAAGGGCACCACTGCCCCTTCTGCCCCCCATTCACAGAAAAATTGAGGGCAGGAGGGCATCTGCCCCCCGCTTTCGGAGCGCCTGTGCGTCAGTGATTCAAAGCCTCTACAAGTATGCGAAACTGCCAGGATTAAGCTCTGCAAGAAGCTTTCTTCCAAGGATAAAGTCCGAGGATAAAGATTCAATCAATCCATTAAATGCACTGCCTAAAAAATTTAGAATACAAAATCTCTACCTGTTAGACCCGCGTAAATTAACAAAGTGAACTATTTTGATGATTCAGAAATAAAAGAAATCCGACTTTGATACTAGAAAGTTTAAGAAACACTCAGGTCTTATACCTCTTTAAAGCCGGGCAAACCGCTCGTCTCGTATCTATAAAAAATCATTTCACCTGTTGCAGTACAAGACAGTAAAATTGCTGCAAAGGTAGACTGGTTTACTGACCGGCTCACAATCAAAGGGGGCACTTGGTCTCAAATTCCAATGGGACGAATAATCTTTGCTTGTCACTTTTATTGCATTTTTAGATTTTTTACTGAGTGCACCAGAGAACCAAAAAAAATCCATCTATTTTTTTGCTTTATGTTTTGAGTTCATGGGTTGTTTTGGTATTTAACCCTATGAGGTGTTGCTTGGTTTGATATGCTAAGAACAAACAAACTTATCAAGTTTTTCTCACAATTAATCTATTTATTTTTTAAACACCAAAGAAAAATGAAATTAAGTTGACTGCAAAAACAGATAGAAAAATCAAAACAAGTCAACCAAATGCCTGATTGAAGACTATCTGCTTTAAGTATAAAACAGGGCATTTGGTTCAAAGAAACGTTTGTGGTCAAAGTTTACTCAATGATGTTGTTCATTACAGGGAAAATCTTCCGTTACTTGTCAAGACTCTTTAAAATGGTCTGATGTTCCTCCCACATGTAATAGTTCTTGTCCTCAATGTCTAACTGGACCTGACTGCAAAGAATCAACCAGTTGGGCAACACTGAAAGCACTCATCAAAGATATTGGAGCATGGGATACTGCTACTGTAAGATACTTTTGTTGCTTGTTTCATAAATTCAGGTTACAGTCCAAACATTTAATCACAATGCACAATCACGAAATTCAGCACACCAGAGGAAACAGGGTCAGCTGGCGATGTTCCTTTATGAAATTCAATAACTCAAATGCCTGCGTTTAGAACAATTGCTGTGGTGCTGCAGTGGTAAGTAACCAAATTCTGGAAAAGGTGTCACAGTTTCAAAAATATAATTGGCAAGTAAGGGTGTTTGAGTTGGACAGTCGTGTGGACAAAAATATTAACAATAGCTTGGATAAGTTTTTGCACGAGCTTGCGTGCCTTTTGAAAACCATTTGTTTTACATGCCACACGGTAGACAACTCTTCTTCTTTGCCACTCCAGAGGTCGAGGGGCTCTGCCTTTTCCCACCCTTGGGCAGTGGCGTCGACTCAGTCTGGATGTTTTGGGTAGGTTTCGAGCAGCTACTGAATAGATAGCCTACGTCATCCAGTTCACGCAGACCACGCACACCACTTAGCGCATTGTAGATGGTGCAGTTGCAGCTGGTGTGGTCTGCGATTTGTTCTTCCTTGCCACACCCACAGATCGGGAATGGAGCCATCCCCCATTTATGCATGTTGGAGCGGATTAGTCTGACGCCAGTGCGCAGGCGGTTGAGCCGCATCCAGGCCTTCATTGGCAAAAGCATTCTAGTTAAATGAGGGCTGCGGTGCTGGAGATGAAACTTTGGAGTCTTGGAGAGTCTTTCTTTTACTCCGAGCTCCGTTGGTATCCAATGGTTTTTATCAAGAGTTTTAATTTATGTGATAAATAAATTGCTTGTACAAAAACTCAATTTTTTAATACAGTAGGTTTTAAAGGTGTCATTAATTTTTTAGTTGATACTGTATCTGGTGTTATCCTAACCGTATTTTCAAAGGAAAAGAACCTGTACATTTTTTTGTGATTGAAGTTGACCACATTCTGCAGATTAGTGTAGGCTACGTGCTTGTTTATTTCTCTGTATAGCTAGCTACAATCTCCCTTCCAACGGTAAACATTTCTATGACTATGAACCATCTATTCGATTGCGTTTTTTTAAATTTATCGCCTTAAAATTGAGCATTCTTAACAGCAAAATAGCATAACGTACAGTCGTAGCCTATACTATATAGTTATGACCAAGTTTTATTTCTTTTCTGTCTGTTGCAGGTGCAGTATGCAGGTTACGGTATAACATGTCGTGTTAATAAACATGGAGGTGTGTTTTCATTTAACTGGGATTGTACTTGTACCGACATTTTATCCCTTGCTGCTGGAAGGTGCAAAGACTACAAAGCGCCACATAGCTCGTGCGAAGCTGCACTTGCTGCATTGGTCAAAAAGATGGTTGCTAAGAAAACGTATCCGGAACCATGTGACGCAAAATCCATGACAGAGATCTGTAAAACGTGATGTTGATCAATCCATCCCGAACGACAAAGTAAAATTTGAGGATGCTGGACAGTTGAAATGTTTGATACTTATGTTAACACTATGCTGGTGATACTGTTCTGTTAGCAGAATTGCAAGAAGATCTTCATGAAATATTAGACATCGTTAATTAAATTGGTAAAAATTTTAATTGGAAAATAAAGCTGAAAAGACTAAATTATTGATAATATTAAAATCACCAGACACTCCAATAACCTACTCCTGTAATTAAACTTCTTCTTCGTGTGAGCTTCTGTCTCCCTATAGATTCACGATGTACCGTACCGATAATTGTAATTAATAATAAACACATACAAAATTTAAAACTTTTCTTATCTTACTCATTTTTAATTTTATAACAGATTTACGACGTCATCACACTACTACCCGACCTTATTCTCATTAAATATACAAATATGTATAGTGTATACAAAAAAGAACACAATCGGTATCGTTTTCAAAGTCCTCGGTTTGACCTGACTTGGAATCAATGTCAGATCTACCAGCACCAAACCGGAAGGCGAAACCACTCGGCCACTGAGCTGGTGATGACAATACTGGTACAACACCATCATGGCTACACCGACTTAAGAGAAAGTTAGAAGACAACCGTAATTTTGATTACAGGCGCATTGCTAAGAACATTTCAGGCACAATGGAGGTTGAATGGAACGACGCAGTACACAACAAAGTGGCAACGTAAACGGGACCAGAGAATCCATGCGTGTAGATTTGGATGCTCTGGCGCAAAATGTGACTGATTGGTCGCTTGCATTCTGATCTCCACAACAACCGTAAACATAGAAAGCGACGCAAAAAAACGTAAAAAAGACCTGAGCTACAAAAGACATGTTTAAAGGTGAGCACGAACACCGGCTTCCTTGCCTTCCCATCCATTTAATTTAAATCTTCATGAATCATGTTGTCAACCTCCTCGCGGTGAGTCTTAGTAACTGCACAAAACAAGCTAATGACAACAAACAGAGACACATCAGGGCATCTCCGGGGTGGTAAAAGGATAAACCCTCGGCCCCAGAGAACGAAGAAAGAAGCCAGAAGTCCCAACATCCTACAGCTTAACGTTGAAGGCCTTACGACTGCTAAAATCGATGTCGTACAAAGAGTAGCTCAACAACAAAAGGCCCTTATCATCATCCTCCAGGAGACCTAGTGCCAGAGCGTAGACAGGCTAGTGATCCCAAATTACTCACTAGCTGGGTCAATCCTAAGCAGGACTCACAGCTTAGCCACATTTGTCCACGAGACGCTGAACTGGAGACTGGTTGAACAATCCCCTTCAGACTCAGAGATTGAATGGCTAAGTGTGGACGTCAACGGCTACAGAATCGTAAACATTTACAAGCCACCTCCCTCGCCACTCACTCCGACGGCCATCCCAGTGTATCTCCACCCCTGCCTCTATGCTGGCGATTTTAATTGCCAGCACGTCGACTGGGGATACCGCATCACCAGCTTTTCCGGTGCATGTCTGGCTAACTGGGCATCAAACAACAACTATGCCCCACTATACAACCACAAAGACGAAGCCAGCTTCACATCCGGGCGATGGGGCTCTGGAACAAACCCATTACCCAGACATGGCCTGTGCTAGCATTGGCAACGACAATCAGCTTCCGGACAGACGTATGCTACAGAAGTTCCCTCGGTTCCAACACCGACCTTCTCTCATTACCGCAATACCGCTCAAGACACCAATTCCGAGTGAACCAGTCAAGCGGTGGAACTTCCGTAAAGCCGACTGGAATCGCTTTAGCCTCCTTACAAACAAGTTCACAAATGAGTTACCTCCACCTAACTGTCACAAAGTGGACGAGGCCTACCAGAACTTTTGCAACACCATCTTAACATGTCCCAAGCAAGCCATCCCTCGCGGTCGTAGAAGTAACTACACTCCGTGCTGGGATGCAAAGTGCGAGCGCCTCAACCAATCTTTTGTTAGCTCTTCAGATGGTCAAACAACACCCTCAGCCGCCAAGGCTCTTTTGGAAAGACTCGATGCAAAAAGAAAAGAACGCTGGACAGAGACCAACAAATCTATCGATCGTTCGCACTCAAGCCGTACAGCGTTCAGCACACTCAATAACCTTACGGGACGATCAAGACAATCACCCCGACAATATCCCATTCCTGCTAATAAGATCGCATCGCAGGTAATAAAAAATGGGATATATAAGCCGTGTGACCGTACCTTCGATCGGTTTGTTACCAAAGAAGTGACAAAGCTTTGGAAGATCAACACACCCAACAAGGAGAGCATTTCTAGCTCCTTCTCGCGGAGCGAATTTAATGCTGCCCTCAAGCACCTAAAACCTGGTAAGGCCCCTGGTCCAAATAGGATATGTCCAGAGCTGACCATACACGCTGGTTATGTTTTAAAGTCTTGGTTATGCGATTTCCTGTCGTCCTGCCTGCGCCGCCTCAAGATTCCTAAAGTATGGAGAAGATCTCTGGTCGTCGCGATCCCTAAGCCAAACAAACCACTAGACGATGCAAAGAGCTATCGCCCCATCACGTTGCTATGCACCCCTTTCAAGATCCTTGATCTTTGAAAAGACTGATCTACGCCCGTGTCGAACCAATAATTGACCCACTGCTTCCCAAAGAACAAGCTGGTTTCCGACATGAGAGGTCAACTGTAGACCAAGTCACACTACTAACTCAGGATATTGAGCAGAGTTACTCGGCAAAAATGAAAGCGGGGGCTGTTTTTATCGACCTAACAGCAGCCTATGACACTGTTTGGCACCGTGGCCTAGTCTACAAGCTACTCAGCCTACTCCCTGACAGACACATGGTCAAAATGATCATGGAACTCGTCCACAACAGGAGTTTTACCCTTACCACCAGAAGCGGAAAACCAAGTAGACTGCGGCGACTCAAAAACGGTGTCCCACAGGGATTAGTCTTGGCTCCCCTCCTTTTCAACGTCTATACGCACGACCTACCATCATCTGACAAATATGCATATGCTGATGACTTGGCCATCTTGTACTCTGCGAAAGACTGGCAATCATTACAAACGACGTTGAGCCAAGACATGACGACCATATCTGGATACCTTCATCAATGGAAAATGAAGCTCAGCGAAAGTAAAAAGTGACCGTTAACGGCAAAATTCTGCCGCCCTGCCCAGAACCAACATACCTTGGGGTTACACTTGAGACAGAAAGTGCGTGGGAAAAAAAATCGCTACCGGGAGCTTTTTCTCGGCTGCCAAATCTGTGTGCTTGGAGGCCAAAATACAAAATAAAAATAACGATAGCACAAGTAAATAGAATTAAACTTGCAACAATGCTAAAGTGATCACTTAGCGTTGTTTAAGTCTGCGCCTGGGCGACATCCTAGGAATAGAATCGTTGCACCACGCAATAACTGCTTTATCGGGATTGTAATTCAGTACTGCGTGACCATCTAACGACACTCGCACGAGTGTCACCAATGTAGCTGATTTTAAAGAAGTTCGCCACTCCTCTAGAATTCTTTTTAGCAACGAAAAACAACGTTCGACATGTGCTGACGATGACAGCAAGGTAATAAAATAAGTATTTCAATGATGTGAAGGACATCACTAAAAGAAGCAAAAACAGAGAGAGACTGTTCACCAGGCATTTGATAATAAAATTAATTTGCGTTCTTCTGGTGAATATTTAGATTAAACGTCGGAAATAAAAAAAAAAAGCTAGTTATCATCTTTAACATCAGGAGGTAACCTAGTAAATAGTCACCAGAAGAACGCAAATTAATTTTATTACTAAAAGAAGCATTATTTATAATTTTTGCAAATATGATCAAAAAATGTTTTCCCCTCGGATGTCAATTAACCTAGTTCTCCTTTTTAACAACGATTCAATGTCCGACAACATCGAATCGACATAAAAACGACAATATTGCCAGCCGATCAAAATTAGCACTTCGGATTAAGACTTTGTTAAAATACACGTCGGGAATTATAAACAAGACTTACAGCGCTGGTGATCGCAGATCGATATATTCAAGGGCGCGGAAGTAGGGGTGCTCAAGGGGCTTCAGCTCCCCCTAGAGCTAATTCAGCCCCCCTTGGAATTTTGGATAATTGCTTCATCCCCCCTAGAAAATTCTGATAATTTAAGGTCCATAACATATTTTCAGAAAATTATCGAGCAATAATTGCTACGATGAATCGATCGAGTTCCTATTGCGTGTGATCGCGCTCTTCATTCGAAATAAAGAGTCGTCAATCACAGGGAACTATACCTCGCAGTAGCGGTTTAAGCCACCCTCCCTACTAACACGGCGTTCCATCGCTTATTGGACATCATTCTGCAATATTCACTTTACACTTACAGCATAGAACAGCAAGAGATCTGGTTGTTATAACGGAGTGTGGTCCAAACTTAAATCATTATGCCTTGGATCGTTATACATTCACTGCAGTAATCATGCTTTCGATGTGATTTTGCAAGACGTTGTAAGAGGTGAGGAGGTGAGGTTTATTGCCGATGTCTTAAACTTCGTTCAAGGCAGTTGTAATTCGTGAATCGTCTAAACGTAAATCTTTATTCATGTCGTTTTTTGGTTCCGATGAAGTTGCCTGCAATCTTCTGGGTTTGTGTCCTACTCGTTGGTGCGTTTGTGCTTCTGCCCTCGTTCGTGTTGTTAAGTGCTCCCCTACCCTGTTGCAATGTCTGACCGACATGACAGAAGATAGTGCAATGGAAGAAGACGCACGTGCAAAGATAGCCTATTCAGCTTGGTAAAATAAGCACACACGATGCGGCTTTATTTTTCGATTACCTGCAGAGGTGAAGTTTTTCAGCCTGCAGAAGCCGTCGCTAGACAGCTCCAAAACAAGAAAATCTCTGCTTCTTCAGCTTTGGATCCATCACCAGTTTCCGCGAGCGGATCAAAAATCTCAGAAAAGAATCCGTTTCCAAGCTTGTCGAAGCAGCGAACGTCCCAGCGTCTGCCAATAACCTAAAGACGCCAAAGGATCTCCGAGTGAGCAAAACTCCAGCAAAATTTTGAAACACAGAGGAATCGGATGCTTTGTTGTCTGCGTGAGAAGGAGCGTGGAAACATCAATACATCAAAGCCCTTGAGTTGTTCAAGCTGAGCTTGATCGAAGATTCGACCAGGTGGATCTGCTTACAGCAGCCACCAGAGAAAAGGCCCTTCTGAGCTGTGCAAACGGTGAGGAAGGATCTGATACTGAGATCAGCTTACCGGATGCAATCAGAAAAGATCGCCTAAAACGGAACTTACCTTGCTCAGCGATGCTGTATAAGTGGAAAAACCGCAAACAAAACCGCGTTCAAAATGTTGCTGAGATACTATCGCAACTAAACCCTCCAACACTGATCTTTTCAAAGAAACGTGAAACTTCGTGGAACTCTGCCTTTGCCTCCCGGTTTCAGCTGCATCATCAGAAAGTTCTTTTTCTGCTCTAAGACCCCTGAAAACGTGGTTGAGAAGCTCGATGACACAATACAGACTTACTCACCTTGCGTTGATGTAGCCTATGTCCACCAAAACATTTTGAACACTGTCGATGTCAAAAAGCTCATGACACAGTTCATATAGAGAAAAACCTGAGCGAAAAGCAATCTTCGGAAGAGTGTGAGAATTCATTTCCACAAACTGTTGTTTTCACATCACTTTCTAATTTGTTCGTTTTCTTTTTAATTTGCTGAACAGCTGCTTTGTTGTTGCCGTTCTTCGTTTCTTACAATTTACAAGGTGTGTGTTTTGGCGTTGTTTTACACACAGGAGGGACCTATAAAAGTTGCTACCAGTTTTAAACGTTCTCCTACAAAAGGGAGGTCTGGGGGGCGAAGCCCCCCAGAAGCTCACAACACTAATGGCAGCTTCAGCCCCCCCCCCCCCCCCCCCCTAGAGAAAAATAGTTCCCGCGCCACTGGATATATTCCATCAATAACAAATATTCCCGCACAATGCAACAGTGGCGATGATGACGCTCTGACCTAATTTTGCGTCACTCTTTGATACCACATATTTTCGACAGTTAATCCACGATCATTCTATTGCAAAATTAAATAATTGGCTAGAAGAGACCGGCGGCCAAACTTGGCCGATTGAGGAAGTAGCACTGGCGGTCATTTAAGCACTACTTACTGGCCATGGCCGTAGGCTGCTTTAAGGCTTGACAGTAGGTTACATCATTATAACATAGCATGATGCCCTTCTTTGTATACCGGACACTTGTAGGCTATCATTACTCAATACATAGTGAGCTGATAGATTAGTATTATCGCTATATTTTATCTTAAAACTTGAAAAAAAATTGGCCTTTTAGTAAACAAAAGTGCCCTTTTTTCGTAAACTTCCCCCCCAGTCAAAAATCGTTCCGGCGCCCCTGGCTAGGCTATTTCACAGCAGAAATTATGTAAAAACATGTAGAAAATCGTACTCGATAAAGGAAGTGAAAGAAATCAACTAGCATGAAACTGTGCACTATCCTGAGCGAAGGTCTACCTATCTCCTGAAGTGATAAAATCACCGATATTATCACAAAATCGTGGTTACCGTGGTATTAAATAGCTTACCGTATTAATACTTATTTTGCATCAGACTAATTGGTTCACATAACACACTAAACATTAAAAAAGTTTAGCCTATAATTAATATCCACGTAGAGACAGTTTGTTGAAGCGCGATGAAGTGAACAGCCGAGCCATTCCTAACTGAAAAGAAAAACAATACCGTAAACCGGGGCTACTTTGAACGCCAGGGTAACTTTGAACATTTTTTTTTTATTTTGTTTGTTCATTGTATGTTTACCTAAAAAGTATCTTCGCTTATTTTATTTTTCTGTTTAGCAGTCAATTTGTAAATAGTGTCTGGTACAGGGCCTCCGAGAGATTTCAGCACTGGTCGAGAAAAAACACGAAAAATGGGCCCCATAATATTTTTTAGCAAATATTGCATTGCATGTTCGTGTTAAGCTGAAATTAGCCTACTTTTCTCAGCATGAAACGAACTTCGTTCAATGTAAAAATCATCAATATATAATCACTGGATTACACTTGCAGCAAAAATGCCACTGAGGCAAACTATTTTGTCTAGAAAGTTTTGTAAACACACAATAGGCCGACACTTCCGACAGGCAACGAAAATAGTTCAACCAAGCATTTAATTCAGGAGTGTCCAAACTTTCTCCCACGCGAGCCAGTTTTGATAATAAGTGTTCGCGGGCCAACAGCCACAATAATTTTTCTGAAAACTGCAAGTTGAATTTATATAATTTTTTTTGTGTCTGCAGGCCAAAAATAACACATTGTAGCCTACAACAACAGGCGCGGGCCATACAAAAACGTCTCGTAGGCCGGAGTTGGCTCGCGGGCCGGACTTTGGACATGCCTGATTTAATTCAACCCTTTCTGGACTTTTTGCAACGCAAAGTTACGGATCACAGCATCAAATGATAAAATTTTGCGACGTCTGAATTGATGCACAACATGTCTAGTTAGGCTTTTCAATCGGTTTTGAGTCATAGGCCTACTAGTCATAGGCCTACTGGAGCGCAAACATTTCTTTACAAATTTCAGTAATTGCTAAAACCACGTTCTCAAAGCACAACCGTTGGAGGTAGCTACTGGAACACAAAAAAATCATAACAAAACTATTTGGAAAAACCTTTCGAAAGTTGCAATCAATGATTCCTTGTGTAGAGATTATGGGGTGGTTCGTTTTGGTTTGCAGCTGAAGTTTGCTGTGTGGCTTTCTGTCAAAAGTACCAACTCATCCAAAATGTCTTGAAAAATGTCATTGTTGTAGCCTACAAATGGTTTAAATTTGTCTCACATGCCCACAACTGCACAGTGCACAACAGACATATGATGAAATTTTCATGGAACTTCAAACTCATCGACGATATGTTTGAGTTTGTTGATACATTTGTCAATTCCAACAACTATCGAATCTTTTGCAATGTAGGGTAGAATACATTTCCTTCGAATGATTCAGCTAGTTAGGTGGAGTAATAAAAGCGTTCTGTCCTCAGGAAAAAAAAGTCATTTTCTTTTAAATTTATAATTGCCACTGCAACTTTAGCTTGCGAGTAGTAGCCTACTCTTCTCAGCTTTCTCTTACTTAGATTACATCTTCCTTTAATTTCATTAAATTCATCAGTGAATCTTGTTTAGGACCGTAATCCACATAATGCAAAGCAGTCACAAATTTAAAACTGCTAGTTGTAGGCTACTTTAGCATTGACTCAGCTTCCGATCAAGCTCTTGTTGGTTTTAACTTGATGCATTTAAAGGCATACTAAAGGAAAATTTCAAACCGGAATTAAGCATTAAAATGAGTAAACTGAACATTCAAGAATACATTTCAAAAACAATTACCCAAAAAAATTTGTTTTCAATGGCGCTGGCAAGGCCCAAAGTCCAGTGTTTCATTTATTTTCATTTTTTTCAAAATGACCAAAACGTGCAAACACAGCTCAAGAATACGTCATAAAGTCCAGCAATAACAAAAGCCACGTTACCAATCTGATGTTTTGAGCAAACTGTCTGCTGTTTTGATGTTAAAATGTGCTGTTTTGATGTAAATACATACATAGCCTACAGTCAAATCGCCCGCAGTAACAATTATTGCGTGATCGGTTGATTGCTAGACTTTATGACGTAGACTTTATGACGTTCTTTACAGTCGCACGCTTCGTTGCTCAGGCCAATCTTGTTTTGAAAGCTCTGACAAAAGCACGCGCACAATGGTGGTCAGACCGCAATGGGGCAAAATTTTATTGAAAATCGTTTTATGGTAGCATGACACAAAGAACGTGGAAAATCGCCAAGTCAGGTTTTTCCTTTAATACCCCTTTAAGAAACGTCTTTAGAGCTCCAATTGCAAAAGGGTAATGTAAAGCATTGGGTTTGACTGCACCACGCCTTGATTACTTTCTCGAAGTCAATTTTCTTTGCGAGATGATAGGACAGCTTTCTTTAGATTTTTCAGAAATTTTCCTTTGACTGGGCTATAACTTTAAAGATGCCACAAGCTTACAGATAATCAATTACTCCAAAAAGGATAAGACATTTGAACAACGCTGTCTGTAGGCAACATTATGAATTCCAACCAGATTTAAGCAACAACATCCATAAACAAAAAACTCAAATAAAGAAAAAAACTTACTATACCTTCCAAATCACATCATGAGAAGCATAACTAACAAAGGCTACTTGACCACACGAAAACAAAAGATCTTTTAACTATGACAAAATTACATCCAGTTGCAGCAATAAGTTAATAAAATCAAAAGTTTTAAAACTGTTCGGCCACACTAAAAGATCACAATTCGGAATCAGCAAAGTTTGCACAGAAGGAAAAGTAGAAGGAAAAAGAAAACGTGGCAGACAACCAAAACGATGGCAAGACAACATCCAATCATGGACCGGACTCAACTTGAACTTGGCGACACTGGGCGAGCTGGCTCAAATCGCCACTCTTGGAAGCAAATAACTCATGTTGATGCGCAATCTGATGCATGAGGAGATAATGACTGATGCTGATAATGATCCATAAACAAAAAATATACAGGATTTACTTTCTTTAATCGTGCTTGGACTGATACCTTTAACTTTCCCAGATAACTTATGTTGGATACAACATCCTATGCATGGCCAAAGCAGATTTTGAAGTTATGGTTCAGTTGTCAAGCAAAAATAGTTCCCGCTTAGCTAAAATAGCGCCACTTTTCAAATTGAAACTATCAATACAATCGAAACCGTTCAGTGATACAGAAATCATTTCAGCTTCAGATTTTACGTCTTGAAGCTGTTCAACATCGCCTACCTTAACACGAAAATGATTTGTTCTTGATGAGAAGCATCGAGAGTGACATTTACAATGATTGAGAAATACTTGGAACTACGCACTTCATTTAAGAATTTGTTGATTTTTTAGTTGGTACATTTTTACTTTAGTACTGAAAATGGGCCCCCCTCAAAAGTGCAAAAACAAAAAACTACTCGTTTTTCCTTTACAATGTTTTGCTAGGGGGAAAACTGGCCCGACTTCCCCCCCCTCTCGGAGCCACTGGTCTGGTAAACTGTTTCTGAAAACTTTTTCTGTTCGAAAAAAAAGAAGATTGCTGCTTTGAGACTATTTTGCTTTCAGCCTCGATTTTGAGGGAAATAATCAGTTTTGGCATGGTAAGAATACTTCATTGTGTGTCTGAGTGGTTTTAACGCTTTTGGGCAAGACCTTCTTATCAATTGCAGGGTAAGTCATAAGCAAGTTATATCAATATGCATAATATATGGGGTTACTTTGAACCCGATTGCGGGGGTACTTTGAACACTGACAATTTTCTAAAAAAAAGCGGTTAAGATAGAGATTAAAACTGAATGTTGTTTGTGCTGTTTAGAGACCTAATTGGTCCCCCTAACATATTGCAATTTAGCGCGGATAAGTTAAGAAACCGCTGATGCACTTCATTTTGAAGTCAAAAAGCGTTCAATGTAGCCCCGGTTTACGGTATTGTCAATAGGCTAGGCCAGTGCTACTCAAACTTTTTTATGCCGTGTACCGGCTGAGCACCTTCCATCACTTGGCGTCCGGGTCAATTTGCGAAAAAAAGACAAGAGCAAAGTCATTATTACTTTTGTAACAAATACACAAAAAAAAAACACTTTTATTAATGGTCTTTTCGAATTTTGATGCGAAGTGTGCGCTTGCTTATTTGCAACCAGCTTATCCAATTGCGGTTCAATGGAAGACAATGCTACTAGCTTCAACAAATCTATGTAAAAACATGCTCAACACACTGCAATCATCTGATATTTTGAAGTCAGAGTGTGGCCGATCAATTGAGCCTCTCCCTTCTCTACTCGTTACTCATACTGGACGCTACAGATATAGTCAAGCACGTGGACACAGCTCAAACACACAAAAAGGATGATCATCTCGCATCGAACATTGCGATACTATGTTGAAATAATGGATAACAATTACGAAATAACATTTCTTTGTGACGTAACTGGAAGTCTTCGTAGTAGCGGGCCACCAAACAGTCTATAGCTGTGAAAGCAGATTGAACATTATCGTTGCCTAAAAATTATTATATAGACGTTCTGATCAACATAAAACAAATTACTCAATTTACAACTTCTCCTAATTAACCGCGTACCAGCAGCCAAGTGCTCGCGTACCGGCACCGGTACGCGTACCGGCGTTTGAGTAGCACTGGGCTAGGCCACATCACTTCAGTTTGTTTTTATTTCTGATCATTACAACAAAAAAACAATAGACTACTGTAGTATAGGCTACCAAACATAATAGAGGTCTAAGAGAGGGTAGAAGCGACAAAACGCAAACGTTAGCCTAACGTACTTAATACCAAAACAGGATAGGCCTAGTCACTAATGCGGCACGGTCGGAAAACGTTAGATTTAAAAGAATTTCAACATATTAGAAAAACGAAGAGAAATAAATGACAATGAGTAACTTAAGAATAAAAAACAACTGTTGCTATAACTTATTGATCGGCCTTGGTGTGTTATCAGTAGTGCTGATGGTTGATAAGAGTCGGAAAGCAATCTTGATGAGTTCGGTCTTGGTGGAGAAGAACAGGATAGGCAAAGAAATCTTACTAACAGCAAAGTCATTTTTAAACGTAACTCACCAGTCTTTGCAAGACTAACAACAACAGTAGGTTACAGTTATAGATAATGCCCCGCTAGCTCAGTTTGTTAGCGCGTGACTTCTGGGACAAATAAACTTCCAGATCAAGCGGCGCTGGTTCGTCTTTCGGGGTGTGCGCTTGAGCAACGCACGTCAAGGGCTGCTCTCCATTCAGCGACATCTAAATGATGGAATGATTCCTTGGCAACAAGACTTCAACAATCGGAAACTTCACTCTGTCAATCTCGGTGACCGGGCCTGCGTCAGTGGTTCAAAACCTTAAGTCTATGCGAAATTGCCAGGATGAAGCTCTGCAAGAAGCTTTCCGAGTATAAAGTTTCAATCATAGGCCTAGTAGGCCAGTCAATCAGTTTGTGTCCCGCTTAGCAGAACCTCTGAGAGAAATTTTCACTAGGGGTACCAAGAGTCTTTCCGGGCCTGCCTCTCACTCCAGGCCCCCTCTGTCAAAGGGAAAAACACGTGATTTGCTTAGTCGTATTTCACACCATACAAAATTTTACTGCAGAATTGAACATATGTGCGCAATAATCGCATCATGCTGTAATAAAACTATTTTTTAGTGTTTTGTGTTGTGCATATCATGTGATCTGTCCCTCGCCAATTTGTGTGTCTTGAATTGAATTCGTGTGTCAGTTGTTGATGGTGCTGTTGAGAATGTTGAGATGTGTCGCTTGTACAGCTTTAATGTAAAATTTTTAAATTTATTTATTTATTTCTCTTAGATGTAGCCTATAATTATTATTCCTGACGAGGAACACTATGTGGTGTCAAAAACGTTGGATTTAGTAGTTTTTTTTCTTGTTTTTTTGTGTGATAATATAAAACATGTTAAATCCGTTAAGGTTACTGAGTGAGTGTTACATGTATCTGGTAGCCTACAAGCCAAGCTCTCTACCAAGGCTCAAACATAACATCTTGTTAAAACATAATTAAATTAATCATCTGACCAATAACCTTTCTTTATTAACTTTTCATTTACCACATGCTCAGCAGAGGTGAACGAAGTCACCTTATTTTACTTCTGCTCCAAAAGTATTGACTCCGGCTCCTGCTCCAACTCTTAAATTCATTTTGAAGTGAAATATGGGTGAAACTACCTGTTTCAAATAGTTTTTAAAAACACAAAAAACAATGGGTTTTTCCAAGACAGACAATGCCTGGTAAGCTCTTTTAGCATCGTAGGCTACAGAGATTTTGCTCCTGTTGCCTTTCTGAATGAATCAATTTGATAACTCATCGATTGTCTATTCAGCTCTGAATAATTTTTGAACATTTCAGGAACTTAGCCGGTCTTGAAAATTCGTGCAAATTCTTTATACTTTGCCAAATCGGAATTCAGGCTACTTTCAAACCGTTCGGTCAGTTCAGAGATAACTCTGTCCATGAACTGATTCTAAAGAAGTAGTTTATAATGCAGTTGAGTGTCTGCAGTAGGCTATAGCTGCCATCGAGCCTCCACACAATCTTTCAGAGACTCTTCTTTGCCGTAGTGCTTGCGAAGACGTGATAAAAATAGCAGCAAATTTTTCCGGAAGTGAAACTGCATTTTTGTAATAATTGTTCTCAAACTCTAAATCACGATATTTCTCTAGAGCAGGGGTTCTTAACCTGTGGGTAATTACCCACTAGTGGGGAATTTGAGGATTTCAAGTGGGTAATTTGAAGTTGGGTTTGTTGTTCTATGTGTACTCCAGTGCAGTGGTTCTTAAACGGTGGGAAATTTCCCACCAGTGGGAAATTACTGAATATCCATGCAGTGGGAAATTCTTTCTGGTCTGGAAGTGGGAAATTGTTTTAAGTTTTACTCGAATATCCAAGGATGTAAATCTGATTAGTTAGTCACAAAAGTAATATTTTTTAACAAACATCGAGTCCTAGTGCATTGTTTTACAATTCATCTGGAATCAGATTTGCGTTGTGCAATCTCAAAAATAGAGCCTGACATTGACTCGATCGTCACTGAAAAGCAAAAACAAAAATCGCATTGACATTAATGGACAATCTTTAATGTTATTCTTCTCATTGAAATTGTTCTTTTTGTTAAATACCATTGTGCTATGACAGATATGTCACACAGGTTACTAGGATTCATTTTGATTTTTCAGTCAGTTTTAAAAGTATGTGGGGAATATAGGTTTATTAAGTAGCGGAAGTGGGTAATGAAAGAAAAAAGGTTAAGAACCCCTGCTCTAGAGTCTAGAGTGATTTTCAGGATCTGAAACAGCTCTTCACAAGAGTCAATGTCAAGTTTTTCTCCTTGCAACGTGATACTAAATTGCTCCATAAGTGCCAAAGACTTTACAACCAGCACAAGTCGCAAATATGTTTCAGCTTTAACTAAGCTTTTTAAGATTCCTTGTGCTTTTATTTTTGCTTCTATTAGCGTAGACAGTAGACCAGAAGCAACAATTTCTGAGAAAGTTTTCATGATGCCATGATGGTTGACCGCCGTTGACTGTATCGGTGTCACCCTGCACAACCACCTCGTTGGGCACAATGGCCGCAGTTTGCTTCAATGAAGGTCGATCCTTCATTGTCTAGCGTGAAGTCCAAGACAATTTAGAACTGTGATCAAACATCAATAAAAGAAAAACAACAGAAATTCGAGATGCTGGCAAACAACTAAATCGAAGACTTAGCCTACAACTTCATAGCAAATTGTGTTTCTAAATTATTGGGGGGGGATGCTGCCAAGATATTGGGGAGATATATCCCCCACCCCCCCCACTTCGGCACCACTGTTTGCTACACTATGCTCCATCCCCCCCCCCCCGGACAGGAGAATAACCAACTTTTATGATTTAATTTAGGGTGCTTTTAACAGAACATTTTTGCACGTAAAGCATTAAATCACTACTTTGGGCCCCCTAATTTGCTCGCAATGCACTCAATTATCTTTTCCTGCAATTTTGCTACATTACGGGGCCCCCAGGGCTGAAGAATAACAACTTTGAAGCTTGAATTTAGTCGTTTAGGATGGTTTTAACCAAAACTTTTTGCACGTAAACTATAAAATCACAATTTTGCCCCCCCCAACAAGCACAGGCCTAGAACCTCAAAGGTACGCCGTACCCTCCGTACCCCCCTCTCACAGGCCTTTCCGCTGAGTCGTCACCGTTTGAGCTATGGCTTGGATTCATGTGTGTGTGTGTGCACTGTGCAGTTAGTGTTTTTAAACTAATCGACAAAAATTATCCAGACAACTTATATACGCAAGAGATAGGCTACATGTTAGCCTAATTAACTCAACAGTGGCATGATAATCCATCAATCGCCGAATACAAGCAGTAGTTTGATGAGGTAGACTACCTGCATAAAGCAATTTGCCATGCTTGGATGCAGGGAATGGAAGACAGATTTTGGGATGGAAAATATCAAGTATTGTTAACGCAAGTTTCTCCACGTGTTAATTTTATTCGTAGGCCTTTATCCATTGTTCGTTCAACCGTTTCGCCACTGTCCAAATTGTTTGCTCCGCGTTGGCAGTGATTGACGTTGTTTTGCAATGCCATCGCTGTCAACGTGGAACCTTTTTCGCTATAAATACCAGTTCATTTGTAGTGTTGTTCATTCGCAATTCAAAAGTTGTACTGAAGCATAGGCGTAGCCAGGGGGGGGCGAACGGGGCCATGGCCCCCCCCAAATTTTCAAAGTTTGGATTCCGAAGTTGAACCCTTTGTTGAAAATATAATATAATTTGTATAAATTTATATTGTTTTCCAAGACATCTGGCTATTAACACCCCCCAGGACTTGTTTTAGACACACAGAAAGACACCAATAAATTTTGCAAATCGTAAATCGTGCAAAGTTTACGCGATTTACGCTTCTTTTAACTAATCTGTGGAAGCAATTTCAGAATCGCTTACTCTCTAGGGTTTTTGTGTAGCTGAGTTTTTTGTGTTCTCTAATTTTAGCCGCAGTTTTTGCCCGTTTGTGGGTAGATAAGAGCTACCTTTAATAAGTTAATAGCTGTTTATCTGCTAATAAGTTTCATACAAATATTACCCTGAAAGTGTTTCCAGAAAGCGTTATAATCCATTATTTAAGTGTAATTTTGCAAAATTTTTCCGGAGGAGCATGCCCCCGGACCCCCCTAGAATACGCGTGCCTTCGGCACGCTCTAACCCCCACCAGCTTTATTGCTTCTCTTGCTTAACCCACCAGGATGCGCCACTGCACATCAGGTGGCGATGTCCTAAATCAAACATTTTGTCGTTCTCTTCAATTCATCAAATATTTGGCCCCCCCCAAAAATTTTTTCTGGCTACGCCACTGTACTGAAGAGAGCTAAATGCTCGAAATCCGGATATACAACAAATTCATGCTGTGTATGAATTGGAATTAAAAGCGAATTGAAGTTCATCTGGTCTTTTGTCTCCATTCATAGAATTTGAGCATACGCTGACGACGACGATTAACTTTCTAACTCTTTATCAAGACATGCAAAATATTAGGCTACGTTGCTTGCTCAAATAATTCGATTTTCGGGACTGTTGCCTGACACGTATTTGTCAAACCTACTCTCGTTAAGCAGAATTGACCAATCAGAAAGCAATAAACGATTCACACTTCTCCCAAGAGGAGGAAACTTCTTGACGTTTGACAGCATTCCATCATACGACACTTGTGTTCTATACATTTGGAGATTCTCGAGAGTTTTGTGTATTTTTATGTTTGGAGATTCTCGTAGAATCAATCTACGCTTCTAGTTCTAACAGCAAACAGTACGTAATCCTTAGGAAAATAGACTACGGTAGCGTACTGCTGTTCAATTTTTGGTTTAAATTTAGCCTATGGTTTTTAAGTTTATTTGTGGCATATTCAACGCGCAGATCACAAAATGTGAAGATGGAAGAGATTTCTGAGATGGAATGGAAGATTTCTAAGGTGAAATGGAAGAAAATCTCAGGATGGAAGATGGAAAAAACGTTTTCCATTCCATCCCATACCCTGCTTGGATGAAGAGATTTTTGCACAAAAACCAGCAAGCCAGAGGACATGTATATTTTTTCATTAGCCTACACTGTAAACGAAAAAGGCTCGAAAAAGAACCTATAAGGGAGCTACTGCGAATGGGGTTCTTTTTAAGAAAAGAACCCTTTAGGGGGTTCTTGAAAGAACCTATAAGGGAGCTACTGCGAATGGGGTTCTTTTTAAGAAAAGAACCTTTTAGGGGGTTCTTGAAAGAACCTATAAGGGAGCTACTGCGAATGGGGTTCTTTTTAAGAAAAGAACCCTTTAGGGGGTTCTTGAAAGAACCTATAAGGGAGCTACTGCGAATGGGGTTCTTTTTAAGAAAAGAACCCTTTAGGGGGTTTTTGAAAGAACCAATACAGGGTTCTTTCAATAACCCCCAACGGTTTTTTTTCTTAAAAAGAACCTTTTTGAGGTACTATTATGAACCTTCTGAACGTTCGATAAAATACCTTTCAGGTTTTTTTCTTATTTAGTACCTTTTTGAGGTACTATTATGAACCTTTGATAAAATACCTTTCAGGTTTTTTTTTTATTTAGTACCTTTTTGAGGTACTATTCTGAACCTTCTGAACGTTCGATAAAATACCTTTCAGAGTTTTTTTCTTATTTAGTACCTTTTTGAGGTACTATTCTGAACCTTCTGAACGTTCGATAAAATATCTTTCAGGGTTTTTTTCTTATTTAGTACCTTTTTGAGGTACTATTATGAACTCTCGATAAAATACCTTTTAGGTTTTTTCTTATTTAGTACCTTTTTGAGGTATTATTATGAACCTTCTGAAGGTTCGACAAAATACCTTTCACGGTTTTTTTCGTATTTAATACTTTTTTGAGGCACCAACCTTCCTATGATTCCAATAGACACCTTTAGATAAACTTACAGTGCTATAACTGATGCTTAAGGTTTTATTGAAAAAGACGGTTACAAAGCAAATACCTTCACAAAACACGATTATCAAGAAATCGTGTTTTGTAGAAATGAACAAGTGTAAAGAAAACGATGAAGCATCTTCATTCTTTACAGATAGGACAATAAAAAAATACAGACCATAACAACTACAAAAATTATATAGGATGATCGACTTGCAACAACGAGATACCGGTACACGTTTTCTGATCTCCTAAAAATCTTCCGAGCATCCTGTATAATCACTGCCCATTACAATTTATTGACAAAACGCAATACCTTGCTTGTTCTAAATGTAAAATGTGGGTAGAGAAAAAAGACAAGGTATGCTTAATGGATTTGGGGTGCTGGATGTTAAACACCCAGTAAGTACTCATCAGCACGGCCACAGCATCCACTAAATTATCCATGCCAATTACTTGACACCAGTCAACCACGACAGTGAAGCCATCTTCTTCTTCAAACTGTATAACCGGATATGTTGATTCTGGATTCTATAACAAACAATGAGCATATTATATATCAACTCGATGGCCAGCACAAGTGCGGGCATTGAGCAACATTCACTTCACCAAACAAATAGCCTACAATGGGTGGGAGACACACAACCAAGAGCCTTTTACTTCGTATCACATTTAGCGATTTATCAATCAAGTGCGATGGCTCGCCATGCAGGACATCAGTAATGTTCTTAATCAACTTTTACATTCTTAATTAGCTTAATTATAACCACCAATTTCCGTAACAAAGCATGCATTGAAAATTGATGCTTATTGCATTGGTTGTGATGTAGCCATGATAACTCTCATGAAAGAGTGACGGTACCGTGAGTATAGCCAGCTTGGATTAAACTAGTTCTTCTCTAAAAAATGATCTATTATTATCTATTAATTAATAGTTGCTATACAAACTGTACGAACTACAAATTAGGGAGCGTTCAACGTCAACCGGTAACTGGGGAGGGTACCTGAAAGTTGATATTGGAGGAGGGGGTGAAAAGCTGGGTGACGTCAATTGTAAACCCTTCTCCTCAAGCAAAAAAAGATAGTTTAAACTTAACTTGATATAATGAAAATGCAAGTTTAGTTATGTTACCTGTAAGTTCAGAATGTCCGCCGGCAATTTCTGCTTTTTAACGTCCTGATAAAAACGGTGGTGGCTAGTTTCTGAGAGCAGTTCAACACAATCTTTTTGCACCAGACTGTTCATTTCTTCGATCATCTGGAAAGACAAAAACCTCAAATTAACCCTCACATACATCCACGATTTCTGTCACTATATAGGATATATTAAAACTCATAGTATAAACACAGGGTCAGTTGGATAATAATCCTTAAAGGCGAAATATATTTGTCAATTAATCAGGCTTCTGTGTTTATACTGTGAGTTTACTGCACTGAGCTAACAAGTTCCAGCAGCGATCGCCTGATAGTTGTCGCCTGATATATCTGATGTCAGCTAGATCCCAGTCACCTTACTAACCAGAACGTCACACTGGCTTTAGTCTTTAAATAGTGCCGTATATATATAAAAATGAACGTAATGTTCAACATACCCAAACAGCGGTTCCCAACGACAGATATTTCGCTTGCAGATCCGCAACCGACATTTCGTTCCCATTGTGCAAACACGTGGATCGAGTGCGCAACATTCGGTCGCGAATCAAGCCGTTGTTGCGACAGCTCTCCCCCTTCGCCATCTCCCCTCTCAATTGTTTCAAATGACGCTCAATGTTGAAAGCATCTTCTACCTCGCCAAACAACTGTAAAACACAACAATTAGCACGCACACAACCATAGATACAAGGTTTGCAGTAATAAGGTTTACAGTAGAGTAGACATTGACAGTTGACGGGCATCCAGATGCGACGGTTTCTGAAGACAATATTATAAATTGTAAATAGAAACAGAGAATTAACTGTTGTTTTACAAAGTATAAAGTTGTTGTTATTGTATAAAGAAGACCACGTTGCGTAATCACAAAACAACAGACGAGAACATTAATCTGACGTGAGAGGATCCTTAGAATACAAACTTTTAACCAGTATATCGCCAAAGTACGACATAATTAATAATATAAAGAACAGTATCTTACCAACTAATTGTAGCATACAGATCTTCACGAGTTGATTTCTGCACTTCGATAGTTGGCATAATTACTGATACTATCTTATATATGCAGCAGCAGATGTCTTGACTCTATGTCTATACACTAATCTAACTATCGTAAACTGTGAAATGCGTTGTAGTCACCACATACACTGGCTTGACCGGTAAACTGGTCTGACCCGTAAACGTACGATAACTAGTAGAAATTACGTCAAGAGACGCACGAATGCTTCCTTCAGCTTACGAAGACGAAAAAAAAGTTTTCTAAACAACGACTTCAAGCTTGACTGAACAGCGACACTAAACGATAAAAACACAAGGTTGTTTTGATAATTTTACGTTAGTTTTTTTGTTTCGCCTACTTGTGTTCCTTTATTTCGTCATGCGTTCTTTATTGTTTTGCACTCTCTTGCACTGATCGCCAAAAGAAAAAAGGATTCGTAATTGGCAAATCGGTTTGTATTGCATTCGTTCTAAAATTGCTTATTTCAGTCACAAATCGAAAGCTCAAAAGTTACAGCGCAAGTGAAATTGCCTAACACGCACATTAAAGTAGCCTAAATTAATGCACATCAAGCATATTAAAAGCACAAACAAAAACCAAATCAAAAATCGTGTGTCGTTTCATCTCATTTTACAAATGTTGTAGACTATGTTTTAATCATCATCATCATTCGTTCAGTCGATTGGAATTGTCGGTCACGCAATATGCCTTCTCTCTTCACAGCTGTACAGTTTTGCGTTTATCAAACCTTACTGCATCAATATCGGATTGCCCATGCACAAACTGTACAGTCTTGCCTTTACCAAAATGTAATGCACCAATATCAGAATCAACATATCCGGTTATACGGTTTGAAGAAGAAGATGGCTTCACTGTCATGGTCAACGGGTGTCAAGTAATTGGCATGGATAATTTAGCGGATGCTGTGGCCGTGCTGTTGAGTACTTACTGGGTGTTTAACATCCAGTACCCCAAATCCATTAAGCATACCTTGTCTTTTTTCTCTACCCACATTTTACATTTAGATGTGGAGGTAACAAGCAAGGTATTGCGTTTTGTGAATAAATTGTAATGGGCAGTGATTATACAGGATGCTCGGAAGATTTTTAGGAGATCAGAAAACGTGTACCGGTATCTCGTTGTTACAAGCATGTTTTCTGTGCTCTTTAAACGCTATCGATCATCCTATGTAATTTTTGTAGTTGTTGTGGTCTGTATTTTTTTTATCGTCCTATGTAAAGAATAAAGATGCTTCATCGTTTTTCGTTTTCTAAGGTTGGTACCTCAAAAAAGTATTAAATAAGAAAAAACCTGAAAGGTATTTTATCGAATGTTCATAATAGTACCTCAAAAAGTTATTGAAAGAACCCTGTATTGGTTCTTTCAAGAACCCCCAAAGGTTTTTTTTCTTAAAAAGAACCCCCATTCCCAGTAGCTCCCTAATAGGTTCTTTTTCGAGCGTTCTTCCTTTACAGTGTTGTTGCTAAAAGAATCTAAAAAAAAGGTTAAAAAAAAAACGTTTCGAAAAGAACCTTTCTGCAGGGTTCTTTTCGAAACAAGTTCCGAAAAAGAACCCTAGGCTTAGGGTTCTTTTGGCAAGCAAAGGGTTCTTTTTGCAATAAAGAACCTTTGTTGTTAAAAGAACCCTAAGCCTAGGGTTTTTCTCGAAAAAAGAACCCTAAGCGAACCTTTTTCGAAACAAGTTCCGAAAAAGAACCCTAGGCTTAGGGTTCTTTTGGCAAGCAAAGGGTTCTTTTTGCAATAAAGAACCCTTTTTGTTAAAAGAACCCTAAGCCTAGGGTTTTTCTCGAAAAAAGAACCCTAAACAAACCTTTTTCGAAACAAGTTCCGAAAAAGAACCCTAGGCTTAGGGTTCTTTTGGCAAGCAAAGGGTTCTTTTTGCAATAAAGAACCTTTGTTGTTAAAAGAACCCTAAGCCTAGGGTTTTTCTCGAAAAAAGAACCCTAAACGAACCTTTTTCGAAACAAGTTCCGAAAAAGAACCCTAGGCTTAGGGTTCTTTTGGCAAGCAAAGGGTTCTTTTTGCAATAAAGAACCTTTTTTGTTAAAAGAACCCTAAGCCTAGGGTTTTTCTCGAAAAAAGAACCCTAAAAGAACCCTAAACGAACCTTTTTCATTTACAGTGTATGCTCGGAAAGTTATTATACTGTATATAGGCTAAATAGTGTGTTAAAAATTTTTTTTATTCATTTTCACTTCGGGATCGTAGCAATTTGGTTTCGTTATTCGCTTGAAAAAATATGACCTGCCAATGTATATATAAGAATCGTCGCGGCCTTGCGTAAAAGGCGTTTATTTCTCTCTGTATTTGAAAACTCTCGGCCACTCCAAGGGTCGAGGAGCTCTGTCTTTTACCACCCTTGAGAAGTGGTGGCAACTCGGTCTAGCTCAAGAGTCTCAAACACGCGGCCTGGGAAATCGTTTTGTGCAGCCCGCGATGCGTTTTTGAACTTTCAAATAATTAACAATCAAAATATACTCTTATTCACTATTCACTTAATAAGGTAACATTCACTCTAAAATTGTTCAAAAAATCTGAAAATGCCCATTAAATTTTTCCCGACTTAAAAAAGGCTAGCCTAATGTGGTGAGGGCTATTTTTATTCTGTGTTAGTTTTTCAGCCTTCAGTACTTCAAGGAGTTCGTTTTTTCCACGCTTTTTGAAAATCGGTTGCAAGATGTTTGCTCTCCAGGTCGTTCCAGAAAAAAGTTAGAAGACCATTGGATCGTTCCAACGTGTAAGTTAGTCAACACACACAAAATTCTCGTTGGGGAAAGTTTAGATATTAGTATCACACACCAGCACCAGAAGGAACTTCAAATTACAACTATATGGTAGTGGTTTTTAGTTTGGGGCAGAAAAAGTAGGCCTATGGCCAGAAAAAAAATAATCACAATGTCGTCTATGTCTGCAGGTAGGCTATGTAATGGTCTTGGTTCACGCCAATTGGGCACTTTTCTGAAAGCCATCTTACTGTTGCATTGCGCATAACTCACTGCTCGGGCATTTCGAACGCTCTGGGAGGGTGGGTGTAGGTGTGAAATGTTGGTTCATTACCTACCACAAATGAAATATCGCCACGTTAAATTACTGGAGTACGGTATACAATATAGCAATAATAAGACGTTGTAGGTTATTCTTTATGTAGGCTATCTGTATCCTACCTTTTAAAATTATCCCACTCCCTCCAGCCGGGTGTGGCATGCTGGTTTCTTGAAGTCTCTGATTTGGCAATTTATTGTGCTCTTCTCGCCATGTCAATCGTTTGTACGATTGTCAATCATATTATTTGATTCAAATAAAACAGTTGAATAAATTTAAACATATTTTTTTTTCATTTGGGCACAAAAGTTTAAAATTTCGTTTGGTTTCTTTTTTAAATGATAAAAATTGTGGCTTAATAATAAAATCACTGCAATAAATATGCACAAAACTTTGTATGATTTTAAAGTAACTTTTTAAACTATTAAAATGTTGAATAGATCTTGTAAAAATTTGAGATACACTAGGCCTACAGTACTTAACTTTTATTTAGATTTTTGCTTAACTGATTAAAATTGTCACTGAATAATAAAAATAGTAGGCTAGTGCATTTAATATGTAGCCTACAAATAACAAAGATCATACTCTACATGTTAAGATGAAACCGTGCGTATTTTAGGTTTTAAAGTTTTGGACATAGCCAAACTCAAATAAAAAGATTTAAAAAGAAGGAAATTGGAGGTTGTTGAATTAAAACTTTAATCTTCCAGAGGTTTGAACTGTTTAAAGTACAAATGTGTCTGATGTTTTGTAATAATTTTACAAAGTTATTGTGGTATAGGTCTGTTGGACAACATTTTTAACATAAACTTCCTGATATAATAATTTTCCCGTCGCGAGCTCATAGTTGAAAAATGCTGAACTGACAAAACCAACATCCAATTGTCTATGATGATCCAATCAAAACATGACACGAATTTCCATGGTCTTACTCAAAACTTCCGTTTGCTTCCATAATCGCACCAAGCCAGTGCTACTTAAACTTTTTAAAACAACGCACCGCCAGGGATCTTATTGTTATTCGGCGTACCGGTCACACAAAAAAGATTTGGTGGAGAGTTCGATTTGTTGTAGGTATAGACATGCAAAATAATGTAACTTCAGTGAGTTTAACATTTTGTTACTCAAAGAGGTAGCCTACAGCCCTGCAACATAACTAAAAATAAAATCAAACGTTTTGGACACGTAGGCTACTTGTGTGCTCATCAGGAATTATTGTATATCTGCTATGCTATGGATTATATAAAAAAGTTAACTAGATTTTTACAAACTTTGTTGCATATTTTCTTGAAAAGGGCACACTAAAAAGATTACCAAAATCTACTTTGTTCTTTCTTTGAATGTTGTCAATAAGTTTATAGTTGTTTGCGTGAGGCAAACCAGACATAGCCTACATTGATATTTCAACCAGATATTGGTTGACGAGGGCTGTGAACTTGTGGAGCACTGAAACACAAATTTAACAACCAAAAATGCAGTTAAAGACCTTTATCACTTCTTGTGTGACGTGCACTGACAATGTTTCGATCGACCAATTCAAAATCATTTCTCGAGGCAGATCAGACAAAGATCATGCTGGAAGCTCTTAGGATCAAGCGTAGGCCTAATGATCCGTCTTTGAACAGCCAATTATTATTGGCCTGTGAGTCGTCCTTCCTTTTGTGTTTGTTCTGATTGATGTTGTGTCACATCCTTTGTATTCTAACCTCATGTGATTTGTAGGGCAACCAAAAGTCAAAAAAGTCAAATTTTTTCTGCCTTGTTCAAAGTTTATAAAACGTCCATAAACTAAATTTCAGGCTGACACGAAGAGAGGTTTCAAAGTTATTTAGTAAAAAATGTCAAATTTCATGGTAAGGTTAAAATTTTCTTTTAACGTAGTTTTTCTTTTCTCCATTGATATTTTATTAAAGCTACACAGATACTGCTTTTTGTTGCAATTTCTGTTGCTATTCTGATGTATATTTGTTGCAATTTCTGAAGTAATTATCTTGTTTCGCCCACTACTGACGATTGAATATTAAGTAAGCTAGGCGTGGAAGGCAGGTAACGTGGTCTTTGTTCTTGGCTAGGTAAATGCTCAAACCATTATTCTGAGGTCCCTGACCATTATACATACAGTATAGTATTGAGTTTTAGCTTCCTGATGTTCTCAAGTTTGTCTTTAGCTAGAAGTATAATACTGCAGAATCTTCTCAGTAATTTCGGGATATTTAAAGACACTCCATATTTATCTTTTGCAGTTTGTCGAGTGACTTTCATTACCTGTTCGTTAGCTGTGGTGTCGTTGAGTCTTCCACATTTTTTTTTGTTTTATTAAAAAAATAAGATGTCCTTACCTAACGGTTTGATTTCTAATATGCTTTGTATTTCGCATTTGGGTTGCAAACGCATAAAGTTATTTGTCAAACTTAGGTCAAAATTTGTAAATTATAAAGTAAAAATTTCAAGTTTTTAGGTCAAAAAATGTGTTGCCCTGGTGATTTGTTTCCCGCCTTGTTATTATTCGTAAACATTCTTGTGTCACTTAATTGCTGAGTTTGTGCTGTTTCACTCAGGAGTGTCGTTTGCAGTTACAATAGACTATAGTGCACAGTCAGATTTATCTGAATGCATAAATTGCATATAGCAGATATAAAATAATAATCGTTCTTTTGCAGATTTGCATTTTTCTTGAATAGATTGATAAATTTTGTTATATTTTTCTCGGTTTGTTTTTGACTGTCTTCTTTCTGACATAAGATTTTTTATTTCTTCAGTCATCCAGTGAGGCTGTTTAGTTCGTCTGGTTTCTTTTGGTATAACTTTATCTGCTGCTGTTAGAATACTTGTTTTGAGATTGTCCCACTGATTATCTACTGTTTCTTTCTTTTGGTTAGCTGGGAGATTATCCAGGACAGCATGACAGAAATCTGTTCTTGTTACAGGGTCTTTCAGAGCAGTTAACAAATATTTCGGTTTGCATTTCGGTTGTTTTAAAGTGTTTAAACGAATTTTAATTGTTGCAATTACAGGGTTATGATCACTGTTTGCATCAGCACCTGGATAAGCTCTTGCATTAGAAATGGAAGACCTATATCTTTCATTTATCATAATGTAGTCAATTTGATTTCTTGATCGGTCACCAGGACTTGTCCAAGTATATCGACGCCGAGGGTGTGCTGCAAACCATGTGTTCACAACAGCAAGCTTTTTTTCCTTCACACCAGTCAATGAGCATCTCACCGCGATCGTTTTGTGATCCGAGGCCGTGAGATCCAACAGTTTTTCCGTGTTTGTTGCAGCCAACTTTAGCATTAAAATCACCCATCACAATATTGACTTTCTGTGATTTACATTCTTTGTACAATTCATCCAGTGAGTCGTAGAACTCACCAATTTCCGAGTCATCTGCATCCGTTGTTGGTGCATAAGCAACAATCAGATTGATATTGAAAGGACTAGCTTTCAGTTTTACGAGAAGGAAACGATCAGATTTAGGCCAACTACCCAATATTGACTTAGAAAGTTGTTTGTCAATAATCACAGCAACACCTCTTTGATGTTCATTACCTCCAGAATATATAATTGTTTTATCATCTTTCATGAATTGACCAGTTTTTGTCCATCTTACTTCGCAAAGACCCAAACAGTTCATTCTCATTCTGTCCATTTCTACCATAATATTGTCCAGTTTTCCTTGTTGGTAAAGTGTTCGTACATTCCATATGGCAATTCTTTGAGTTCGTTGTCGGAATGTTTTTGCATTAGGGGAAGACGGGGCAAAGCGGGACATCGCGATTTCTCACGTTTTGTATTCTTTGGCTCCCTCTAACCCAGGAGTTCTTAACCGGGGGTAAATTTACCCCTGGGGGTAAATTTCACCTACCGAGGGGGTAAATTTACTGAATCATAAATTAAGGCAAACTTTATTTTTTTCAGTTCTTAAAAAACTGGCAGTGTTGCATTCGATTTTGATTCAAATTTATGCTTAATGTAAGTTTTCGTCTCTTTTATCACCACGCAAGTAGACTACCAGTTTCATTTCAGCAGCGTATGTGTGCTACATTTTCATTGTACACAACCTAATTAGGACTTTGACCACAAAGACGAAATTTGAGCTAGTAAGGCAAGAATTAGTCTTCAGCTAGATGAGTCAACTGACTTGTCGAACTGTGCATATTTGTTGGTTTACTGTCGATATGTGCATGCTGGTGAGTTGAAAAAGGAATTCTTTATGTGCGAAAGTTTAGAGACGACTACCAAAGCGGTTAATGTTCTGAAAAAAATAGATAATTTCTTTCAACAAAATAATATATCCTGGAATTATGTGGGTTCACTTTGCACAGACGGTGCCCCTTCTATGCTCGGTGCTAAGTCTGGCTTTACAACTCTGGTGAAAAAACGCGCACCTAATGTAATGCTTCGCGCTATCCTTTACGTCCGACTATTTCGGACGGACTCTCAAAGACAAGCAGATAACTTTATTTGAATCTCAAACATAAACTGGCAACGTAAACGCCCACATAGCTGCGGCACTAAAAACGATTGACTTTGACAACTAGTTGAACTCGAGTTGGAGAATACCGCATCGTTGTCAGGAAAGCGTATTTAACAGCGGCCAATCAAGAGGTCATGAAAAACGCGTAAGGCAAAATGTGAAACACAAGGTACAAACTTAAAGGGCAAGTTCTCAAATAAATTAAAAGTTTAAAGCACGTTTTCAATATTACACATAACATCATTTCCACTCACTGTGCCCTTCATCGACATGCACTGCGGGCAAGTAAAACCCTTCCAGAATATTTGAAAGCAGTATTGAAGCATATGGTTAAATGTGTGAATTTTATCAGGGCATGTGCTCTTAATCATGGTCTTTTCAAAGTGGTTTGTGATCAGATGGGATCAGAACACTCTGCTGTTCTCCTTTATCACACCGAGGTTCGGTGGCTCTCTAGGGGTCTTGTTTTGTCTCGAGTTCTCGAACTAGGCCTACATGGTGAAATCGAGATTTTTCTTCGAGAACGCAAATCCCCGTTGAGTAAGCACTTTGACGACAACAAATTTATTGGTGCATTGGCTTACTTGACAGACATTTTTTCAAATTTGAACCAGCTCAATATGCAAATGCAAGGAAAAAGCGACACCATTATAGATGTACATGATAAAATTCAGGGTTTTCAGACAAAATTAGATCTGTGGAGTAGAAGAGTTTGTGATGAAACCTTACTTTATTGAAAGCTTTAATCAACTTAGACGTAGAGCATCTAAAAACACAAAGAGTTAGCCTACTGAAAATAAAGCACATAACTGAGAATAGAATTAGGCATCTGACTGGCAACTAAACATTTGTACAACTGATCGGGTTTGTAACGAACTGATTAGTCAACGCACAAGCAACACAGGCACAATACAGAGTAAATGAAATAAACGTGTCAATCAACGAATACAAAATTGAACTCAGGCAAGTTTTAAGGCAATTCACAACATTCACCCCGCTCAATAGGAAACTGCGTCACCGTATCTGGCAGGAGGGATCCCACGAGTAGATCGAGTTGATCTGCGTAAGACAGGTACAATGCTGTCTTCGGATGAAGTACTGCGAGTAGGCTCACCGCCAGCAACTTCCTCATGATTCTAGGCGATTGGCTGGGTCTCTCCGTCAAGCGGTGGCATGGGACGTGGAACCGATTCCGTCCGCTGAGTTGTTTTGCACAAGGAGCCAGATCGCTGATTGAGACGTGACTCTCTCTCCCATCAGGATAGCGGATACTTGCATAGTTAGGGTTGGCTTCTAGCAAGTGAACTTCTTGAACAAGGTCATCGTTTTTTTGTGTTTTTACAAAGTTACATAGCAATACTGGGCCGGAATGTGTAAGCCACGTTGGTATGGATTTTCCTGAGCAAGAGCGTCTGTTAAATTGAAAGAATAATTCGTGTGGAGTTGCGTTAGTCGAGGTATTTAAAAGAGAGCGGGTAGCGTGAAGCGCATCTGGGAGCATTGCTTCCCAACAAGAGATAGGAAGGTCGTTTGATTTCAGAGCCAGACGAATTGACTTCCATATAATGCCGATGTAGCGTTCGACTTGTGAATTTCCGGTCGGGTGATACGGCGATGATGTGCTAGAAGCAATTCCCCGCTTCAACAGATAATCCTTAACGCTCCCAGATGTAAAACACTTAGCGTTGTCGGAATGAACATAGTTGGGTACCCCACAAAGCGTAAATAATTTATTTAAACAACTAATGACAGTGGAAGCATGCATATCGCGACATGGAAAGGCGAAGGGAAATCTGGAATATTCGTCAATTATAACAAGCAAGTATTTATTATTCGACGTAGACGGTAAGGGGCCTTTGAAGTCAATACTGATCCTGTCTAGGGGACGGGTCGCTTTGATGAGTTGGCTCTCTTCGGGTTTATAAAATGATGGTTTAAGCTCCGAGCATGTCCGACAAGCAGAACAAACTTTGCGAACATCTTCTGTAGAATAGGGTAAGTTTTTAGAACGCACGAAGTGCAGCAATCGTGTCACTCCGGGATGGCAGAGAGCTGAGTGTATGCTCGCGAGGTCAAGCTCTGCCGATATCGAAGTACAGAAAGCCCGAGTCAATGAATCAGGGGCGACGTTATTTTTCCCCGGCCTGTATTTGATTGCGTAACTATACGACGATAATTCAAGCCACCAGCACTGGATTTTATTGTTTTTAATCTTTGTTCGTTTACGGTCGTCTAGCATGAACGCTACGGACCTCTGATCAGTAACCAAAGTGAATTGTTGGCGGGAAAGAAAGTGACTCCATTTTCGCACCGCTTCCACAATGGCAGTAGCTTCCTTCTCCACAGCCGGATAATGTAATTCACCTCCTTGGAATGATCTAGACATAAACGCTACAGGTCGACCGGCCTGATTTAAGGTTGCTAAGACTGCGACCTCAGACGCATCGCATTCCACAACGAACGGTAGATTCTCATCTGTGGAACGCAGGGAAGCTCTTTCGATGCCTCTCTTCAGATCCTCGAAATCTTCTAACTCGATATCATTTAACGGGAACGACTTCACTTGTTTCAAACGGGAGATTTTATCAGAAAATCGGTATATCCATTTAGCATAGTAAGAAAATAACCCTAGGACCCTCTTTAACGACTTCGCATTTCCAGGGAGTGGAAGTTCTTTTAGAGGTTGCAATCGTTCTGGATCAGGTTTTATTATACCATTCCCTACTAAATAACCGAGAATATTAACTCTACGGACCGATGAAATAGTTTTCTTTTCGTTTAGAGTCCAATTCCGGAGTGTGAGTGCTTGGAGTAGACGCTTGACATTGTTGTCGTGCTCTATCTGATCACGACCAGCAACAGTGATATTGTCCAAGTATGGGAATGTATCGACCAGACCCTCTTCTTGGACCAGCTTATCCATTTCTCTCTGAAAGGCCGGTACCCCATTGGTTACTCCGAAGTGGATTCTGGTGAACTCCCACAATTTACCACATGCTTCAAATGCCGTAAAAATGTAATCTTTTGTAGCAATTGGGACTTGGTGGTAGGAGCTACGGAGATCAAATGTAGAAAATACGTGATAATTTGCCATTTCGTTAATTAAAGTATCGATTTTAGGTAAAGGGTAAGCATCGAGCTCCGTAAACAGGTTGATAGTTTGCGAATAGTCAACACATAGACGGCGTTTATCATTTTCCACATCTTTTACAACTACTATTTGTGCACGCCAGGGGGAAATGCTTGGTTGAATTATACCTTCAGTACAAAGACGAGTAATTTTTTTATTTGTGAACTCTTGGTCTTGATTATTAAAACGTCTGGACTTCACGGCAATTGGTTTACAATTAGGCGATAGGTTGTGGAAAAGGGAGGACTTGTTAGCAGAAGCTGAGGTCAGTGCACACGTACTTTGCGAAATAATAAAGTCATCTTTTTTACCGCCATATTGAAAAACTACTTGGTTATGTTGTGATTGAAAATCTTGCCCCAACAATATATTGCTACACAAATGGTTAAGTACTTTAAAACGCACGTCAAGATATATGCAGTCATTAATACTAAGATCGACAGTACAACTGCCGTGAACATTACTTTTCAGGTTTGATGAAGCCATTGATACACTGCTGCAGCAAGGAGTGACATGTAGGTTTAACCGCTTTGCGGTGTCTTTGTTGATAAAACTGCACGAGCTACCGGTATCAATCAATGCAGAAACTTTAGTACCACACACTACCGCGGTAGTACTGGCTTGCCTTAAGCACGTTGGGGCTTCATGGATTGCACACATCGTTGCACCGGTGCTTTCTCCTTGCTGGACTTTCGATCGGTAAACATTAGCGAAATGTCCTTTTCTCGAGCACTTAAAACAAACAGAATTCCTAGCGGGACACACAGTTCTTTTGTGATACTGGCGCCGGCAAAAAAAGCACAGTTTACTCACACTTCCTGAGACAGTCCCTTCACTTGCTTCTTCCTTAGTCACTTCTTCGGCCACTGCTGTTGCAGATAATCCAGTTGCAGATAATCCAGTTGCAGATAATCCAAGACCTGTCGTGTGTGCTTGCGAATGGAGTTCGGAGTGCTTTCGAGCCTGTTCAAGCGCTCGTGCTTGTTGAACAGCCGTTTCGAGGCTTAATTCACGATTTTCTAGCAACCGTTGTTGAATAATAGGAGATAAGATCCCGTTGATAAAAGAGTCTCAAATCATTTCATTCCGGTACTCTTCGATCGACACTGCGCGGAAATTACAATCTCTTGAGAGCTTTTGAAGCGTCGGTAAGAATTCGTCCAGCGACTGTCCAGGTTCTTGCTTTGAAGTCGCGAGCAGGTGTCTGGCGAAGATCTCACTAGGAGTTTTGGAATATAGGTTCTTCAACGTAGTAACAGCCGCTTCGTAAGTTTCGCACTCTTCAATGTGCTCAAAAGTAACATGCGAGACACAGTTTGTGAGGATCTTAAGCTTGTCCACCCTCTGCCTCTGCTCTTCAGGGAGTGCTTGTGTTAGAGCTTCGATATAGTTGTCGAAGGTTCTTGACCAGTGTCGCCATTGCTTTGAAGCCGCAGGTGAATTAACGTCGATGTCTAATCGTGACGGCTGCATCAACCGCTCCATCGTACATGACAATTAAGTTGATTAAATTGTGATGAAACTTTACTTTATTGAAAGCTTTAATCAACTTAGAAGTAGAGCATCTAAAAACACAAAGAGTTACTGAAAATTAAGCACATAACTGAGAATAGAATTAGGCATCTGACTGGCAACTAAACACTTGTACAACTGATCGGGTTGATTGATTGATTGTTATGGTTTGTTTTATGTCGCTTTACAACATCTAAAGTCTTTTAGCGACAGTCATTATTATAATAGCTATTTAGCACAGTTAGAACACAACAGGGCGTAGTGAAGGGTGCAATACGACACAACACAACATAATCCGATACAGTAGTTACTTTAAACACATCATTAGTAGAGACGACATTCTTGTAGGAGGTTAGGCCCACGAAAGTCAGATACTTCTTTGGAATTGCACGTTTGGTGTAACAAAAGGAAACAAAATAAGGAAAGCCCAGCCAGCAAATCAATCACCTTCCACACCGAATCAATGTCTGTAGACGCTGAATCAATGTAAAAGGCGATCGATCTCTGGCTGGGAGCAAACACGACACGGGTGCACTACAGTATAACATGGATGATTACAGTGATTAAAATAATAATTTAAATGAGCTTATTGCAGGAGTTTATAAAAACCAGCAGGTGTGTAATAGTTGGACAATTTTTAGCAAAATTTTTCACCGATATGTTTATTCCATACATGCTCAGATTTTGTTCAAGACACTTTCTTTGAGTTGCATATTTACTGCAATGAAATAGAAAGTGATTCACCGTCTTAGGGGTCATACATGTGTCGCATAGTCCAGAAGTGTGGCATCCGATCTTGAAGAGGTGTTGGTTTAAACGGCAGTGACCGGTGATGAGTCTAAAGACGGTTGGATGGTCAGGTACTTTGTTGGTTCCTGCACTTTTGGTGTCAGGATATATAGATTTGTAGAGTTGGCCTGTGGTACTGTTTATATAATGATTATTTCATTTTTGCAGAGCTAGATCTTTGTTGAGGTTTTTGACTTCACTTAGGCTGAGTTTTGTGTTTGCAGAGATGGGGGTAATGGCTGATGTTAGTATTGCTGGTATGGCTCCTGAAGCAAGTTTTGCTAAGAAATCAGCAGTTTCGTTTCCAGGAATGCCTACATGACTAGGAACCCACAAAAACTTTACTTTTGTTGTATTTGATATAATGCTGGAGTGAAGCAGAAGTATGTCATTGATTAAGCTGTGTTTTGTCCAAGTTGGATTTGAAATCGTCCGTAGTGCACTTAAGCAGTCGCTAATGATGACCGAGTTACTTGGTTTGGTCTCTTTTATCCATATAAGTGCAGCCTTTATTGCAAACAGTTCGGCACTGAACACAGATGCGAAGATCGTGAAGCTCCGTTTATCACACCAGTCTTTGGTTTTTGAAAAGTCAGATTTGATTATATTAGACAGAGTTGAGACGTCTTCTCCTGTTTTCCAAAAACAGAAGTCATCTGCAAAAAGTGCTGTAGAAGAGGTAATTTAGTTTGGTAAATCGTTGATCGCTACGTTGAATAGTAATGGACTAATAACGCTGCCTTGAGGAATTCCGTTTTCTAGTTTTCTTGTGGTAGATAAAGCTTTAACAACCTTGACTTCAAAAGTACGATTTGACAGGAAAGATTTGATCCAAGATAGCATGGCTCCTTTGATCCCTAAGTCATATAGTTTTAGGAGGACTGCGTCGTGATAGACCATATCATAAGCTTTCTCAAGGTCAAGAAATACTGTTTGTACTGATTCATCGCAAGATAAGGATTTTTGGATGATGTCGCTGAGTCTGATAATATGATCTGTCGTTCGACGTCTTTTTCTGAATCCCGACTGTTGAAGATGAAGTAGATTGTTCTGTTCTAGATACCCTCTGAGGCGATTAGTTACTATTTTCTCCATAGTTTTGCAAAGGGTGCTGGTTAAAGAAATTGGTCTGTAGGAGGAGGTTTGTTTGGCTTATGAATTGGGATGATGATTGAATGTTTCCATTTGAGTGGCAGTGTACCTGTTGACCAGACGTAGTTAAAGAAGTCGAGGAGAATATTCAAACTGCAAGGGGGTAGATGACATAACATTTGATAATAAATGCCGTCCGCTCCGGCGGCAGTGTTTTTATTACCTTTAAGGACTGTCTTCAACTCGTTCATTTGCAGGGGTGAATTGTAAGATTTATTGTAGAAATGGGTTGCCAGTTTTGATTGTAGATTGTTCGAAATTGAAAGACTGGAATTTTCACGGAATATTTTTAAATAGTTGGTTGAGCTGCTAACTGAGAGAAATTGATCTGCAAGGATGTTGGCGTTGTTGGTATCACTTTCTACTTTAGTGGCAAGAGTGGGAATTCTTTTGGTTTCCTTTATGCCTGAAAATTTTTTAATAATTTTCCACACTTTGTCAAGCTTTGCTTTACTATCAAGGAAACAGCAGAAATTTTTCCAGCTTTCGTTTTTTGCTTGGATGATGGTTTTTCTGGCAATTGCCCGGAGGCGTTTAAAGGCTTGGATGTCTGTTGGGTGTCTGGTACGATGAAGACGTTGTAGTGCTATCTTTTTGTTCCTTACTGCTCGTTTACAATCGTCATTCCACTATGGAACGCCATTTAATTTGAATGGTTTGGTTTTAGGAATTGCTATAGACGCGCAGTGTTGGATAGTTTCGGAGAGGTTTTGGTTATATGTATTTATATCATTTGAGACAACACAAGAATTTAGATTTTCTTGGCATAATTTGAAATACTTTGCCCAATCAGCTCTTTGGAATGCCCATGATGGTACAAACTCTCCATTATCTGGGGAAGAAACATTGACTGTAGTAGCGACTATGCAGTGGTCACTACCCAAAAATTCATTGGTGACATCT
Organism: Aplidium turbinatum; assembly: GCF_918807975.1. Lineage (NCBI taxonomy): Eukaryota > Metazoa > Chordata > Ascidiacea > Aplousobranchia > Polyclinidae > Aplidium > Aplidium turbinatum. The sequence continues at coordinate 10,260,480 of NC_137486.1, forward strand.
GTGATGCATTTGTGACCAAGGGAAGTAGAAGCAATAGTGAGGTCTATAGAGTGTTCCATCGGTTTTCCGGCTTATTTAAAGACATGTGGGTGGGAACAGTGGTGTTGGGGATTACTGCATGATTTTCAACTAGATCAAGTAGAGCATACCCTCTATTATTATTGTTGTTGCACCCCCACATGACATGGTGGGCATTAAAATCACCGCAAATTAATAACTGATCATGGCTAGAGAAAATACAGTTTATTTGGTCACCTGCAAATGAGTTTGTGGGTGGGTTATATATACTGCATACCGTCAGGTGTTCGATTTTAATTCCAATAATTTCCAGTCGTGGGTCTGTATCCGGGATGGGTAGCTCTGTAAAGGAGATATATCTTTTAATGCAGATTCCGACACCACCTCCTTTTCCCAAGTAAGCAGGTCTGTCTTTTCTGTAGAGATGATATCCATTAATATTAGGGGAGTATTTAGGAGTTAGGTGTGTTTCTTGTAAGCAAATGATATCCGGTGGGGTTTGTGAGCTTGCTATTAGTTGATTCAATTCCGGGATTTTCCTATAAATTGACCGACAGTTCCACTGCCACACTGTGAGGAACATTAAATTATTAGTGATTTTAGCATGTCCGAGTTTGTTAGGAATCCCATTCTAGAACCTGCTGCATCGGTGATAATTTGAAAAATGTCAATTTCTTTATTTTGGCTTTGAGCGAACGTTGCCTTTGTAATCACTTCTGCTAAAAAGGCAAGAAATAGGATTGGGTTATTTATAAAGTGGCCGCTCTCGTCTCCTACATTGGTTGGTTTAGAGGGTCCGGGTTTTTCCATTGTGACTGAAGTTATATTTATACTGTCATTAGTTTGGTTAGAGGATAGATTTTGATTCAATTGGCTTGTTTGAGTTGTGCTTGCTACAAGAGGAGGGAAGTCCAGATCATAACTTGGCATTTCTGTATTTATAGCTCTTTGCTGCTTGCTGGCTTCAGCATATGTTAGGTTCTTAGTGGTTTTCATTTTCTGAATGGCTTTTTGTTTCAAGTACTTGAGGCAGTTTTTAGAAATAGCGACATGATTTCCACCACAATTTGAGCATTTTACTACTATACTTGAGCATTCATCATGCTTGCGTTGTTCACCGCATCGGAGACATTTGGTTTTAGATCTGCAGAATTTTGCTATGTGTCTAAAGCGATTGCAGTTGTAACATCTTAAGGGTTTTGGAATGTATTGCGAGACTCTAAATCGTTGATAACCTATTTTTATTGATCTGGTAGTGATTTGCTATTGAAGATTAATAATACAGTAGTAGATGCAATTAGTTCAGACGAGTCAGAATTTCTTTTATTAAACCTTTTAACTGACCTTATGTTCGCATCCTTCAGCGCCGCAAGAATCTCTCCATCCTCCATACCATTTTTACATTTTTAATGTTTTTTTTTTCTCTCCCGGCTGGTTCGATTTCAACATGACTGTAGTAGTATTGTTGCCATTTTCGTCTGGGTTGTTTTCCGTTTGGTTCTCCTCTTCGGAATGCATTCGTTTTCTTTTTAGAGACGGCGTCTCCTTCTTGTTTTCTGGGTCGCCTGTCTCCAGTTTGGTTGAGTTGATTTAAAATTGAGAGCTCAAATTTGTATTTCAAACTGCACCTTCCTTCTTGTTCTGCACCGCGCAAAACACTTGCTTCTCTGGGCAATTCGCAAGCAAAAAAATCGGCCATGCTTACTAGAAAAAATCTCACAACGAAAAAAGCCAGGCAACTTGAAATCTTAGTCTCGAAAGTTTGTAAACTCACAAACTACAACTGAACTGATCGGGTTTGTACCGAACTGATTAGTCAACGCACAAGCAACACAGGCACAATACAGAGTAAAAGAAATAAACGTGTCAATCAACGAATACAAAATTGAACTCAGGCAAGTTTTAAGGCAATTCACAACAGAGTTCAAAAAGGAATTACGCAAATTTTCCAACATTTGATGATTGGAAAGTCAGTAGAAGTTGCAACGAGATTTCTGACCTCGAAATCTGGACACGGACATCACAAGGGGCCACCAAAACGGTTGGGGTAAATTTTACTTTTTTCATTCGGCAAGGGGTAAACGAGACAAAAAGGTTAAGAACCCCTGCTCTAACCGGAAGCACTAGTTAGGCAACTATAAACTGTATTTGCTGTGAAAAAATGGCGACTGGCAGAGCATAACGCGTGTCGTGAGGAAGTAAAATATGTTTTGGCATGGTTTGTTATAAGCAAGAGATGGAAAAGTAGCTACCATATTCGTTAGCATAAGCGAATTTGTTGGTAGCTTTGTTTCTATCTTAGACATTGAGACAGTATTTGTTGGTAACAAAAGCAACTTTTACCTAAAACTTTTACAGGTTACAAGTGTTAATTTCTAAAGGTTATACTTTGGGGCAAATTGCGACAGCTGTATTAGGGCAAAGAGGGACAGTGCATTAGGGCAATATGAAACTCTAGAAGTCTAGATTGTATGTGTGGTTCTTCTGTTGATTGAATTTTTGTTTATAACTCTTTTAGCCTTCAAGATTATAAAATATTTATCAGCATTCATTTATATTGTACCGGTAGGCCTACACAATCTGACAATGGTTCGTCGCTATAAGAGAAAGCTGAAATAGGTAAATGGACGGATAGGCTATCAATATTAAGAATGCGATAGAAGATGTGAAAAGCAAGAAGCTGTCTTTGAGAGAAGCGGCTAAACAATACCAAATCATGCAAAAATGAAGTGTCCCGCTTTGCCCCACGGCTGGGGCAAAGTGAGACCTTTAAAAAAAATTCTTTTTTCATTTGTACTATAACAGTAGAAAGAATCCGTTTGATCTTCGAACCAAATATGCTGACCAACTAAAGCTTTCGATTAAAAAATAAATTAACTAAATCTAACCATCACTGTTGCTGAAATTACGTTTTTACGAAAAGTGTCCCGCTTTGCCTCGTCTTCCCCTAATTACAGTTGTTGAATGACGATCGAAGGAGCCCTGCAATTGATGACTCCGACTACCGGGCGAGGGGCTCTGGTTTCTAGAACTCGGAGACCCATTTACGCCGTTTCTCGTATTTTTGTTAAACTTTTGCATCATTGTAGACTTGGCCATAGTACTGAAGTACTGTAGGTAGGCCAGTTCCTTTCTTCAGCGCCTCTGTGTTTAGTCAGCCGCACTGCTTCCAGCTGCACCACGAGGATGTACACAGATGACTTGGTGCCAAAAGCGGTCACCCAATGGCCAACAACATTTAACATAAACAAATATTTTGCCTTCACTATTGTTGCCTGTATTGCGATGGGTCAAACATTTCCTTGTTTACCGAAACTGTTAATTGCAACTTGCAAGATATCTTTCGCGAAGCGAAGTGACAACACCACTCTTGCTTGGCGATGAATGTTCTGATGAAACTGCTCGCCTTGCTATAAGTGCGCAAAACAAGTGGCCTCGTTTATTAGGCATTGTTAAAGAAGTCAAAAGTGAGAAAAACTAACTGGTAAAGGTGATAAAGTCAAAAGTGATAAAGTCAAAAGTGTTGTTAAAGGAGCTTGGCCTGGCAGTAGCGTTGTTCGACTAATTTTGTTGCTGCGGCATTCTAAGATAAATAGTAACAACATGTAACGCTGGATGCTGGGTACAAAATGCGTTCTTTTCTAGCATAAGAGTGAACATACTTAAAATTTTATTAGTGCAGCACGCCACAGCTCTCTTTAGTGTCAAAGTGGCCCGCATGCAAAAAAGGTTGGTGACCCCTGCTTTTGACCATCCAATCAACGTTATGTTTCTTGGCAGCCCATTGTAGCAAGAATTGACAGGGTTGCATTTAGGACAACAACTAAAACCAGCTGCTATCTTGTTTTTCAATGATATATAGGAGGTGCAATGGCTTCCTTACCAGTGATAGATCCACGTGATATTGTGACAAATCAGGACATAACAGGTGTTATTGGACGTGGAAGTTTTGGAGCGGTGAGACTATGTACAACAAAAGAATTTGGTCGAATTGCTGTCAAATGTTATCAGCTGGCTGGAGTTGGCGAAGGGTTAGAAAATAAAAAAGAAAAGTAAGTGTTGTCCTCAATTGTATACAAGTTAGGATTAAAAGATTTTGTGGTAGATCCTCTCTGTTCATTTATTGTATGTTTGTGTCTTTGTCTGTAAACTAGATAAATCATATCTTGGTATTGGATCAACAGAAGAGAACTTTCCAAGGCGCAAACTTCCGTGTTTTAATTAAACACAATGGAGAAAAATACGGAAGTAATATCAAAACGAAAATAAACAATAGAACAAGTACCTTTCAGATTGCTTGCCTGTGCATTGCGCAGAAGCTTGCATCTAGAAGCTCAAATACAGTATAAGCAAACCGAAACACTACTTTGCAAGTTTGTTTCAATGCAAAAAGGTCTCTTTTATAAATTTGCTTTGTTTTTTTTTTCACAAGTAAGTAACGCATCTACAGAAAATTAATGCACATTTACGCATTGCAGAAGCAAACGTGAAGCAGAAACTTTATCGATGCTTTCCCACAAAAACATCATCAAAGTTCACGGAATATCTTCATGGTCAAATTCGTTTGGAATTTTAACGGAATACATGCTTGGTGGGAACCTAGATCAGTTTCTTTCCAACAAAAACATTTCAGACATTCCATACAGCATAAGGTTGAGAATTGCTGAAGAGCTAAGCGAAGCTATCAACTTTCTTCATGGTGGAAACTTGAAGCGTGTTTATGTTCATGGTGACATTAAACCGGAAAACATTCTTTTATCATTGGACCTCACTGCAAAATTGGCTGACTTTGGATCAATAAACATGGCTGCCAGCACTGGAGCCACAACGCTAACAGTAAATCTGCCGAAAACGAAACAACACACTCCTTTCTACACTGCGCCAGAATTTTTGAAAGATATTAATCTCCCACGCAAAGCAACGATGGATGTTTACAGGTTTGATTGCAATTGAAACAATTTATTTAATAGCAATAGACGTTTACTCACAGCTTTGAATGCAAATGTAGGCTTGAAAAAACTAAGTATTTTTTAACATAAAACGAAGATCAAACTGTCAAAGTCGCTAGGTATTTTATAAACATATCAAACATTACAAGTAAATAAATTCTACCACGTTCGGAAAGTTGTATAATATTTCCGGCGTGATTTTGTTTACTTTCTATTATTTTTGTTGTTGCAGAAATGTTTTAAGAAACCACGGGCATGGCCACGGGGTAACAGCAGAGCGGAACTTAATTTCTAGCAAGATTATTTCTGAAAATTGTACAGTACTTTATGTCTTACTTGTAACTCTTGCTGTTTCTTAAAGCATTTTTGCAACAATAAAAGTAAATAAAGTCACTAAAGTACAGAGACTTGTATACTACAGTTATTGATAAATATTTTACCATCTTAAAGTCACTTCTTCAATAGCTTGTTTAATGTCTTTTATTGTATTCTACAATATTTGAAAAAGGTACTTGAATAAACGCAATTATTTTACCAATAATGAACAAGAAACATGAATTTGAATAAGAATATTTGAATTTTGTATTATACAGTAGGCTATGTATAATAAATATAAATTTAAATGAGATAAATATTGCGTAGGCTACATTTGAATAAGATAATGAAAAAGCCGCCTTCATGATGGCGAAAGATTCATCAATAATCTGATGACTCCTTTTCGTAAGAAAAAACTTGTTGCTTTTTTGTTTTAGGAGTTTTCAAGCTTCATGTTTTTCTGAGAATAAAATTTATAATAAAGGGAATTGGTCTATGAAATTGGTGTTGTTTATTTGACGTATTCAATAGCCTATAAATAGTTTTTTTATTAAATTATACAATAAACAGTTTCTATTTTTATTATTTTCAGTTTCGGTATGGTACTTTATGAAATTTTAACCAGAAAAAGAGTATTTGAAAATGCTTCGCTTCCTCCGCAAACAGTCTTGCAACTCATTTCTGACAAAGACCAGAAGCCTGACTTACTTCCCATTGAAAAAATTCGATCAAACTTAAGTAAAGAAGATGTCGCCATGTTTGATACAATGGTGCAGATTATGGAACAAAGCTGGTCAAAATACCCAAACCAACGCCCAAATATGCAACAAGGTTTGCAAGATGTCTTCTTATTAAATTTAATACGAAAGGAATTAGATAAGTTCAAGAAGTTTTATAGTTTACAGATGTTTAACATCAAAAGCTAAATAGCAGTAATATTTTTTAAACACAGAGTATATAAACCATTTTCAAGGTGCGAAGTACTGCAACCTACAGCATCGTATTCTACAAACGTTGAAAATCGTCGATACGACGTTTAAGGAGAATGTTGAAATTGTTTCGATGTTGAACGTTGGTTGGTTGTTTGGTTTTGAATCTTTATCATCGGACTGACAAAGCCTTGGTAGGTTATTCCTGGTAGTTTCGCATACTTGTAGCCTAATGGTTCTTGACGCAGGGCCGGTTACCGAGATTGACAGAGAGAAGTTTTCCGATTGTTGAAGTGTTGTTGCCGGGGAATTATTCCATTCACTAAGTGCCGCTGAATGGTGAGCGTCCTGAAATGCGTTGTTCAAGCGCATACCCCGAGAGTCGAACCGGTGCCGCGTGTGATCTTGAGTCGGGCGCTCAACCACTGAGCTAACAGGGGCGGGGAAAATCATTAATCTACGTTGAGTTCCAGTTTTAGGGTGGGCCTACAAAATAACTTTTTTTCTGTTGATTTTAGTGCAAACTTCACTCTCAGAAGAACTTCAAAAAATAAACAAGATGGTAATCGAGGAACAAGTTAAACAACTGGGAAAGACTGTAGATCTTCAATCTTTAATTATAGAAGATGAATTTACTGCAACAATAGATCAATTTTGCTTTCCTTTTGAAAAATCATCTTCAACAGTTCAATCAACCGGCTCCAGTAAGTTAGTCTGTACTATAGTGCTTGCGATGTTTTAGAAATGCTAGCATACTTTATTTTAATTTTGCTTTAAACTATCATTATGCACTCAAGTCAACTATACAAACACCATCTGTTATTTTCTTTCAAGTATATTTTGGTAGTCGACAACAATAAATTTATAAAATAATTGTAGGCTGCAGCCAACTCTGGTCTGAATTTGTTCTGGGATCCTTCTAAGCATGGATATTTGATACCCAAGTTTGTCTTGCAGACAACAATCCGTTTAACGCTTAATATATTTTATATTTTAATATATTTTAACGCGAAATGTAGCAAAAGGGCCCAGAAAGGTAATCGAGTGCTTTGCGAGCAAATTAGGGGCCCAAAGTGGTAATTTCATGCTTTACGTGCAAAAATGTTCTGTTAAAAGCACCCTAAATTAAATCATAAAAGTTAGTTATTCTCCTGTCCGGGTTTGAGAAAAACCCGGGAAAATAGCCCGAGTGTTTTTTTTTTGTTTTTTAAAAACTATTTGACAAAGGTAGTTTCACGCTTATTTCGCTTCAAAATAAATTTCGGAGTTAGAGCAGGAGCCGGAGAATACTTTCGGAGCAGTACCGGAGCCGGAGTCAAAAAAAGTGACTTCTCTCGTTCACCTCTGCTAGTGCTGGGCATGTGGTGAATGCAAAAGTCAATGAAGAAAGGTTAGGATTGGTCAGATGATTAACTTGATTGTGTTTTAACAAGATGCTATGTTCGAGCCTTGGTAGAGAGCTTGGCTTGTACCGGATACATATAACACTCAATAACGTTAACGGATTTAACATTAAACACATAAAAAAAACATGAACAAATTACTAAATCCAACGTTTTCGACACCACATAGTGTCCTCTTCAGAAATAATTATAAGCTACATTTAAGAGAAACAAAAAAATTAATTTAAAAATTTTACAAGCTGTACAAGCGACACCTCTCGTCAACAGCATCATCAACAACTGACACACGGATTCAATGCAGGATACACAAATTGGCGAGGGACAGATCACATAATATGCACATTGCACAAAAACACCAAATAATAGTTTTATTGCAGCCTGATATTATTATTGCGCACAGGTGTCCAATTCCGCAGTAAAATGTTGTATGGTGTGCAATACGCTTAAGCAAACATCACACTTTTTGCCCAAGACAAAGGGGGCCCGAAGTGAGAGGAGGGCCCGGAATCACTCTTCGTACCCCTAGTGAAAATTTCTCTCAGAGGCCCTGACGACATCCATAATTATCCACCTTTATATAGACTTATAGGAAAGCAGACTAGCCCCTTAAAAGGAAAAGGGAGACATCCTACATCTGGCTTTCGTTGATAATCATTTTTCAGAAACGACCTCGTTGATCGAAAATAATACATTCTGCTAGTAGTTAAAACACAGTTGCATCATATCATCAGTTCAGTTCAGTTGTACTGTTGCAAAAATAGTACAGTTGCAAAAATATAAACCGTGGGTAAACAGCAGAAAACACAATTGCTGACATCCTGGATCCACCTACATTTCCTTGTTCGTTTTATTCCCACAAAACCCAGAGCTAGCTCAAGCGACACTACATCATGTGAAGGCAGGAATTGCAAAATCAGTAGCCTATTTACTGGACAGTAACATTAAAAATAGAACAGTTAGTAGACTATACTTAACTGGCAAAAGTTTATTACAGGACAGTATAGGTTAAGCTAAACTCATATATTTGTTGACTATTTTCATATTTGTGCATGGGAAGCAGACATTTTTCTGAATTCAAAAAAATCTGTAAATAGTGTAACTATACAATAACTTATACGGCTTCAACTTTATTTTGGCAGATCACCTTGGTGCAACATCCGATAATCTATTTCGACAGTCCTCAACAAATTTATCAAATGTAAGAAATTTTAAAAATTTAAAGAAGTAGTAATTTTAATAATTATGCTGTTGTTCTCGATAATAAGATGTCTGTTTTTGCTCATTTTATGCTTTCAAATAAACTCGCTGTCTCCATACATAAGTTCGAAAACTGCCGCTTGAGGTTTAACCTTTTAAGAGCGATTTTGTCAGTTCCAAAGTTAATGTGGATGAGCAGTCATCATAATAGGTCTAGGATGCAGGAAGAAGACCGAACATAAAATAAATCCATCTTTAAGCAGAAGCCCGTTTTTATTTGACTCAAAAGAGCATGATATTGAGTTTATTTCCTGGTCAGGCTACGATGATTGATGGTCTAGATCAGTGTTTCCCAAACTTTTTTTTAATAGCGCCCCCCTGGACAACGAACGGAGTATCAAACGCCCCCTCGACAAAAAAAAGTAAAACCAAAGTTGTTTTCCATTCATTACAACTTAAAGTTCAACTCTAATGAGGCAAGGCAGATGAGGTTGCTGCAATGACATCAGCCTTTGATATCGGGTTTCAGTTTGGATATAGGAACAATCTTAAGTCTCCCTGTCTAACTACGTCAAGACGGTTTCTTTTGTTATCTAGAAGCGTTGTCACGGCACTGAAAGCACGCTTCACCAAGTATAGGCTGAGAAAGGCTATGATAAAAACTTTGACACGATTTCACACGTGAGGGTATTTCTCTTTGATTTCGTTCTGTAACCAGAACGATTGATGCGAGATATTGAACTTCGGTTTGAATGCAAAATCGCTTTGCAATGTTATCAGTTCCTTCTCAAGAATTCCATGTTCGGAAATATCACAGAATGGGTCGATTATCCAGTCAGGGATTTCTACTGTAACTAGAATACATCCTGGAATCGAACTCCCATGTCTTTGTGTACTTCTTGAAGATGATTGCTGTACGTCTCTACATCAACATCAGATATGCCTTTGTCACTGGTATCAAGTTGATGCAAGCTTGAGATTTGGAAAAAGTCTCGTCTATCTAAATTTCGCTGATACAACACGAGCTAATTACTGAAACCAGACAGTGCCGATTTCACTTTGATTAGATTTACTTCGTTACCCTGAAGGGATGCATTTAATTCATTAAATTTGGAAAATATGTGGCACGAAACAGTTAATCCGCTACAGGATTTTGCTCTATTTCGGTACCACAAACCTAAGTTGTTTCTGGTAGAACACCACCCGCACAACAACGTATCGTTGGTCCAACGTTAGACCATCGGAAACGTCCCGTGGGCCCTCCGTTGGTCACAACCGAATGCCCACGGCGAAGAACGCGCTGTGGGGCCCACCATTGGCTCAACGTCGCGTCAACAAACTATTTTTATATAGCGTTTTTGTTAGAATAAACCTTTGTTCACTTTAATTTCGTCAAATTGTAGCATATACTGGCCAATACTTCGAATTATTTTGTTGTGAATACGAAAAATGATATTTGTTGTAGAAAGGTTGGTTCACAACCGAATGCCCACGGCGACGAACGCGCTGTGGGGCCCACCATTGGCTCAACGTCGCTTCAACAAAATATTTTTTATATAGCGTTTTTGTTTGAATAAACCTTTGTTCACTTTAATTTCGTCAAATTGTAACATATACTGGCCAATGCTTCGAATTATTTTGTTGTGAATACGAAAAATGATATTTGTTGTAAAAAAGTTGGTTCACAACCGAATGCCCACGGCGACGAACGCGCTGTGGGGCCCACCATTGGCTCAACGTCACGTCAACAAACTATTTTTTATATAGCGTTTTTGTTAGAATAAACCTTTTTTCACTTTAATTTCATCAAATTGTAACATATACTGGCCAATGCTTCGAATTATTTTGTTGTGAATACGAAAAATGATATTTGTTGTAGAAAGGTTGGTTCACAACCGAATGCCCACGGCGACGAACGCGCTGTGGGGTCCACTATTGGCACAACGTCGCGTCAACAACTATATTAGTCATATTAAATTTTTGTTGAAATGAACTTTAAAAATTCTTCATTTCACAGAATTATAATACATACTTGCCATATCTCTTAATTCGTTTGCCAGAAACACCAAAATTGAGATTTATTCTCAAAAGGTTGGCTGACAACCGAATGCCCACGGTGACGTACGTGACGTTGGTTCTTCGTTGGTTCAACGTTGTGTTAACAACCTATTTATGATATTGACGTTTGTTGAAATAAAAATTTATAAAAGCTTCAATTCACAGAATTGTAATGGGTACTTTTCATTATGTAAGATTATTTCACCCGGAATATCAAAATAAACAATCGGTGGCTGGAGGTTGGTTTTCAACTGAATGCCCACGACGATAAATGCGACGTTGGCCCACCATTGTCTTAGCATTGTGTCCACAACCAAGTTTTACACAATATATATTTGGTAAAAAAAATGTTTTATGTGGTTTATATCACCAAATTATAACATGTTGTACCCTTTTTTACTGATTCTTTGTCCAGTTAAAGAAATAATGTTAGTTGGCAAAGTGTTGTTTTGCGGCGAAAAGCCGACCGCGACGTTCGCGACCGTTGGTCAACGATCAGCCGACATTGTTTGCTGTGCGGGCAGGGTCGACTTGCCTTCGCTGAGCAACCAAATATCGGGAGCTCCCACTCTCGCATGTAAGGCAACGTCGACTAAAGGGTGTGAGCCTGTGAGGACTAGTCACCCTCCCCCGCACTGGTAACCCCTGACGTTCAGAACAACGCAAGTCACTCTACCTTTGCGTGTGTCGTACAAACCTAGCCCTCAGACACTAGTGGGGTGTTATGTAGGCTATGATTAATCCGCTTTCGGGATTTAGCTCTATTTCGGTACCGTACCACAAACCTAAGTTGTTTCTGGTAGACAACCGCAGGGTCGATTTGCCTTCGCTGAGAAACCCAACATAGGGAGCTCCCACTCTCGTATGTAAGGCAACCTCAACCAAAGGGCGTGAGGACTAGTTACCCTACCCCGGAAATATGTCTGACAAGGAGGCGATATCATTTCTCACAACCAGAAGGTCATTAGCATGATCAGGGTGACAACTCTGTAGAAATTCCACGACAGTTTCAAACAGCGAATAAATTCGTGCAAGGCAATTTTCCTTCAAAACCATCGTAGGCCTACTTCGGTGTGGAGTAGTAAGCACTCAAAAGATTGGATTTGCATAATCGCAGTGCTTCAAAGTAAGATGCGTTACGACCTCAACAAACTTGTAAGGTAGGTCTACTGCGAAGCGACGTTGCCAACATAATTGCCTGATAACAAAATTCTTTGCAGTCCTCTTGTAAATGCCCCGATTTACTCTCAGCGCCCCCCAATCGCCCACTTTATAGCCAGCGCCCCCTTCATGGTTGCAAACGCCCCCAGGGGGGCGCTGGCGCCCACTTTGGAAACCACTGGTCTAGATTGTGCATTCCAGTTTCAGATATTGTTTTTGCCCTGGTGGATGGTGGAATGGTTGAGCTCGCATCTAAGTGTGTCGGTGTCTTGACTATATTGATAGCGCTATCACCCCTTTTAATGCTGGTGCGGTGTTTGTTATGAAGTGTTGCATCCGCTGTTGAGATCTACAAACAAAAAGTATAGCAGAAGCAGATGTCAACTAACCTCGATGACGCGTCTGTCTACATTAACCCGAACTTGCAAATACATGTTGCATATAATCCTTAATGGAACTCAAAAATACAATGTTGCATATAAGATACAATGGGCCTTTTAGGTTTAAGTGCTTATAAGAATTTAGTTTCCAGTGCAATTGACTCTAAAGCTCTAATTGTGATTAATTTTAATTTTTCAGGCAAACGCGTTTCAAAGCAGCACACAAGAGAGTTTCCATTTGAGATCAGAAGGCAATCATGACAATATCCCAAGCATGGATTCTACTCAAGCTTTAGAAGAACAGTTAGCTGACGAGACAACCCCTATAATCAAGGCAAACACACCCCTTAAATCATCATGTGAGCATAAATTAACAACTGTTGAGTGGTTTTCTGGAGCGATTTCATTAAGCATTAAGAGTAGGCCCTAACTCCATTTTTGTCCATCAACTACATTGGATGAAAACAGCTTCGCAAATGAAACAGATGAAAACGGTCTCCAAATATATTCGTATCTTTCAACAGACATGATAGATAGCCTTATCTATTACGGGTTTTGATTAAATCTGAAAACGTGCCACTTGTTGCATACTTACCAGCAGTCAACCACAGGCATATACAACCAAGCAACTACACGGTATTTAACATAATCCATTAAAATTGGACATAAACTATATAAGCTACAAACGTTTTCGGCCATACACAAGTTAGCCCTTATCAAGTAACAAAAAGTAGGTTAGGGCGTGACTTCTGGAACGAAGAAGCTTTAAGATCAAGCGGCGCTGGTTCGACTCTCGGGGTCTGCGCTTAAGCTACGCACGTCAAGAATTCCTCTCCATTCAGCGGCATCTAATGGATGGAATAATTCCCCGCCAATAAGACTTCAGCAATCGGAAACTTCACTCTGTCAATCTCGGTGACCGGGCCTGCGTCAGTGATTCAAAGCCTCTACAAGTATGCGAAACTGCCAGGATCAAGCTCTGCAAGAAGCTTTCCTAGTCCGAGGATAAAGATTCAATCAATCAATTATGACCTTGGTCGTGCATTCTCGGAACAAATGCAAAACTTGTTTTCTCTTAGACCCATGATCATCCATACTTGTTCCATCTTTAATTGGCAAAACCTGGCTTTTGTTTCTGCTTGCAGGAGTCCGCCAGAATTTGCATCCTCTTCTCCATGTTTCCTGATAGTATGACCCAATAAAACATTATGCAACAAAGCACTATAAAACAGTGTAAAATCAGTTTGTCCAAGATGTCAAAAATTAAAGCCGTAAAGTTTATATAGATATAAAAAAAAAATCTGGTGTGCAGGGTCAATTTGGCCTTAGATGTTCAACCCAGGGATAAGTTGTAATTTAACGTATTTAGCTCCTTTAGTTTAAAAGTGGCAGTTACGTCAAATCTTCGACCTGAATCATATATTATTAATCTGATATGGTATTCATATCAAACAGGAATTCTATACCACAGATTGAGCTTTGCTTTTACAACGTAGGCTACAGTAGATACTATAGCGACCTGTTATAGCCTGATGCTGTGAGTTCGCTGTGGTAATAGTGGTTTCCAATGGTAAGTGGTAATAGCCAGCTTACGGAACACAGTTCTCTAGTCATGTGCTATGACAAGTGGTGATAGAGTCCGTGTGTTGTTGTTTTATGCGGTTCTTTTCTTTAGCTTGAAGCTGCTGTCTGAATTGTTGTCTGTTGAGTGTACTGTATGTGTCTTCAGGCGATGTTATTGTAATATTTTGAAGAATCAGTTGATTAATAGATTAGGTGACATAACTCTTCCCATTCGGCACGGTTTGTTGATCTTTGGACTCTGATAGGTTATTCTTGACAACTCAGTATAGCCTACTTGTACAGGATTTGAACCACTAACGCAGGGCTGGTTACCGAGATTGGCAGAGTGAAGTTTACGATTGTTAAAGTGTTGTTGTCTGTGAATTTTTCCCTTCACTATAGGTACCGCTGATGGAGAGCAGACCTTGAAATGAGTTGCTCAAGCGCACACCTCGAGAACTGAACCAGAGCTACTTCGTTCACAAACTGCTGCTTAAGTGGTTTTAGTGAACACAGTTATCAAATTTCGTAATAGCACATGACTAGGGAACTGTGTTCCGAAATCTAGTGCAATTCGCTATTACCGCAGCGAACTCGCAGCATCAGGCTAAAACAAGTCGATTAATATCTACATTGGTAACCAACGATCATGCTGCTAAAAGCGAAACTCAATCTACAGTTATCAACGTTGTTTTTTCATGTGCCAACAACAACTCCAGGCTAGTGATAGCTAACCCAGATTTAATCGATGTCTTTTTTTCTTTCTTAGGTTTCAAGAAAAACCGAAAACTTACCATCAGCTGTGCCCTATTGGCTTTTGTTTTCCTGTCTGCCGTATCTGTGGGCATCGTTTGGTTTTTGCGATCCATTGCAACTTCCAGTCATTCAGGTAACTGCAATAATTATTTTAAAGTTGAGCTAATGTATGTAGTTCTCTTCAAAACTACTAAAAACATTTTGCTGGTCATTTAAATTGTAAAAACGATTAAAGTTCCGATAAAATAATATCAGAACTGGGGGAACAGTTGCAACAAACTTTAGTAATTTATTTGATAGCATCTCTTCTTTATAAACAACGTAGTACAAAATAATGAAATTGACACATTTTACCAATTGAAAATTTATAATATTTTAGTCTGTCCGCTGCTGCCTTCACCTGCAAATGGAAAAATAGATTGCGGCAATAACGAATGCTGGTTTTCATGTCCAGACCAATACAGACTGATGACAAACAAAACACAATCAGCTCGAAACCACACAATTTGCTTCAAAACTAACTCCAGTTGGAGTGCTGGCACAGTGCCTTATTGTGAAAAAGGTGACTTTTTAACCTTGAATTCGCTAAGAACTATCACGTGTTTGATTTAGCCCAGCGGTTTTCAACCTTTTTTGCTTGACTAGGCCTATAGCTGATACTGTAGGACGTGTCGCTTTAACTTTTAGGCATTTCTTTATTACTGTATGCTACCGGAGGGCAGATGGGTACCCGGTCAATTGGTCGACAGACATTTGGTCGACAGTCATTTGGTCGACAGACATTTGGTCGACAGGACGTTTGGTCGATAGACATTTGGTCGACAAGACATTTGGTCGACAGGACATTTGGTCGACAGACATTTGGTCGACAGCACGTTTGGTCGACAGACATTTGGTCGACAGGACATTTGGTCGACAGAACATTTGGTGGACAGAACGATTTATTTTAGGGTTAGGATTAACTAACCCTAACCTAACCCTAACCCTAACCTAACCCTAACCCTAACCTAACCCTAACTCTAACTCAAATGTCCTGTCGACCAAATGTCTTGTCGACCAAATGTCTATCGACCAAATGTCTTGTCGACCAAATGTCTTGTCGACCAAACGTCTTGTCGACCAAATGTCTGTCGACCAAATGACTGTCGACCAAATGTCTGTCGACCAATCGACCGGCCACCGGGCAGATGCAGGGTCGTTGAAAGGATACTTTGAGTCCGTACTATTGAGATTCTTAACCCTCAAATCAAACACTCTAAACAAAAACACACTATATCCAAACAAAACGAAGAGGTTTTTTTAAACTCACGGCACCTTGGAAAAGTTACAGCCCCTAAAATCATGCCAGGCCGTGCCCAAACATAATCCCTGTCAACGCTACAGTTCAGATGTCATACAAGTAGGCTAGTTGTAGGCTTCTTTCTCATTTGCAGTAGATCGGGCTTTGTTAGTTAATTTTGTAACTTTAAAAAGGTTCATAAAACTCATTAATAATAAACCATGTTTAAAAAATGCAACTTATTCTGTAAGCCAAGGCATAAGCTACCAGACAATTGACACTTTAAAAAATACATTTTTTGTTAAATGTAGGCTATCTCATCAAAATTTTGGTAAGATAATTCTAAAGTTAACTGTAGCCTAACCATATCATATTTTTAGCGATAACATCTTCTTCTGTTTCTAAAGTAGTCAGGCTATAACATAAAAAACTTTGATGAACTAAAAATGCGCACATTTTTTTACAAACCATTTTACGTGGTACGGAACTATAATTTTTCATTCTTCAGTGACTTTCTGCAACCAAGTATCTATCCCGGGCATGAATGTTGATCGCACGATTTGCGCTTCGAATAGCAAAATTGCATCCTTTGAAAATAATCCCGTCTCAAGTGGATATCCCAATGGCACCACTTGTCACATTGCTTGTTCAAGCTCTTACACTCTGCAAGGAGCGAAGAATGTTTTCTGTCGTGATTCGTCGTGGCACCCCAGCCTCCCGACTTGTCAAATGAAAGGTAAAATCGACCTAGTGCCGACAAGATGAAGTTGTTGCAAATATATCGGTCGCATATCCTTGTGGCAAGAATAGGCTACGGGAGCGATACTGACGAGCCCAGCCTCATGGGTGAAACACGGTGTCTATCGCTGTTAATTCTTGCTACAATCGGCTGCCGAGAAACATATAGTGGTCCAACAGTTAGGCTACTTTCACACAATTTCAAAGCATTATCTGGAGTATTGAAAAATGTTCAGAAAACTGTTCATGGGATATGTTAACTCTTATAAAAATAATGAAAAGTCGGAAGCTCGTTGTTTTGTTGGTCTTTGAAATCAAAACTGAATGTAAGATAACCATGTCGACCGATCCAGTGCCGGTCTTAGGGCGTTTTGGGCCCTGTGCGGAATATGCTTTGCGGGCCCCAATGACAATGATCTAATTCAGTAGCGTAGCTAGGTATTTTGAAAGGGGAGGGGGTGGTTTGACGGTTGGGCGGGCGAAGCCTGACGGCGTGATCGCCGGAGGCAAAACCCAGTGGTGGGGGCTTCCCCCCAAAATTTTGAAAAAGTACTTTGAATTTGGGGCATTCTGAGGGCATGTTCAACAAAAATTTGGGTATGAATATTACTGTAAAATGGTGCTGTCCGGTGGCATAGCAAAAGAATAAGATCATGCTTTCTTTGGCATTTTCCGGAAATAAAGCTATGTCTCTATGTTGAGTCTGGATGCAACCTATTTCGTCCCCTGAAAAATTCGTACCCCGATTTCGTTCCCTGAAATCGTGTAACAAAATCAAATTTCGACCTATTTCGTCCCCTGAAAAGATCGAGAGAAATTTTGAAATGTTTGCGGCAACTCCGATCAGCGACTTCCACTCTGTTGTTTTTTTCTCTCGATCTTTTCAGGGTACGAAATAGGTTGCATCCGTGAGCCTCTATGTTTTCTTGTTGCTAATTCCTTTGTTGAATTCACTTGTTGAATTTTTCCATTGGAAATGACAAAATTACTGCATTTTCTGAGTAAATTGCGGGCCCCCTAATTTGCGGGCCCTGTGCGATCGCACGGTTTGCACACCCCGAAGACCGGCACTGGACCGATCAATATTCAAAACTCTTTGCTGCACATTTAAACTTTGTTCCATGTACGTATGAGAGTAGGCCTGCTATACCCAGGTTAAACTTTCTTGAAAGCAAGCATAATAAGTACAGTATCTACAGTACCGTATATACTATATAGGGACAGGGTAGCCCATGCCAAGTACATTCTTACTTAACATTGGCTTACCGTACTAGCCTAAACTTACCTATCTAAAAACAAATCAACTTCCAGTTGCAAACCCATTTGGTTGATGCACTACGTGGCCTATAAATGTTTCTTGTGTTTAGAATGTTCTCCGCTTAACCTGACATCTTTTCTGTCCAAATCTTGCACAAAAGGAAGAGACATTCATTCTGTGTGTTCTTTCCAATGTGCTCGAGGAAAACATTTGGTAGTAAGTAATATGTTAGCCTACGTAATCAGGTTTACCGAAAAATAGGCCTACATCAATGAGCATGGAATGTTCAATTTCAAAAGACGGAAAAACGTTTATCTTCGTGATTGTTTTCTTTTTTTAACATCAATCCACAGAGAAATAATTTTTTGTGATTTCATGACCATTCTTGGCCACTAGAAAACAAAAATTTCCAATAATATTGACGTTAGAAATTTTACCACACTAAAAACTGCAAATACAAGTTTTGAAACTTGACGACACAACTCGTTATTAGACCATTGACCATATAATGAACCACAGATGTTCATCCACTTGAAGAAGATGTAGATTACATGCAAAGCATAGGAGAATAGCTCGAAACAAAACTAATAAAAAAACACACTCCAAAAATCGCAGCCAAGCCATTGCTTGCTCATGCGTGTAGGCTGCATGAATTCATGCGAAGTGGCTCACGACTTACAGAAAGATGAAGAAATAGCCTGCTGTCGTTTACCATGATAAGTTCACTGCACAGTAGGCCTATATGATACTTGTACTAACACCCAGTGGCGTAACTACCCATTGGATCTTGTGGATAAATAAATCCAAGGGCGGCACGTTGCTAGAGGGCGGCAAAATGTGACAACGTTTTAAAGTTTAAACGAACAAAGACAGTCACATTAATTTATTTTCGGAGAGATTCAGACTTTAACAACCTTAGTTAACACTGATCTAAGTGAAGCCGGAAAATTAAACAAGTTATGCCTATAAACTAATTTGCAACTTTTTTAGATTGTGCCTCACCATGTGCTACTTGTGACGGTTTAATGATACCCTGCTCATGCTGTTGAAGTAATGATAGAATGTCGGTTGTAACTTGTAGGCCTAAGCTATAGCATTGTTCAGTCAATTTAGCTTTGGTAGTTAAGTTCAGATTAGCTTTAAGTTTATTTCACTTTCGGGAGGAGACAAGAATGGACCGTGAGGTCATCGAGTCAACTGCCACTTTTCCCATCTGTCTGTGGTAGGTAGACGGGACTCCTCCATCTTCATGTGTAAAGATGGGTTAGGTTAGTGAAAGGTTTAACGTTTCAGGTTTGAAATAGATCACTTAGCTTTCAACTCAGCAAATTTGCAATTATGGTTAAGGTTTTTAACTAATTTTGCTGCAGATTCCAGAACAAGATTTAAGTTGTAATTTTTTAAAGTTAATTTTTGCCTATGACGAGAGTACAGTAAAAGAAAGTGAAGATTTTTTTAGAAAGAAAAAGAAAGCTAGAGAAGAGGAACTAAAAAGAATAAAGGAGTCATCTTGAAGTTCGTAACAGTTGGCTCTGTTAAAAAAACAGAAGAGATTTTAGCACAGTCAATAAATAGCACAGTGTTAAATAGCACAGTAAATAAATAGCACAGTAAATAAATAGCACAGGAAATAAGTAGCACAGTAAATAAATAGCACAGTAAATAAATAGCACAGTAAATAAAATAGCTCAGTAAATCTCTGCCTCAAGTTGAGACGGAAGAAGAAGTGTAGGTTACCTCGAGCAAAACAATAACAAAGTGATCACTGAAAGAAGTCAGCCTGTGAATCAAACACTGTCAGATAAAGATAAAACATATGCTATCTAAGCTTATTATTCTCATAACGATGTGGCTACTTGGCCAGAAACATTAACTCATAACATGAGAGTTGAGATGATCAAACTAATAGGGCCCGAAAGGTTTCAGAATAAAGAAGGGCTATTCAAGCCGGTGATTAGAGTAATTAAAGGAGACAAAGAATCCTTCAGCTGTCTGAGTAAGAAGTGGTCTTATTTTAAACTTTCAATAAAATCAAACAAAACTGCTTTAATTCTTCTGTTGTGTGAAATTTTAATCAGCTTTTACGATGGTGTCAAGGAGGGGGGTAGGGGAGGCGTTTCGTGCAAAAATCGAAGGGCGGCATATTGCGTTGCTACGCCACTGCTAACACCTGAGCGTTTTTTAAACTTTCTTGTATCAAAGTCGGATTTCTCTTATTTCTAAATCATCAAAATAGTCCACTTTGTTAATTCACCCGGGTCTGACAGGCAGAAAATTTGTATTCTAAATTTTTTAGGCAGTTTCAGGGATAATTGAATAGCACAGCGCGCCATCAGAGAATAAGAATAAGAAATGAAACAACCTGTAGCCTACAACTCAAAAGCGTGCGAAACCGCTCGTATCGTCTCTAAAAATTCTTTCACCTATTGCAGTACAAAGACTATAAACTTGCTGCAAAGGTTGACTAGTTTACTGATACCCGGACATTTTGCCCAAAGGACATTTTGCCGAAAGACATTTTGCCGAAAGACATTTTGCCGAAAGGACATTTTGCCGAAAGACATTTTGCTGAATGGACATTTTGCCGAAACTCAAATGTTTGTGTTATATGTATCGATATTCTCCACAGTGTGTTTTAGTCTATCGTTCACAACCTTAGTCCTTTCGGCAATTTGTCCATCGGCAAAATGTCTTTCGGCAAAGTGTCCTTTCGGCAAAATATCTTTCGGCAAAATGTCTTTCGGCAAAATGTCCTTTCGGCAAAATGTCCGTGCACGGGTTTACTGACCGGCCCACAATCAAGGGGGGCACTTGGTCTCAAATTCCGATGGGACGAATAATCTTTGCTTGTCACTTTTATTGCATATTTAGATTTGTTACTGAGTGGCACCAAAGAACCAAAAAAATCCATATATTTTTTTGCTTTGTGTTTTCAGCTGAGTTGTTATGGTATTTAACCCTATAAGGTGTTGCTTGGTTTGATATACTAAGAATTTAACAAACGTAACACCCTATCAACTTTTTCTCACAATTAATCTATTTCTTTTTTAAACACCAAAGAAAAATGAAATTAAGTTGATTGCAAAAAAAAAAATCGAAACAAGTCAATCAAATGCCTGATT
This sequence comes from Aplidium turbinatum, assembly GCF_918807975.1. Taxonomy (NCBI): domain Eukaryota; kingdom Metazoa; phylum Chordata; class Ascidiacea; order Aplousobranchia; family Polyclinidae; genus Aplidium; species Aplidium turbinatum. The sequence goes on from NC_137486.1 coordinate 10,281,606, forward strand.
GAAGAGTATCTGTTTTAAGTATAAAGTAGGGCATTTAGTTCAGAGAAATGTTTGTGGTCAACTTTACTCAATGATGTTGTTCCTTGCAGGGAAAATCTTCCGTTACTTGCCAAGACTCTTTAAAATGGTCTGATGTTCCTCCCACATGTAATAGTTTTTGTCCTCAATGTCTAACTGGGCCTGACTGCAAAGAATCAACCAGTTGGGCAACACTGAAAGCACTCATCGAAGATATTGGAGCATGGGATACTGTTACTGTAAGATTCTTTTGTTGCTTGTTTTATAAATTCAGGTTATATAATGTCCAAACGTTTAGTCACAATGCGCAGTCATGAAATTCAGCACATCAGAGGGAACAGGATCAGCTGGCGATGTTCCTTTATGAAATTCAATAACTCAAATGCCTGCGTGTAGAACAATTGCAGTGGTAAGTAACCAAAGTCTGGAAAAGGTGTCAGTTTAAAAGCTAAAATTGGCAAGTAAGGGTGTTTGGTGTATGAGTTGGACAGTCGTGTGGACAAAAATATTAACAATAGCTTATGTTTCTCGGCAGTCGAGTGTAGCAAGAACTCAGCGATAGACACGTGTTTCGCCAATGAGGCTGGGGTCGATCAGTACCGCACCATTAGTTCCTGCCACATAGTTCTCAGCCTCTGCTTTTGATAGTTAATTGAATTTTTACCTTCTCAACTGAACAATAGCTTAGATAAGTTTCTGCAAGAGCTCGCGTGCCTTTTGAAAATCACCTGTTTTACATGCCACACAATGGACAATTCTTCTTCTTTGCCACTCCAGAGGTCGAGGGGCTCTGCCTTTTTCCACCCTTGGGCATAAGTGGCGTCGACTAGGTCTGGATATTTTGAGCAAGTGTCGATCAGCCACTGAATAGATTCATCATCCAGTCAACGAACACCACTTGGCGCATTACAGATGGCGTAGTTGCAGATGGTGTGGCCTGCGATTTGTTTTTCCTTGCCACACTCACAGATCGCGGATGGAGCCATCCCCCATTTGAGCATGTTGGAGCGGAAGAGTCTGACGCCAGTGCACAGGCGGTTGAGCCGCATCCAGGCCTTCATTGGCAAAAGCATTTTAGTTAGATGAAGGCAGGTTTTTGAGATAAAACTTTGGATTTTGGGGAGTCCTTCTTTCACTCCGAGCTCCATTGGTGGTCCGCCCAGGTAGCCGTAGGGGAGACTGGGGGAAGTTGGGCCGGTGGGGCACGTTGGGCCACCCATATATCTTGCGATACACAATCGCTGCATGTCACGTGATGGCGTCATGTGATGCCGTTTCGTTCTCAGATCATACAATGGTGAGGTGAAGTTGATTGTGGTCAGCGTTTATGAGTGAAGTAGGAAAGTTTACTTTTTTTGTGTTTTTTTGAAAAATTATCTACTTGAAACGTAAGCATGCAGAACTGCAACTGAAAGTGCTATATTTGTGGCTCATATATATTTATATCGTCAGAGGTTAAGTGTCAGTTTATGGTACTCCATTCTGTCGAATCTTTTATAGATCAATCTGGCAAGTTGTACAAAGTAATATGTCTGCTGTTGGGGTAAGTTGGGCCACTTTGAAAAGTTAAAAAAGTTACCTATTTCTGCATTGTTTGTTTAAAAATGTTTTGTTGTAATTATGAGAACCTGTACACAATTATCCGAAAGACGCTTGCCCGAAAGGACACTTGTTCAAACATGATACTTGCCCGAAAGGACACTTGCCCGCAATTGCTCTTCCCTGAAGGAACATTGCATATAAAATACACTTTATTTTCGGGCAAGTGTCCTGTTGGGAAAGTGTCCTTTCGGGAAAGTATTTCGGGACAGTGATCATTTATGATATTGTTTCATCATTTGCAGTTAACACTGACTTAGTATAGTTATTTCTTATTGTTTTGCATACCGGCCCAACGTGCCCCATGTGCGGCCCAATGTGCCCAAAGGGTGGGGGCACATTGGGCCGAAAAGTTATCGTTTTTTAAACCTTAATACATTTTTTCTTGAAACACTTAGAATAAATTCAAAATTCAGAAAGAATTACTCGAAGACTCAAGATCATAATGATGCATAGCGTTTTACAATCGAATTAGAGTTGAGTGATCTACGTTCAAAAATGTGAAAAATGGCCCAACTTCCCCCAGTCTCCCCTACTGATGGATTGGTTTTCATCAAGAGTTTTAATTTATATGATAAATAAATTGCTTGTACAAAAACTCAAATTGTTTATACAATAGTTTTCAAAGGTGTCATTAATTTTTTTAGTTGATGCTTTTTCTAATGTTAGCCAACTGTATTTATCTTCAAAGTAAAAAAACCTGTCTATTTGTTTGTCGTGATTGAAATTGACCACATTCTGAAGATTAATGTAGGCTACGTGCTTGTTTATTTATCTCTATAGGCCTATAACTAGCTACAACCTCCCTTCCAACGATAAACATTTCTATGACTATGAACCATCTATTCTATTCAAATGCGTGTTTTAAAATTTATTGCCTTAAAATTGAGCATTCTTAACAGCAAAATAGCATAACGTACAGTCGTAGCCTATACTATATAGTTATGACTAAGTTTGTTTCTTCTCTGTATGTTGCAGGTGCAGTATGCAGGTTTTGGTATAACATGTCGTGTCAATAAACATGGAGATGTGTTTTCATTTAATTGGGATTGTACTTGTACCGACACTTTGTCCCTTGCTGATGGAAGATGCAAAGACTACGAATCGCCATCTGGCGCATGTGAAGCTGCACTTGCTGCATTGGTCAAAAAGATGGTTGCTAAGAAAACGTATCCGGAACCATGTGACGCAAAATCCATGACAGAGATCTGCAAAACGTGATGTTGATCAATCCATCCCGAACCACAAAGTAAAATTTGAGAATGCTGGGAAGTTGATATGCTGGTGATACTGTTCTGTTAGCTGAATAAGAAGATCTTCATGAAATATTAGACATTGTTAATTGAATTGGTAAAAATTTTAATCGGAAAATACAGCTAAAAAGACTAAATTATTGATAATATCAACATCACCAGACACTCCAATAACCTACTTCTGTAATTGAACTTCTTCTTCGTGTGAGCTTCTTGGGCCGATGGTCCATATTTTTGTCACCCTAGATTCACGATGTACAGTAATTGTAATTAATAATAAAAACATTAGGGTGTCCCACTTTTAGGCGACTTTTCAGGAAAATTAGGTTCGGGTCAAATTCGGACTGGATTTTCGTCACTGATTAAAAAAATGACATTATTTTTTTCATTATGACGTCATCTTGATATGCCAGCTAGCGGATTTTTGTTATTTTGGGCTTATCACGAACATGGTAAAAGCTAGAGAGTTGGAATTTGCGCCAAAATGACCGGAAGGGACGATTTCCTATTTGTTGTCTATACAATACGAAACGCTAACTGCAACAGAAAAAGAGTTATTTTGAAAAAACATGTTTTTGCTCAGTTTTGGACAAAAAAAAAGAGAAATACGGCAATTTTGCTTGGGTTTTGCTACAGTGATGCTTTTATTTCGATTGTTAAGCTGCGCCACCTTGTTTAACAATTAAGTACAGTGGTAGTAGCTAGTGTAGTAGTGGTGCACACTCTTGAATGTCTCTTCCATGTAAATGAGATTTATTTTATACACGCAAAAAGCTTTTTGGAACAGGGCTGATCTCTAAGTGGTCAAAACTAGTTTTAGCGGTTTAAATCTAGTTTTAACCTGGTTTTAACCGGTGAAAACTAGGTTTAAACCGGTCAAAACCCAGAAAAATATTTTTATGTAGTGAATGGTCGGCTACCTGGGCTATTTAGGAAATATAAAAGCAGTTGTGACCATTTTGATATGCAGGCCTCGAAATAGCTGGCGGCCATGGCCGCCAATACCGATCTGTCAGGCAGCCACAGATGGCTGCCTGTAAAATTCGTACGAAAGATTATATTTATCTTGGATTTTTCTCTTGTTTCAGCGCTGCCAAAAACAAGACATCAAACAGCGTTAAAACTACTACCTCAATTACATGTCGTGATACGCAACAGGAGGGCAAATGTTGCGCAAATTTTATGGCAAAATTGATGGCAAATGTTTTTCATAAAAAAAAAGTTGTTGGAATAAATTCTTGTACTTCAGTTGGCTGTGTAAATGGTTCATCGTTCTACCAAGCATTTTTTGGTTCATCAAAAACTTACTTTTAGAATTTGAATTTTCTCAATAATTAAAATAACCAACTGATTGAAATATCAAAAATAAACAGAGAAATTGAATATTTTTTGTTCCAAATCCAGCATTTAGGTTATTGTTGATCAAAACAAAATATAGTTGAACATTATTACTAAACATCAGTGGCGCCGGCAGAGGGAGAGCAAACGGGGCAGCTGCCCTCCAATGATTTGGGTATCATCTTTTTAATTTTTTTTATATTATTGCATATGATTTTTATTTGGATCCCAACCTGAAGTAAACTCAAGTTGCAAGGAGGGGGGGGGGGTAAAAGCTTTTATGATTTTTTACGGTAATTCTAGTCACGTACTTTTCCTGCTGCCTGTTGCGTAGCAATTGTTACCGGCAGTCTTGCAGATTAGTTCTTGCTGAGTTATTTAACTTTTAGTTGTATAATATCTTATTACCTCATGGTGGTAAAACCCGAGACAAGGCTAACATTTTGACGTAACAGCAACGAGTACAACAAGGGCATGATTTTTCACGTGTTAGTTTAGGATTTATTTCGTCACCAGCAAGGTCGTATTGAATCGACTGGAAATGTATAGGTATGTGAGAGACTGCCTTTCTAAGCAGATAGAGTAGTGGCAGTAGCCTACATAGGCCTACAGCATTGAGTCATTCAATGTTTTCATAAGGATATAATGTCGATTTAACTCAACGAAATCTACTAAAGTAATAAGTAGCCTACCATTAGGATAATGCAAGCGGTTGTAATTCTTTATCTTAGCTTAATTTGTTTGCTGCATATTGCATTTGCATAACGCATAAGGGTCACTTGCTTCCACAGTGCTTTTTGTTGCAGAAGTTTAATTACTGTCAGTTACAAAACCTTATGTAAAATGAGTGAGAATGACACTGTTTTAATAGAGAGGGAATGCAATAAGGATGAGGGTAGGAAGGTGGCCAAAAGGAAGTTTGACTTCGTTGACAGTAGAAAAAAACATCAACCTCTTTCAATTGTAAAGTTCGTTCAGAATTAAATTTTAGCTTTGTATTTTACGAAGTAATCAATGTTCTTTATTTAAGCTTAGAACAGTGATTCAGTTAATCTTAATATTTACCAATTAAAATTCTACAATGAACTTAAAAGATTACAAATTTGATCCTGCCTTCCCTTTGCCAAAATATCGTGAAGCAAGTAATTATGTTATTAGTAAAGAACAGTGTTGTACGCGTCATTGAAATAATTTGACGGCGTCAGCGTCAGCGCGAATTGCCTAAAAACTTTACGGCGCAAAGGACTGCGTAAGCTCTTAAAGAAATTGTCAGCGTCAGCGCTAAATTCTAGCGCTATTTTTTGCCAGCGTCTCATAAAGCGGAAATATTTCTACCAAGTTCAGGCTAACAATAGCTATAAATTAACAGCAGGTATTATGTTTTGAGACTGTATTGTAATTAGCTGCTCAGCCTATTAGTTATTTCCTTGCAGAAAAACAAGTATTTTAAAATGTTTGTCTGACAATCTGCTGCGTTTGGGACGCATATTCAGGGGCGCCGGAGCAATTTTTGACTGAATGGGCAGGAGTATGAAAAAAGGGCACTTTTGTTGCTAAAAGGCCAATTTTTTTTGTAAGTTTTAAGATAAGATATAGCGATAATGCTCATCTATCAGCTCATTATCGAGTAATGATACAAGTGTCCGTTATACAAATAACAATGGCACGGAAGGGTATCATGCTATTTTATAATGATGTAATATAACTTACTGTGATGGAGAATTTTGTGTGGTAAATATTATTTTGAGGCAAAAATAGAACATTATAATTAGGCTAAAAGCGAATAATAATAATAATAATGTTAGTTTTTATATAGCGCTGTATCCAACGCATAATGCGTTGCTCCTCAGCGCTTTACAAAGCAGACAGAGTCAATGCAGCCGTATAGAGGCGCAACTGAGTACATTATTACCCGAATCCACTCCATTGCTTAGCGCCAAGCAGGAATTAGATTCAGTGCCATTTTTAAAAAGTCTTTGGTGTGACTCGGCAAGGTATCGAACCCATGCCTACCGATTCAGAGGCGGGCGCACTAACCACTAAGCCACCGAGCCGCTAAGCTACCGAACCACTAAGCCACTAAACCACCGAACCACTAAGCCACCGAATAGCATAAATTTTTATATTGCAAAGTGTGCAGTAGCTTACATGACCTTAAAAGGGCACCATTACCCCCTCTTTCCTCCCCATCCACAGAAATTTTGGGCCAGGGGGGCATCCGCTCTCCCTGCTCCCCCCCCGCTTCCGGCGCCCCTGCGCATATTGTCCTTTCCAAGTGAAAACATGCGTTCCACAGCAGCGCTGGTTGGTATTGGTGAGTTGTATTTCAAAAACAAGTTGAAAACGTTTAGTCGGAAAGGTATCACTGTTCCAAGCGTGCTGTGATAGTTTAGCATGTATAAATCTTTTAACGAGGTCCACTGCACCAACATCGATCTTTTCAGGGGCACAGAGCTCTTGAAATAAAGTATATTCAACGTCCGCGATGCCATTTATGGATTTTTCGCTTTCTGTCTCTGATCCCTCGTTCTCAATACATGGGTGATCACCATTTGGCGAACTTCTTCCGCATGTATTCCAGGGAGCCATTCCAAGCAACGCAAAAGCCGGTAATTCGGATGAGTCGCGCTGGCCAGAATATATTGTGAAACTCTTATTGTGAAACGAGATTTTCCATGAAAACAAAAAATGACGCTTAGCGCTTGACGCTTAAAATCGGCAAAATAGTTGACGGCGCTATCACTTCCGTCAACTGAAAAATAAATTGACGGCGCTAGCCTCAGCGTCAACAAAAAGTTGACGGCGTCAACGTACAACACTGGTAAAGAACGAATTAAAACTGTCAAGGCCAAATATCCGAAAGTTAAAGGTAGAAAGTTTTGCTCACAATGGTTTGATGACTATCTCTGGCTGGAGTATTCAGAAACTAAGGATACCGCATTTTGCTTTCCCTGTTGAGTTTTCAACAGCTTGGTATGTTAGCCTATAGTCCTGATAATATTAGTTAAAGTTTATTCTATTAAACTGCAATACTGCTCCACCGGAGTTAAATGATTTTTTGTTCTTAATATTTCTTCTTCCTATCCACGAAGATTTCATGCACAATATTAAATGACGATAAAGTTTAAAACACAAAATGAGCGAACAATTGAATTAGGCATTACGATGCAAAAAATGCAGTATGACGAAACAATGCAACTAAAGTCAACATATTCCTACGTTTATTAGACGTTAAAATACGTTTCACTTGCAGTAAAATTATTTTCTCATTCTATTATTTCTAAGGATATTGCTTTGCTTATTGCCTTTAAATTGGAAGACTTGCGTCCCCGCGAGCAAGATTGTGCATGTTTTACATCGATTCAACGGCCTAAAACGTTGAATCGGTGTAAAAACGGCAGATTAGCTGCCTGGGGTTTGTGTTTTAATTGATTATTTTTACTATAAGTGAAGCTCGTTTTTACGTCTAATAAATGTAGAAACATGTTAACTTTAACTGTATTGTTCCGTCATACTGTTCCGGACGAAAAATGTCATATCCAACATTATGAAGGCAGTCGAGTAATATCGTGACGACCTTAATCTGTGCGATCTCAAATTGCAACTGCCACTGCTGCAAAACGCTAGTTTATTAGACCCAGATGCAACATTGATAGACTTATACCGCATAATTCGTGGCGAGGTCAATTGCTACAGCAATGCTGTGGGTCTAATTGAACTGGCACTTTCGTTGCCCGTTACTTCATGCTCAGCTGAAAGATCGTTTTCAAAACTGAAAATAGTTAAATCGCAACTTAGAACCACCATGATTCAAGATTGCTTATCTGATCATAATGTCATCAGAATCAGACATATGTGAAAGTGAAAAGCTCGATTTGAATGTGTTGATAAAAAATATTGCCTCGGCTAGTGCAAGGCGAATGATGCTATGTTAAAGTAACGTTTACGTTCTATTTGTTAAATCACTATTGACATTGTTAGTTGTTATACCTAGTTGTCAGTCAGCTTGTCATTCTTAAAAAGAAGTTCTTTCCCATCGCCAGAATATGCAGTACACTATTAAAAATGCTTCTAAAATTTACCCTTAATTTGGTATTCAGTTATTCCCACTTTTCTCACGCTAACTTTTACCAAAAATGTGGGTAAATATTACAAAAAATTGAGTAATATTTACTCAAATTTCACTACAGATTTTCACAGTGCAGCGTGTTCTCTTTTGTTATTGTAAATTAATGTGAGAAGAAAGTTGTGTACAAATATTATTCCTCAAGTTGTGAAGTATGAAGATGTATTTCGAGTTATGACTAGGGTTGTAAAAATACATTTTGTGTAAAATACAAGAAAAATACATCGACGGAAAAATACATGTATTCTTCGTATTAAATTAAAACTTATTAAAAGCTCGCGTCATGCTCCGGCAACAGCGTAATGGCAGGGAGCATCCGCTCGCTACGCGAAGTTCTTGGTCCTTGTAGATCAGTGGTTCCCAAACTCATTGTCGCGACCCAAACGAGGATCGCGAGGATGCTTCTGAGGGTCGCGGAATGGTAGGCCTACATAACAACGTATACAAATGAGGACTTTTACACAATCCAACCATTCCAACTGCGGATTTTAGATCCCTGTATATTCTTTTTTATCAACGTTTAGTGATTGTACTTAATACCTTACTTGCAATGGCCTTATAGTCTTCTACAGATATTATATATTGTGATGTCACAGGCGATCTAGGTCACAATTAAGTCATTGTTCTATTGCGGACATGTGTATTGTGTAACCGCCCACCACGTTGTTCTGAGTGGCCCGCGTGGTAGGCTACTCAGCATAATGTTAGTTCACTTACTTCAAAGCAAGTTTAAGGTTTAGGGGGTTTATGTAGAGCTGAAGCTTTGTGATGTAAGAATGCTGCCTTGCAATTTCGCAATGCGAGGTTAGCACTGAGAAGCTGTATGGAGTTGTACAGTACCTACAAAACTGTACAGTAGCCTACGTAGCTAGAGATTTGTTGGTGCTAATTGCTAAATAGGTGCTGTTGGATTTGATTTCAGCTTAAGTCTCGTAGGCTACTCGCAAGTAGACATAATTTTCACTGTTAGTAAAAGCATCATAACGGTAAGTAGACAAAATTTTCGGTTTATTTCGTTTATTTAGTTATAAAATACGAAAAATACAGAAAAAATACGAAAAATACGTGTATTTTACATTTGTATTTTACGCACAACCAAAAATACAGTATCTTTACAACCCTAGTTATGACAGATTATTATCCACTGCGCTAGATAGACGCTTTAGCAGTGTTGAACGGAAGGCGATTTTTAAATTATTTCATATTTCTACTTTTGACGGTCAAGGTAAATTACGATACTACCAACTTAGTTTAGTGCAAGTGAGATTGAAACTAGTTAGGCAATAAATAACCCATACAAGAGAACATGAATGTTACAAGCACCTAGCGTCAAGCCAAGTCAATTTATTTTGTTTCCACAGACATGTCAAAAAAGTAGGACTGTGGGACTTTAGGTAGGCTATATTGCAGTAGGCAATAGCAGTAGAAAACAAGATAAATTAAATAATATATCACTGTCTTGCAGTAATATTTTGCCCCCTCAATGTTGAAAGTCTGGTGGCGCCACTGCTAAACATGTAGGGTAATATTTTTAATTCAATTGAAAAGCAACTTGATTCATTCACTGAAGGGGTTTTAACCAGTAATAGGTGGTCAAAACTGCCCGGTTTAAACCAGGTTTTAACCGGGCAAATCATATAAAAGCCAAGATCTTATGGTTTTCTGAGCACAAGAAAGAAGCTAAAGATTCATCTTTTCGGAGCGACCATATGTGTCTTCTTGCTCTGGCAGCTCATTTAGTGATGGGTGTTCCAGGAAATTTAAAACCCCTACTTTTTTATCGTCAAGAAAGCGTGTCCCATGCGCGTTGGATAACAACAGCGAGTGGTTACTTGATTGCTGATTTTGATGCTAATTTTTTGGAATTGTGTTGAGCCTCCGGATATCCCTAAACTTCAACGTATGGTTTCTTTCATTGTTTGTGTTTATTTGCTAGCATTTTTAGTCATCCATATTAAACCTTCCGCTGCTGAAGGTTCCTCAATTGTACTGTTTACAAGAGATTTATTACTTGCATATAAATCTGTTGATCAACCAGTATTCAACGCTGTTCTGAAACATTTCGTTAAGCATGCATCCCAATGGTTGAGCCCTAAAAACGTTGCTATAAGTTCTCACGCTGAAGCTCCGCCTTTTGCTGATGCGGCAAGACAGGACAGTTTTCCAAGAAACGTTGATATCGAGCAGACGCTTTTGAAGCGTGGCAACTTACGTGATTTTTTCTCCGAAGAAAGTAAGATGGCTCCATGCATTGCATGTTTTTCATCTCCATCATTGTTTTGGCGTATGATCAACAACAATCGAGGAACAGACCGCTTCAGTGGCCAACTGAAACGCGTTGTGAACGGCTTGATTCGAGATGACCAAGATGATTTGGCCAAAACAGACTTGCGCATTTGTGCTGCTTTGTACAGTATGGTGTGATAAATAATCCCATTGAACTGTGTTTTTGAACGGTGGTTTTCTTTGATAGATCTTTGAACGAAATGATCAAGGGTTTAAAGTTAGCTAGTATTAGTAATTGCAACATGCATGTAAAAATCAATGCTGAGGTATATAATCAATTGTAAATACAATATGCTAGACTACTACAACTGTACTTAATTGTTAAACAATGTGGCGCAGCACAGCAACTTAACAACGGAAATAAATGCGTCACTGTAGCAAAATTGCCATGTTTCTCATTTTTTGTCCAAAAATGAGCAAAAACATGTTTTTTCAAAATAACTCTTTTTCTGTTGCAGTTAGCGTTTCATATTGTATTGACAACAAATAGGAAATTGTCCCTTCCGGTCATTTTGGTGCAAGTTCCAACTCTCTAGCTCTTACCATATTCGTGATAAGCCCAAAATAACAAAAATCCGCTAGCTGGCACATCAAGATGACGTCATAATGAAAAAATAATGTCTTTTTTGAAATCAGTGACCAAAATCCAGTCAGAATTTGACCCGAACCTAATTTTCCTGAAAAGTCGCCTAAAAGTGAGACACCCTAAAAAACATACAAAATTTAAAACTTCTCTTATCTTACACATGTTTAACACCGCTCAAGAGCATGTCTTCGGCAAAAAAGATGTAGTGGAAGAAGCGTTTTTCGGTCTGCTTATTTAAAGCCGTCAGTATAACGGTCAAATTTAGATCACTGTGGTGGTGAGGATGATCACGTTGATCAGAGCTCAAAGTCAATTCTTCATACACGTGTTTATTTATGTCCAAGCGGAAAGGTGAGATGCAGCCTAGCTTCAACAAAAACAACTGAACCCACAGAAGTACTGTCACCACCAAAACATCACCAGATCAAAAGCAAGGGTCGACCGACCCATACCAACATCAAAACTAAACTGGAAACCATCTTTAACCGAACGCAAAACAGGACTGCCGATAAAAAATAGGCTGCTAATAATAAAGTTACAGTTTTATTTATTGTCGCTTTTCAACAGCTCAGGTGGTTTAGCGACAGGGCTTATTTTTAATTTTATAACAGATTTACGATGTCATCACACTACTACCCGACCTTATCCTCATTAAATATACAAATATGCAGGTCTATACAAAAAAGAACACAATCGGTATCGTTTTTGAAGTCCTTGGTTTGACCCTAGAATCGATGTCAGATCTACTAGCACCAAAGCCGAAGACGAAACTACTCGGCCACTGAGCTGGTGATGACAATACTAGTACTACACCATCATGGCGGCACCGGCGTAAGAGAAACCTAAAAGACAGCCGTAATCTTGATTACAAGCGCATTGCTAAGAACATTTCAGGCACAACGGCGGTTGAATGGAACGACGCAGTGCACAACAGAGGGGCAACGTAAACGAGACGAGAGGATGCGTGTAGATGCGGATGCTCAAATATGACTGATTGCTCGCTTGCAATCCAAGCTCCACAACCACAGCAAACATAAAAAGCGACGTAAAAATGACCTAAGGAGCTACAAAAGGTATGCTTAATAAAAGTGAACACGAACATTGGCTTCCTTGCCCCATTTAATTTAAATCTTCAACTACCTAGCGTAAGCTTGGATACGATTTCTTTATAAGTTACAATTCTCAAGCTTGGTCAGCGTCACAACAAATGGAGATTGAAGAATGTAATGATGCCTTCCAGCTCTGAACATACAAGCGAATGTTAAAAGTTTCTTGAAAAAAAAAGATTACTAACGATGAAATATTATCCAAATTAATTTCAAACAAAGTCTCTAGGGAAGAAAATTGAAATAATTCACACACACACACAATAGCCTAAGGTAAAACTCCTTACAAAGACCATTATTAGAAGGGAAAGTACATGCTAAAAGAAACAAAGGCAGACCACGGCGAGATCAGTAGGCCTTGGGCAGACCAGGAATAATTTGGACAACAAATATCTCTAAGCGGACGGGAAAAAATCTTGTTTTTCTTTGTTTTTCCCATACGAGAAAAGAACATGATAATAATGATTAATTCGTAGACTAGGCTATTTTGTCAAAATCATTAGTGAAACGAGCACTGCAGCTTTTTATACAGGCTACAAAATTTAGTTTGATAAAAGTGGGCAGATTTTGCTTCTAAATTCCCGGGATGGTTCAGTTTGCTAATCCACCTTTGGCCACGGAACAGGTATTTTAATTTTTATGAACAACGATTAACGAACAATATCAATCCTGCAAGGTGTAGCCCTCGGGTATCGACCCTCCGTTCTGAGTGTTGCACAAATTCAAAATAAAAAAACAAAATGCCAAAAAATGACAAGGCATCAAAGATAGGTCTGACGTTAAATTATAGCACGCAAAACATTACTCAGGGAAAGTTCACGTAGCCTAAATATAGAACGAAAACATTTAAGCTAACCAAAGTTTTGTGTGTAAAACATGAGTAGTTTTGGAATTATTTTGATAAACTAGAGGGGTCACAAGTAACAAAGTTTGAGAAGCTGCACTGCAGGTTACAGGCTATAAGTTGTTATAGGACAGCGGTCGGCAACCTGCGGCTCCGGAGCCGCATGCGCCTCTTTTATCTCTGCGCTCTGGCTCACGCGGATGCGCTATGCAATGAAGTTCAGGAGCAGAAATCACATTAACTGCGTGAAATAAATCATTAAAAGAATATGTGTATGTTTATATCTGACCATGAACTGATTAGTTGTGTTTCCCAGTCATGTTAAAAGTTGACAGCTGTTGGAATGGTAACTACAAATTAGTTCTACAGGGTGCGGCCGAATAACTCGAATGGCCGAGTAGTCGGCAGCTGTGGCGCGTTGGGCTCGCAGTCGAGAGCCTGCATGTTCGACTCCAGCCATCCGCACTTGCTGTTGTTTCTCTGGGCAAGAAACTTTACGATAATTGCCTCTACCCAGTGATCGATTTCGAGTAATGGGTAGTACCAAATTTAAGTCATAAGTAGAGTAGACAACCGGAAACAGACATTGCAGTCGGCTGCAGCGTGGGTCAGGTGTACGTCGGAAGGCGTACACCGATGCATAGCGCTCAAGTCCGCTTTCCCGCAATGCAGGGTAAAGATATGAAAAACAAACAAACAAACAAAAAAGGCTTTCCTGTAAGCGTTAGGTTGTTGTTGTAAGCAGTCAGTTAGATGGTGCGGCTCCGAGCAGGTTTTAGTTTAATGGAGACAAGACCAAATGGCTCTTTCAATGCTAAAGGTTGCCGACCCGTGTTATAGGAAATAGAAGTTGATAAATAGAAGTACAAAGAAAGGCATAAAAATTGTTGTTCCTACTTGTTGTCCTTCCTTGTCTACCTATGTTACTAGTGTTACTGACCCGGTTTGTTTTCAGTTTCACGATTAAAATAGACTTTAGTCTCATTAAAATCAAGAATAGCAATACGTAGAACAGCCGTTGTCAATCCATTCAGCAAGAAATGGTGCAATAAGTCAACAAGGAAGCTGCGCACCAAGCCAATTCTTTTGTTGTAAAATGAAGCTATAATACAGTAGTAGCACTAGCAGTGTAAGATTTACAAAAAACATCTAACTCAGCGTTTATGGCGGATAGGCTACAGTGTGCTCAATGTAGGCTACACATTGTACAGTACCGGTAGGCCTAGTTCTACTGATAGCAACACAGCTCTGGAGTTATATTTTTACGAAAGAGACATGTCACATCCGTTTGTATAACCGAATACTAAGTGGCTGTTTATCAAAGTTAAGCACATAGTAGTTTAGTATTGATAACACAAATTAGGCAATTCTACATGAGCTTGGTTTCTGCTTAATAAGCTTAGTGAGTGCTCTGATTTGTAACATTTTGCATACCTTTTCTGGATTTTGCCAACTTTTGGCAACTGTCTCAATAAACTTTTCTAAAAATAATAGTTTAACGTCTTTTGCACGGTCTTTCTCAAGATACGCAAGGCGTCGTTTATGGCAATGTCGATTTGATGGCACTGGGCACTGCGGCTCCAGACAGGTGCACAGTATTCTGTTGGAGCATGAACTAGCACAATGGTGGCAATGCGCAGGGTGTCAACTCCGGCTCCCCAGCCTGAGCCGGCCAGACGCTAGATACTGCATATAGGTCAGGTAGGTCTGAAGTCTTTATAGGTTAATGTAGCCAACGTGATAAACATGTGAATGTGGTAGATGTAAGATAGGTCTTTAGTTTGTTTAGGTTAGGCCAATATACTCAGACTTGTTGTAGGCCTACCAAGAAAACGCTAAATATTGTTTTTGTTGAAGCCACCGTGTCAGAAAAACAAGATTTGCGTTTTATTTCACGATAAGCTTTTAAACGTTTTCATTTAAAAACTGTATCCCATACAGATCAATCCAATGGGAGCACTACCACCAGTTGGTTTGGCCCACTGCAAACAAGAAAATTAAAGCTTAAATCCCAAGAGAACCAATAAAATGTTTATATAAGCATAAGAGCAGGCTAGATTTATATTAGCCAATGTAAAAACAAACTTATGCCACATCAACTTTCAAAAAATAAAATAAATATTTGAGCCCACAACTTGGAAGACTTAGAGAAAAGTTGAAACAGGACGTTTGTAGCTAGCACAATGACAGTAAACTGGGTCTTCATCGTCACAATTTCTCTGAATGTCTCCTATTTTTAGCGATCAAAACTGAAGACTTAGAAATTTAAAGTTTGGTGTCAAAAATCTGGTTGTTTTGAGGTTTTTCGGATTTTTTTACACCACCACTACAGACATTTTAATACAACAACCTGTCAGGTACAAAATGAGAGCAAAGTTAGAAAATTTAGAAATAGTGAATTTCTGACAACTTGCCGAGAGAAGAGTGTATTAAATTTACGTGTTGTCATATTTTTTTAAATCTCTAGCGGAAATGACATAGCAAGTGGTTATACCACAACATTGCTGCTAAAAAGTAGCTCAAAGTTGAACCAAAGCAATGTTTGTCAACTTATTAAAACATTAAGAGTATTTGGAATTTTAATCTACAAATGAAAGTAGTAATCGCAAAAAATACTACTTTTAACACAGGACAGATGAAACTACTGAATAAACACTTGCCACATCTACAGCTGATAAAAGGAATCAAAATAAACAAATATGCTAAGCTGATAAGTTTAATTACTTTTCTAATAATTAAACCCTTTCAATCCTTAGTAATGAAAACAGATGTTTTAAAAACTTTCTATTTCAAATAATAGCGCTTACCAACAAAAACGATTGGATTGTAAAACAAAAAAAATTGTATGCAGTTTTGTAGCTAAGATTCAGATATTATTTGATTCGTATTATCTGAATTTTATCAGCTAGCTACTCTCCAAGGTGTATATGATCAAGCAGAGTTGACTCTGTCAAGGTAACAATCATAGATGGTCCTGTAACCGGTGGTGAAATCTTCTGAAATGACTGAGACTTTTGATAAATTCTTATTTCTTTTCGAATTAACGTGTACTTTAAAAGGTCGTCGCTAATTAATTGGATACGCTACTGTATTACATTGTATTATAATCACTGAAATCATATTGAATTGATTTTAATAACAATACCGTCTATTAATTTTCATTGCTTATCTAAGTACTGTAAATTAATATACTCCGGTATAGATGTTCATTGCGATGGCTGTTTTTGCTTTAAACATTAAGTCTGTTTTAACAAAAAAAAAAAAGCTTTTAAGCGAGTAATGTCGGTCTGGAATTGCATGCGGGAAGTGATTTTCTGATGTCTCTGGATTTATTAATATTCAATTGAACACTGAGAATATGTCCTTATAATCTTTGTAATGTATTGTATTGAGTTTAAATTTAACCGTTGTTATTGCGTTCATAAACGTAGTTGCACCGATGAGAATTTAATATTCGAAAACGCGTTCTGCAACACTGTTTTTGCACTCTGCAATGCCTGATGCAGATTTACCTGTAGATTTCCATCACGCATTGAAGCGGTGATCTGATCATGAAATTTTCAACGGTTCAAGAACAAGTTTTCTCTGCCTATAAAACGTAAAATGGTAGTTTTATCTAATATTTGTAGCTAAGCCTACTCAAATACAGTTGCCTACTTAGCTATGATTACTTTTCTGAGTTCTTTAATACAAGATTTGACGAAACCTGGACATTTACTGGGTTAAATCTTCAGATGAACCAAACCTATGAAACATCTTAGATAAAGATTCAATGACTGACTTAGCAATCATAGATCCACGTGATATTGTGACGAACCAAGATATAACAAGCGTCATTGGACGTGGAAATTTTGGAGCGGTGAGACTATGTACAACAAAAGAATTGGGTCGAATTGCTGTCAAATGTTATCAGCTGGTTGCAGTCGGTGAAGAGTTAAAACTGAGAAAAGAAAGGTAAGTTTTATAACAAGAATGACTTTTTGCAATGTATAAATACGTTTTCTGAAAGCAGCCTATGACCTATTTTGAGGAAGCGCCATTTAGAATACAAAAAAACAATAAAACAGTAAACTGCGTATACAAATTAAAAATGTATTATCAAAATGCACACACGAGCTTCAAGTGTGAAAACGCCAAACGAAACTACTAGGCTACTCCTTCCTCTCGTCAAGGGTTGGAGCTGGAGGCAATGATAATGAAACGCCAAGTTCCTCTGTTGTGAGATTTTTCTATTGCAATTTTGTAATCAAGTCCTGACCATTCGTTGATATCATTAGTTTTAGTTTTGACTTTTATTCTGAAAAAAACATAATTCATCTTTTCCAAAACATTATAATACAATTTTGGTAAAGAGTTGACTTTCTTCAACCACGTTTTATCTGTTTATGGTTGAAAAAACATTATAAAACAACACGGTTTCTATTCAGCAAACTCTCAAACATTTACACTGGCTTGGTTTGATTATCACAATGTCACATAGAATAATATTGTTATATTAGGCCTACCTACTGGTGTAAACTTGCAAACTAAATACAATATGTAAAAACTTGGCTTGTTTTAACTGTTTGCAGAACCAACACGTTTTTTTAACTTCTTCATAGGATTTTTTGTTCAATTTTTTATTTTTGGGAAAAACATACTATATTAACTTGATTCATCCAACCTTTTTGCATGTAATTTGATAGCTCAATGAAGATGTTTAATTTTTCACAGAATTGAAAATGAAGCATATACGTTGTTGATGCTTTCCCACAAAAACATCATTAAGATTCATGGTGTTTCTTCGTGGTCAAATTCGTTTGGAATTTTAACGGAATACATGTCTGGTGGAAATCTCGATCAATTTCTTTCCAACAAAAACATTTCGGACATTCCATACTGCATAAGGTTGAGAATTGCTGAAGAGCTGAGCGAAGCTATCAACTTTCTTCATGGTGGAAACTTGAACGGTGTTTATGTTCATGGTGACATTAAACCGGAAAACATTCTTTTATCATTGGATCTCACTGTAAAACTGGCTGACTTTGGGTCAATAAACATTGCTGCCTGCACTGGAGCTACTGCATTAACAGAAAATCTACCAAAAACGAAACAATACACTCCTTTCTACACTGCGCCAGAATTTTTGAAAAATGTCCATCAGTCACGCAAACCAACGATGGATGTCTATAGGTTTGGTCCTTTGGTGTATAATCTTTTGTTAACTTTAGCAATGAGTAAGATACTATTAGGCTTAAGGTAACAATACAGTACGATACTACGATTATTAGAAAAGATGCCATGTTTCAATTGCTTAATCAAAATGTTTGATAAAATGTGTAGCCTACCTCTTTTATAATCCAATATATTATAGCTATTGGCCATTTTAGTCTTCATTTTTTCACAAAAATGTTACACAGTAGTGACTTTAAATTAGCATAGGCCTATTGTACCTCAACTGAGTAATAAACCTGTTTCAGTAAACAGAAATATTGGCCTATAAGCACAAGTTGCTCTTTGTTGTTCAATCATTAAATCTTACTGCTGATACAGATATTTTACTTTAAGTATTGATTGTTCCTTATCTTTCAGTTTCGGGATGGTACTATACGAAATTTTAACAAGAAAAAGAGTGTTTGAAAATGCTTCACTTCCTCCGCAAACAATCTTGCAAGTCATTTGCGACAAAGACCAGAAGCCTGATTTACTTCCATTTAAAGGAATTAAAGAAAAATTAAGTGAAGAGGATTTACCGACGTTTAATTTGTTGTTCGAAATCATGAACAAAAGTTGGTCAAAGGAGCGTGACGATCGTCCAAAAATGGATAAAGGTTCGTCAAATTTAAAACTTTCAACTTTATACGTTTGAGGGATTTAACTAATAAGCTGGAAGACAAATTGCTGTCCACTTGAACTGCGCAGAGTGATGTGAATTGTGAAAGTTAATTGCATTAATTACAAAAGTGAATTCCATAAAAAAGTAAAAACGTTTTCTAAATATTGATGTACACTAATGGTCTAAATATGATTATTACATCAATTAGTAATTCTTCGAAAAACATGGTGGTACCAACCAAGCACTCTGAATTTTAATTAACGTGGCTTCTGCTTTCCGACATAAGGTACCGTACGCGTGCATTTCGAGTTGAATACGAAACAAAATTACATTCCTAGGTCAACACAACAAGTTCGTTCAAAAACATTGTTCGAAACGAAACAAAAAGAGAAAAGTTTAAGCGGCAAAACAAAAGATTGCAAAAAGGCAGACCAACGACATTATCTGCAAAGGCAATTACGAGTGTATGGAACTGTCAAAATCCTGTTTCGAAATATTTGCTCGTCAATTTGCTAATTATTCTCTCACTACCTATATGTGAGGGATGGCGCAACGGATAAGGCGTTGGCTTTCCAATTATGCAAACCTGATTCGACTCTCGGCTTCCGCTGGTTGCTGAAAACACCGCTCACCTCAACCTAGGGTGTAATAAATTGGGTGGGCCATGGCCAAATGGAGATGCGGCCTGATTTGTCACATTTTGCAGATTTTTAATACAGTTACTGCTAGTGCTTGACTGACATTTTTTGAGATGTTTTTACTTTTTGCGGTTTCCTAATGACAAAAAACTTTTTTGTTGCCTTAGGGAAGCAGCAGCAAATGAGAAAAAGTAATTTGAAAAACGCAAAATCAGACTGTTATTGAAAATTAACAGTCTGACTAAAATCTACAAAATCAAATTTTCTTTGTTTTTCAACATGTGAGGATGTTAAAACCTATTGTGTCATCTGGGGAAAAGAATAAAGAAAGCGTAAAAATCAAATTTTTAGAAAAATTTATTTAAACGTTCGCCCAAAGTTAGAAAAACCTGGAAATCTCTGCAAAATGTGACAAATCAGGCCGTATCTTTAGGTGGCCATGGGTGGGCGTAGTTACGGAAGTAAAGGCGGCCGAGAGAAAGAAACTGGCCACCCTACTCTCCTTAGTGCCGAAGGCTTAGTACAATAAGAACCTTATCTTCTCATACTCGACACTTGAATCAAGTATGGGACCCCCCTTTACCTTAACTTACCTATACGAAACTGCAAACAATTGTTGCCATGACGCAATTAAATCAAATATTTCAAAGGAATATTCTACACACTCATGCTCTTTTCCAAATGCTGCTGGTCCATCCTTCTAACCCTTCTTGTTTTTAGTTCAGACTGCTCTGTTTGAAAAACTGGAAGCAATAAACAAAGAAGCAATCGAGCAAAAAGTCTCACAACTCGTTAAAGCAATAAATTTTCAGCTTATTCGTGTGGATGAAGAATGTTGTATATCGCTTGATCACTTCCGCTTTCCATTTGAAAAATTTTCAGTTCCGTTTTCAACAAGCGCTTCTCATAGATCTATCAGTCATGGTAGGTCTTTCTACTATTTAATAATACAAATTGATTTACTTAGTGTGATAGGTTTATGTGCTCACTGCGATCAATGGTAGTAGACGAAGAACTTGTGTCTTGCGTTGCTATTAGCCAGTAGCCTAAAGCCCCAAATGATTAAGCGAGAGTTGCTGCTCAGTGCTCACAAGGATTAACTCAGTAGGCTATAACACACCTACTTTTTCCTTTTTATTTGTTGTTTAATTGACTATGAATATAAAAATTAAGATTGGGGGATAATTGTAAATAAAAACTAGACAATAGTTTATAACAAAAGATCTTAATTTGATAGAAAAAGTTCTGTGCTTAAGATTGACTGGGCCTTGATTTTGGAAAAATACAAGTTTATCGTTAGCCTATTTAATTTACTTTTTCACAGTTTAATTTATCTGTTGCATTGTTGTTTCTAGCACTAGTTGCTACGTTCATCTGATGAAATTGAAAGTAAAATTGCGCTTTCGATTTCATCAGATGAACGTAGCAACTAGTGCTAGAAACGATAATTGTCCTGATGAACACCCAAACTTTTCAGTATTCTGTTGCATTGTTATCATAGATAACCTCGTGCAGTGTGGCAAAGCCAAATTTCTTTTCATCTCAACAGATAAATGTCTTAACTTTTTTAGGTATTTTTGCTGAGGATAAATCTGTGCCTTTGACGAATCGTTTTCTCATAGAAGCATCAAACGCGACCTCATCAAAAGTATTTGTGAATTTGGTTTTTAATTTGTTTAGTTGATAGAGCTAGGCTACAGTTTAAAGAAGTGATGCAACACAATTTTCCCTGAGACATTGAACAATACACTTTGAAACACTGAGCGATAACGGAAATGCTGACAACATTTACTAGTTGAGCATCTAATACTGCAGCCTATATCAAAGGCGCATCGGTTGTTATAATTAGCCTACATAGGCTGCAGTACATAGCCCCTAGTCAGTGAGATTATATTTAAGTATGTTACCTCACAATACATAGCCTACGACGGTCCTTCAAAAATTTTTTTTATTACTTTGTTAAGTTACTTATTTTTATTAGTCTACTTTAGAGCTAATCACGAACGAAAATGATGAAAACTACTGTGCAGTGGCCAGCAGCATGTTTGCATAAAACGTT
The DNA here is from genome assembly GCF_918807975.1 of Aplidium turbinatum. Taxonomy (NCBI): domain Eukaryota; kingdom Metazoa; phylum Chordata; class Ascidiacea; order Aplousobranchia; family Polyclinidae; genus Aplidium; species Aplidium turbinatum. The sequence goes on from NC_137486.1 coordinate 10,303,274, forward strand.
TTAGCCTAAGAAAGAATACTTTTGCATTTAAATCCGGAGATTTGTTGTTGAATCAAACAGTCATTTATAACAATGATACATGTAAAATTTACCCACTGGATGTTATAATCTACAGTAAGTAGATTAATTCTTAATTTTAGGTTGATACGCACGCCAATAAAAGCAAATCTTTGGGTTTGGGTGGAGACACTTCACTTGATGACGTTTTGGCGAGGGATACATCCCAACCAGTCGAAGAGGTTATATCTGATGTTACATCTTTGTTGCCCAACGTCAACACGCACTTGGATGGACGACAAGTGGCTTCCCGTGCCCCATCCAGTGAGTAACAACTGCACATTGCATATCACGAAACGAAATATGTCAACGGAAAACTGCTTGATGACTGGGCCGCTACAAACTACCTTGTCTTCCTATACAACCCAAACGAACCAGCCAGTTTGCGATTAAGCTGTTGGGGAACAGAGACAAACCCTAATTTGGCCTTTGCAAGTGTCTACATTCTCGTTCAAGCAGACGTGTGCTTAAAAAGTTTCTACGATGCGCATCGGCCGTTCGTCATTATTGCTTCGAAACTCGTATTTTGTGCTCCTATTTTGACAAGTGACCAAGTGCTCCCTTCCTCAAGATCCGATACTGCAAAGGAAATTCTGGCTTTCTTGTTAGAGTCTAAACAACATAGAACACATTTGCAACTCTATAGTGGAGTCATAGTCAGAAGAATGTCGTTATATTCGGAGTTGGAGGTGCATCTTAAAAATTGCATAATGGTTTTTAAATATATATATATCTTGATTCCACAGCCCAAGTATCAACTAGAAAATATCTTTGTCATGGACAAATCTTTTTTGAACTTTATACCAAATCTATATACTATCTGCTTCCATTTGCCATGTTTTTTGCTACTTTACTGATAATCGTTTGGCTATATCAGATTAAATAAAATATGTGAGTTATTTTTTGTGTTTTTAATGTATTTTTAATGTGAGTTATTTTTTGTGGAAAATGTAACAATAAAACAGTGTAAAAAATGAAGATATTGATTTAAATGGTGATTTAACTCTCTGAAATGTTGCGCACTACCCTGATCCATTATATTTGCTAATAAAAACCATATGTGGTTTGCCCCCACGAGGTGTTTATTCCATCCACCACCCTAAATGTAAAAGAACATATCCTCCGTTTTGCAAGTTAACACAAAAACATTGACGGGAATAACGAAAAAGTTTTCATTACTTTTATTATCTTTTTTAAAGCTTTTTAAACATTAGAATTACTTATTTTTCTAATTGTTTCAATTATATCACAGACCTTTTATATTTCACTCTTCGTGCTTTAAATTGTGTCTTGATTTCTTTGTCATTGTTTCAGGTTGTGCCAAAAAGCCAAAAGTAGTTGTCAGTGTTGTTGTTGTTACATTGTTGTTATTGACGTCTATTGGAATTGGTCTGTATTTTCGATTTTCACCTTCAAGTGATCAAGGTAATTTAAAAAATATATAATGTTATGTAGCATGGTCTATTGATATTCTTAAACTTAATTCACAAAACTTAACGCAATAAATTACCATACAAAGTTAAAATGTGTTGCCTTCTTTCAGGTTGTCCGGAGCTCAGCTTGTCACCAAATGTAACTATGTCTTGCACTGATGGAAAAAACGTTCGTTCTGTATGTTATTTCAAATGTCCTAAAGCAAAAAAACTAAAAGTAAGCTAAATGCTGTTCTGCAAATAGTATAATTTTTGCAAATAAATTTACATTATTCGAAATTTGAAAAGCAGGTTATGTAGGCCTAACTTACCATATTTTCATCGCCTAAAAAGAGGACAAGTTTTGCCAGCAGATAAAATACAAGTAGAATGTTAGGTATGAAGAATTTTTGACATCTTTTTGGATAATTATAAACCTATGCAGCAAAAAAAAAAACAGACACCAAAAAAAACAGACAAGTTTATTTGTTTCTCGAAAGCAGATTTATTAGATTTGTGTGACAAAATAAAAATGTGATGCAATAATGCCATAAAATTGTAATTTTTTTTTTTTTTGAAATATTTGATGGAAACAGGATAAGATTATTGTAAAAGGAAGAATGCACAAAAAATAGATTTTTGAGACAAAATCATAGTTTTTATTTACTGTAAAACATAAAATAGTTAAAATTAAATCTTTGTTTTCAAATTTTTTTTCTAAAATTTATTAAACGGTAGCCTATACATGCAATTTAGTAGAAATTCATGAATTCTGCAATGGGTTTTTATGGTAATCCGTTAAATATTTGTTAGTGAGTTGCTGATATGTTATTTAGGGACAATTTACTATCGTGTGTCAACCTTCTTTGAAATGGTCTGACGTTCCTCCAACATGTAACGATTCTTGTCCTGCATGTTTTACTGGTCCCACCTGCGAAGAATCAATCAGTTGGTCAAAATTGAAATCATTTGTGCAAAACATTACACCAAATGAAGAGTCATTTGTAAGTATTACTGGTAAATTTGACATGATTGTATATAGTTGTGGACAGAACAGGTTTAACAGAGGAACATTAATCGTATGAATTAATTGTATTTTTATTTCATAGAAGTACTGTAGCCTACAGTAGACTTTAATTTTCGTTTGTTGTATTTTCACTGATGGTTACAATGCGTGAATATTTAAAGTAGCCTAATAAGTTTAGACGTTTGCTATAAAGAACCTTCCGTATTTTGATAGCATATTAGCATAGCCTATGTAAGAAAAAAAAAATTTTTAGGATTTAATTTTTAAAGATATTACTTCGAGAGCGGTAGGCCTAAGCATTACGAGCAGTTCCTGGGTTTATTAACTCAGTTCCAATTGTCGGATTCACACATTTTAGCAATGATACGACGCAACGATCATCGCTTAAATATTGCAGACCACCAGCAGCAATTCTTAACTTTCTTTTTCCAACTGAAGATTCAAGTTAAAAACTAGAATTTATTGATCGAGTTTCGATTTGTTAGGCTTGCTCCTAGTAAATTAAGCTTTCTTTGTGATAAGTTTTGAATTACCTTGGGAGTTGAGATAACATAGTTTTTATACTTCAGGAAGACTATGCCGGTAACATCATTGCGTGCATTCCACAAGCGCATGGAAATGTATTTTTAAAGGTTGATTTGGATTGTACCTGCAGAGACATTTCGTCATCGGTGTCTGTGAGGTGTAATAATTACCCATCCGGGTCAGCGTCTTGTGAACATGCACTAGCGCAATTGGTTAGAGATATGAACTCTAGAGGAATCTATCCAAAACCATGTGATGTTAAATCTATGACAGTTGGCTGCAACTGACGAAAGCAAATTCTCAATAACAGAGCTATTGAATTTGTTGGTATAGCCCATATGCAGTAGTTGTGCTCTGAACAAACTGATTCAACGCCATCGTCAAAGATCGTTTTTATGTTGCTTGCGTTGCTGGGGCAGAGGGTTTCATGCATCACTAAAAAACGTTGTTTTCTTTCACGAAAAATACGGTATCTCATGGGTATCTTGTTTCTTAGTTTGAAGAAAATATAACTGCTGGACTACTTTGCATTAGGTGTCCTATGATTTTATATTGATGCGATTGCACATGGTTGTGGGTAGCCTATGCTGTTGGCTAATCTCAACAATATCAGGCCTTAAAAAAAGTGGATGACAATCAACCAAAAGTGAAATGCAGCTGAACAACTTATTGCAAAAACAGCTTTATATTCAGCGGAATCTGGAATACATATCTAGCCTATGTCAATGGTTGCATTGCATACAAATACAATGCATAATAGCCATAAGTTGTGTATTTGCTTGCAGTTAAATAACAGGTCTCAGAGAAAAAAAACAAAAAAAAACAGATTTTAAAATGGTTTTGTATTGCCAATAAAATTATAATTACAAACTGGTAGGCATCAAATGTTTGAAAAGAAATAAAGTAGAAATTATTTTGATTGGTGAAATTTAAGTAGGCTAGGTTAAAAAAAAAGCTTCCGCAAGATAACATTGAATAGAGTAGTGGAGAATGGAGATTTCCACTATTAACTTTCAGCATTCGATGATAAAATGCATCGATTCAATTATTTTCAGCATTTTGGAATGAAATTCTACTGCAATTAGTACGTTTGAACATTTTTATTAGATAGTTTTCTTTGATGTCCCTCCAGTTTTTTTCTTCGTGTGGCAAACGGCCATGTAGCCCAAACCTCAAGTCAGGTGCGACTCCCAGGGTTTGCGTTTGAGCAAAGCTTCATAAGGACAGTTCTTCATTCACCAGCTTACTAAAAGAGATATTTTACAGACCACAACACGTCTATTAACTGAATATTAACCCCATATGCCAGCAAACTACAAGAATATCCAAAAGATTTTACTCCAACTTTGAAGTCCAACATATCATAGCATCTTTTCACAAATTGCCAAATTCAAAAATTTATTAGCTAAATTTATTTACTAAATTTTTTAGCTAAATCTCGAAAATGTCACTATACATAGACAGCCATTAATATTGGATTCATTGATTAGTTAATTGTTTTATTGTTATTAGCCTGCGTAATTGTTTTAGAGCATCCATTAATTTTGTCAATTTCTTGAATATCGAATCTACAGTGTAGAAACTTATTAGTTATCTTTTACTTCATTTGACAAAAGTTGTAGACTCTTTTGGTTTTCATGCTATTTAATTTTACATGTTACGTTTCTTCATTAGTAATTACGTAGTAATAGATCATATAATTTGTTTCATTGTTTCCGTGGTGGCGCAACATGCATTGTTACGTCATAATATCTAAACTTTTAACCTTTGAAAAGTTTTCATTATTATTTTGTATTTTGAAATTATTATTTTGAAACTTATTATTTTATTATTATTTAAAAATTATTATTTTAAAAAGTTGTCATTACTAGTTGGGTCAACTTGGGGATCCAAAACCCCAACACTGCGCACTAGTGCCCTAGCGCTTGTGTACAGTGCTGCCGAATATGCTTCTCCAGTCTGGTGCCGCAGCACACACGCAGGAAAAGTAGATATCGCCCTTAACGACACCATGCGCATAATCACTGGATGCCTGCATCAAACTCCTACAGACTTACTACCAGTGCTTTCAGGCATCGCCCCACCAAAACTACGCAAAGAGAATTCTACCATACGGCTCGCATCAAAGGCAGAGGTCAATGATGGCCATCTCCTCCACAATGTAGTCCTTGACGCACAACAGCTCACACGTCAACGCCTGCTTTCCAGGCACCCTTTTTCTCGACACGTTGTGGCGCTTCATGAAGGTCACTTCGACGTGATGAAGTCATGGAGAGACCGCTGGGAAGCCATCTCACGGCCCAACCAGTTCCAAGTCACACCAGACACTACGGTACCACCTGGCTCAGACCTGCCAAGAAAAGAATGGGTAACTCTGAATCGCCTCCGTACTGGTGTTGGTTGCTTCAAGCACAATATGTTTACCTGGGGATTGTGTGACTCACCAGCCTGTGTTTGTGGTGACTGTCAAACAGCACAGCACATCATAAATCACTGTCCAGTGTTTCGACCTGAAGAACATGTGAATCTCATAGACCCTGATATGAAGACACTGCTCTGGTTGCAACAATTGGGAGATGTTACCTGAATTGCTGCCTCATAAGCAAGAAGAAGAAGAAGAATTATTATTTTGCTCTTGACAATATCAAACTGAAGATGCTTTAAAAGCAAAATCGATATTTTATTACAAAAATGAGGCTGGTACACTGTTTGTTGTGTTGAGCAACAAGACGAGACTAATGATAAGAGACAGTCAACCGCTTCAAGTGGACAGTTTGCTGGGTGGTTTACAAAAAACAGAAAAGTTTTATTAGTCAATCTAAAGAGAGTAGGGTAGCCAGTTCTTTTCTCTCTGCCGCCTTTCCTGCAGCAATTATGTCCACCCAATTTATTACACCCGAGATAGAGGTGAGCAGTGCTTTCAAAAACCAGCTGAAGCCGGGAGTCGAACCAGGTTTGCATAATTGGAAAACTAACACCTTATCCGTTGCACCATCCAACCGAAGAGAAACAATATTGGATTATCTGAACTTACAAAAAATGTACAATTTAGCTTTTTACATGACCGTACTTAGCCAATAACCTAGCGAATTGTTTTTACACAAATTGTAAAGTCATAAATATGTATAGTAGTAGCCTATCTATTTTTACCATTACCGAAAGGCATTGTGCCAATACCGGGTTGCTTTATCATAAACAGTAGGCTATATGCGACTCAGTCTTTGCAGATTTTTTTTTGGGCAAGTATCAAGTTTTATTCACGCAAACTGTAGGCCTATAGTTCTTCTCTCACCGGACAGTCTTCACTAATGACAAACTTCTTAGCACAAACAGAACTGTAGCCTACAGTATGATCTGCCTTTTCGAACCGTAGGACATTGTGGCAATATCGAAAGACCCTTAAATAAACTGCACAGTCTCGTTCTTACCTAACTGTAGACTACGTCCTGGAATACATTTTCCTCCTTATCTGACTAGCTACTGCATGTAACTGTCACCACATGCATGTCAGTCAGCTATGATTCAATAATGTGTAGCCTACTGTATATGATATGTAAAAAAGATATGTATGAAATGTATTGGATTTTAGTCAGATATATACTAAATCAGTGGTTTTCAACCTTTTTCATACCGCGACCCATTTTAATAACCCAATGTAACTAACGACCGTCTTCCAAAAATTTTGATTCAGGCATATGTAGGCCTAATACATTTGTGTATGCGTAATAGCACAAAAAATATATTTAAAAATACTACAAATTATGATACCACTCTGTGGAAAAAAATACTCATTTATTAAATTCATGCACAAGGCAGCATCAGTGAGATGGCTGGTGTTGCATCTTGGCGACAAGCTTGTGTGTGGGTGGAGCTGTTGTTGCCAGAGCACACCCTCCCTAGACCTGGCTCTACCAAGTTATTAGTTTATTCCTGGCTTTGTTCTTTATTTCCAGCATTGCTGAGAAGCATAGCATCTTTTCACATATAGACTAGGTGGGCAGTTGCCCACCTAGTCCTTTCGCTTGCCCTCCTAGCCTTTTCTTTGCCCCCCTATAGTTTGAAACTAGGTGGGCAATTTTTAAGACGTAATTTTCGTTTAAGTTTGATCCTGGCTTTATGTTAAAACAGCAAATCTGTAGTTTTTCTAAATTTATAATAGAACACTTCTTGATATATCAGCTTGCAATATTGAAAACAGCAAGGAGCAAATGCAGCGTTTTAAAGGTCTGGTGACTTCGTCTGTTCAAGTCAAATGTAAAAATTAGCTGACTGGGTTAGCGCTGCCAACCAAAACCAATATTTTGGTGTGAAGTTGTTGTGATGGCCTAAGTCAGTGGTTCCCAACCTTTTTGTTGTCACAGACCCCTTTAGACAAATTATTAATTCTGCGGACCCCTACCTAAATTTTGCCTGAAACTTAATTAACATACTATTGACTTTTAAGTTATTTTGGCAGCCGATTGTAGCATCGAATAGACAGCGATAGACACGTGTTTCGCCCATGAGGCTGGGCTCATCAGTATCGCACCGTATGTGTTAAACTGTTTTATTTGCATCAACAGCGCACGGGTACAAATAATTGACACGACGAGAGAGCACAAACAAACATAGCCAGGTCGAAGACTTTAAGAAACCGGCCTGCCACACCCCGCGGCGGCGGGGAGCGGCGTGATTTATGGGGTGACGATGCACCCGGAGGGTTAAGTCCACCAGCTTAGGTCGCGAGGGCCAGGCTGGGGAGTCGAGGTACCTGTGGAGGGAGAGTGTGGATCGAAAAACTATATGGCCCGTCCGCAAATTTAGAATGGCGGAGCGGGCCAGGGAGACAGGCTCTTTCTGCATAGCCCAGAAAGAAGCCCTGCGACGAACCGGGCGACCCGTCGTGTGTGGACGCTGGAACCGGCAGTAATTGACCGCCGGGCAGCGCCCACGTCTCCTTCACGCGTCCTCGCGCAGGTACTTTGACTCTTATACCCGGTCTGCCAGTAGGCAGAGCGGATAAAATTGGGGTCTCCCACGAGGAAGAGAGTCGAACCATTTAAGGATAATTTGGCTCTCGTGGCAGACGAATATTCAATAAAAATGTGGAGCAGAGGCTCGATGAATCAATATACTGTAATCAAAAAAAAAAAAAATATATATATATATAGGTGGGAGTGTAATTAATACTCACTGGAGAAGAGTAAGCTTTCATTCGGCGAGCACGGATGTGCACTGGCCAGACGTTGAGGCAGGTTCGCCCAGCTGGGTCGGGGAGGCTAGCGATCGAAACCAGAGGCACTGATAGGCTGCATTACCGGTAAAAATAGAAAATTGGGGTAGAAGTTTTGAGGCTGCATCGAGTTGATCAGGGGATCGTGTTGATCAATGCATTGAAAGCGGAGCGATGTTGATCCCGCCGCTTTACCAGTCAGTTTAACTCTTATCTTTGTGGAAAGAAAGAGCCAACAAAACCAGCAGGTGCCAGGGGTAGGTCAATGTGAAGAAAGGCGTTCTTCCCGGCTATCAGCACAAGGCTGATTACTCACTAGCACAGCGAGCTGCAGTGACGCTTCGCTAACCAGAACGGTGTAGCTTCCACGCCAGCCATTGAGACCTCCAATTAAACGTTTAAGTTATTTTGGCGTCACTGCAGCTCGCTGTGCTAGTGAGTAATCAGCCTTGTGCTGATAGCCGGGAAGAACGCCTTTCTTCACATACTATTGACTATTGTAATAATTATGCTCCTCAACTACTGTAGTCTACTGTGTCATATTGCATTGCCGCTATGACTCCTGCGGCCAGGCCCGGATTTAGGGGGGAAGGTGCAGGTGCCCCGGGCCTCCTACGTGGAAAAATGTGATTTTTTTTTCTTTCTTTCAGCCTTTGAAGTTTCTGCAAAATGCTGTGCAGTGCTGGATTAATGCTATTGTAGACGTAGAGGTGTTTTTTTGCACGGGAGCCCCCCGATCTAAAAATGCCCGGCCCCCATCAGCTAAATCCGGCCCTGTACATGATGGGTACTTTTTCATGCTTAAAAGCATTTTGAACTTTTTCATTTGAAGTTTGGCAGGGGTTTTGTGTTATTAGTTTTTGATAATTTTGATCTGGCAGCTTTGGGTTGACCAACGAGGTTGACTAAGCAAAAAACTACCATTTTCGGTGGTGCACGGTCGTTTGGTCGACAGACATTTGGTCGACAGGACGTTTGATCGACAAGACATTTGGTCGACAGGACGTTAGGTCGACAGAACGATTCATTTTTGGGTTAGAGTTAGGGTTAGAGTCAGGGTTAGATTAGGGTTATGGTTAGTTAACTAACCCTAACCCTAAAATAAATCGTTCTGTCGACCTAACGTCCTGTCGACCAAACGTCCTGTCGACCAAATGACCGGGTACCATTTTCGGTAGGCACTTTAACATTACCCACTCGTCGAAAAGCGTACTCGCGATTCAGCTGATTTCAGTCATGTGACTCGACACGTGATATTCTGATCGAAAAATTTTGATACAAAGAAATTTAACTGAATGCTTCGCTACAACCAGCGTTGCCTAATGGTTAGGGCAGAGGAGTAGTAATTTCGATTTCGTGGGTTCGATTCCCACCCTCTGCTAATACTATTTTTTCTTCTGCAACTGAACTGAGTGCAAGAAGGATCTTAATGACTGCAATCAATGGAGTTTATAAGGAAAATTGTGACTAAAACACAAAGCAATTTCACATTGAAAAGCAGGCACTCTTTGACGAGTGGGTGATGTTAAAGTGCCTACCACCATTTTCGGACTCTGTTTACTTGCGTATTTTGGCCTTATTTTCTCAGATTTGCTTGGTTGAGTTCATGAAACAACTTGGCAACACTAAGTTGAAATTTTAGACTGGTTTGTCGAACTTGGGATTTGGGAATTGGGAACAGGGTTGCCAGATGGCCTTTTTTTAGGCCAAATTCCAGAAAACTGGCCTTTTTAAATTGCAGTTGGCCTAAAAAAATTGATGCAAATAAGGCCAGAAAATCTGGCCTTATTTGGCTCTTTTTATGGCTGCAAATTTTGACCGGTTTAGAAAGTATTATTTTAAGGAAATTCAATTTCAATTGTAATATAAAAGTATCACTTATCATCACTTGGAGCCTGACCTATATTCGTTTTAATTTTAATTAGTGAGTACTAGTAGAGACATAGGTAGAGAGTAGAGAATGTGTTAGCGGTGGACAGGGCGGTTCTATTAAGTTGCACCTGCCGTAAACCGTAAAAGTATACACTTGCCTTGTTTGTTAATGTGATGTGTTTGCATTCCATTTGTGCAATCTTTTGCTGCTAAATAATTTCAAAACCGAGTATTAGTTTTAGTTCTTATGACATCTTAAACATAATGATTTCGTACTGGGTTGGTCAGTGAATAAGTTTATTATAACGACAACACATTTCACTGATTGTTGAACACTCCACGTTTACTTCTGATCCGGTTTGCAATACGCAAAATGCTACAGAACGACAGGGAATCTTTGCATTTGTTTATTTTTGATTTTTTAGATTCGTGGTTTTAAACTTCTATACATCAAATAAGTTTTGATGTGAGTGTAGGCTATATTTTATATTGTCATTGCGAAATTGAATTTTATACATTCTTTAGTTGATACAAACAGTGTTTTATTTTAATAATTCTTCTGTAGTCATGTATAGCACTGAAAAGAGTTTCCAATCCTGTAGTTGTAGACATCCCTGGTAAATATACTCAATAAGACAAATTCATGCTGATTGCTTAGTTAGATGTTCCGAATAGCACTGTTCATGAATTGAAGTAATAATGGTTTCTAGTTTATCTGCTACTACAGTAATTTTTCATTAATCAAATTATGCAAACAAACCGGTCATTATGCTCTGACAGTGCTAAATTATTATCTGTCATATTTGATCGTAAAATGGCATTTTCAAAAATTTATTTCAACTAAGTTGTTAGCGTTTATTTAGCCTTGGAAGTAAATAAAAAATTTGGCCTTTTTTTGGCCTTATTTTATAATGGATTTGGCCTTGCTATAGCTTGAGTATCTGGCAACCCTGATTGGGAATTGGGATTGTAGCGGTAAGAAGTTGTAGAAACCGGGGTTGAGTAACTTGAGTTGAAAAAAAACAAAAAAACTTGAGTTAACTCACCTTTCGTAGTCGTCGGGTAAATATTAAACCAATCATGAAGTTAAAGTAACAAATTTTATTCCTCTGCCATTTAAAAACAATAGTTGTCTAGCAAATTGCATGTCTAACTGCGCTTTCATATTTGATGATGCCTTTTTGGCGAATGTGGGCAATAGGCATTCGCTACTTTAAAAGTAATGCCCTGAAGCTATAACATTAAAAGAAAAATTCTTCAGTGGTTCTCAAACTTTTTTAATTGTGACACCTTTGGAAGTGTTTGCTGGACTTGCTCAGAGATCCATTAGGCTTAGGCCTATACATGAATCCCTGGACTTACTATAAAATTGACCAGTAACTTTTATATACCGGTATTTGTTTGCATCTCTAGCATTCTTTGTAGTGCAGGGGTTTAAGGTTTTATTTATATTAAATGTTTATAACCCCTTAATGACAGCAGAACCGCTGCTGGCGTAACAAAGCTTCGATGGCGTAGAGATAACACAATGAGTCTCAAGTTCTTTTATTCGTGAGTTCGAGTTCTCTGTTAATTTTCAGTAATATTATGAGTCTCTGTAATATTATGAGTCTCTGTTAAGATTGTGAGTCTCTGTCTGAGTCTGAGTTAAAATTTTGTGCAGAGGTATATAAAGCACTTTCAGAAAAAGGAAAAAGAAACAGTTTCGTAATTTAAAATTGGCAAATTCCAGCAATGTTTACGGACTAGGTTGAACTCCTGCTAGTGAGATTCCATTGCAGAGGTGAATCGCGGATATACTGAATAAGCAATAAATGGCCATTTTAACAGACTCACTTGAGAAAGCTGCGGGTGGTAGGTTATTTGAGTAAAAAATGATCCATCAATATTATCTCGGTGCACAACAACTGAGTTTTCTTAAGAAACGCAACTAGCCTAGATATAAGGATTGCTACTAATTGCTAATGGCCAAGTTTTAAGAAGAAATTCAAACTGGTTGAACTGCCAGACCGTAATTTATATTGTGTGTGCACGGTACTTTTTTTTTCAGATAAAAGAAGCTGGGCTATGTGATAGTTGTTTTACATTTATTTGTGATAAAATGACTTTAGAAATTGTGCATTTAGTTTTTGGATTTTTTTGTTTTCACTTAGTAGAAGCACCTCCTGTGGACGTAGCAGAAATTTCTGATACAAACTGGCAAGAGTGGTGGTTTATCAGACTGACCATCAACTTGTTAGGATATGCCACTGTGGTTGTTCCAGCGTTTCTTATTATTCGACATCTTAAAAAGATAAAGTATAATGAGAAAGGTATATATAGCAGTAATGCAGAATTTTGTATGATAATATGTTAATATCAGGGTCTGCTAAAAATGGAGAAGTTTTTAATTTCATTGACATAGTTACATTATTGACTGCAATACTGAGTGGTGAAAGCATCTGCATGGCACTCCAAAGGATATGATACAAGCTCAACACCACTCAAAAGCATATGTGACTGCATTTTAGCACTTTATGGCCAACCATATTAAGGATGTTTATATTGTTTACACTGGGGTTTTGTAGCAGTGTTAAAACTGCATCAGCTTAAAAACCTCAATTAGCTAGATCTAGTCATTCAGTAAAGCAGAATGAGTTATGGTTTTTGGAAAAATCTAAATTATTGATGCAAGTAATATGAAATCATGTTGACCATAAAGCATGAAGCTGTAGTCATGTCTGTTAATAATGTTATAATTGTACAGACAAACATGTTACAGTGGCACTGTCAATGGTTGCCGTCAGGATTTCACAAAAACAAAATGTGAACTATGCTCATCTGCCAAATACTCCAATTGAAAACTTTGTCAAATTTATCTATTGAACATGTTTATATACATATGCTAAAGTAAAGAAAACGTTGTGGTATTTTGTATGCAATTTTATGTCATAATAGGAGATATTGTGTGTAGCCTACCACAGATTGTTTATATCAGTTTTGAAACACTATTTTGCTTCAATTTAGGTTCTGGGGTATGTTTCCCCCTTGTCACCTCTTGTGTCTTTGGTGATGACGTTTCAGCTAGCCACACATCTTCTGCCACCTCTGCCAGTAAAACCGGTGCACCAAAATCCTTTCGTGGTTTCTTACTGCTTTTTTGTGCAGCTGGTTTGCAAGTAAGTTCATAAATTCTATGAAAGTTTGCTAGCATTTGAACAAAATGAATAAAGACTTTCATGCAAAAACTAAACAAACACGATTTGTTTTCCAAGCGACCGTACTTAAATTATATTGATAATTTACCAGCTCTTTTTTTATGCCTAGTTTTTCATTTTGAGTTTTTTTAATGAACTATTCTACTATACAACTAATCTGGGTTTTTTCTCCGGTCATTTATCGGTCATAGACCGATTTTTTAGCAAAATGTCCGAAAAAAATATAGCCAATTCGGTCAAAATGTCCGAAAAAATATATAGTCAATTGACTAACTGCAGACAGTGCACACCGTACTATATATGACCAAAATAAATAAAAAATGACCGAATTTTTTCAAGTTATTTCGGACAAATGACCGAAAAGTCTCTGCGAAAAAAAAAACTCAGCAACTAATCAACTATTCTAAACAATCCTGTCTCACACAAAAGAAGTAGAACTATTCTACTCCTAATTTTTGGATATATGTCACTGTAGTGTAGCAAGTACAATTATATCCAAGTTTATTTCTAATGCGTAAACTGAAGAGTGTAGAGTTGTGTCATAAAATGTAAGTGATTCAATAAAGTTTATTCTTTCTTTTCTATCTCTGTGGTCTGTACATTGTATGCTTTGCTGAGTGGCATTTATCGAATATTCATCCAATATATCATATAATACAATTTTGTTGTGGAAAATGTCTTAACCTACCAAGCTGAAAGTCAGAAAATCCATGATAATGGTTTTTGGCCATGGGTGTTTTCATTAGACCTAAATTATGTAAAGAGTTGATTGGTGGTACAAAACTTGAAAATTGTGAGTAGAATGTTGCTCATAGCTTGAAGCTGCAGGTTTTTGTCTCGCTCTCTTCAGGAGCTAACGTCAGAATAAATAAACCTAAATGTGGTAAAGTATATTTATAGTAGGCTAGAAGAAAAACAAAATGTAAATTTGGCTGGTCAGTAGAATTTAAATTAACAAAGGAGCTTTAAGGCATAAACGAATTTATTTTGGCGGCTTTTGAATTCCATGAAATTAATACTTTAAATCGGAAACGGAATGCCTAATGCCTATGTTATTGTTATGCGCTTACCTAAAAAACTTACAAATTTGATAACATAATCTATATCATATCTTTAAGACAGCATACTTGACTTGGGGAGTGATTCAAGAAAGAATTATGACAAAAGAATACGGAAAGTCTGATGATGAGCCAGGGGAAAAATTTACTAACTCCCAATTTCTAGTCTTTGTCAACAGGCATGTTACATTTAAGAGTTGTTTAAAAAAGATGTAACTAAATTGAAAGGAAAGTGATGTAATGAAACAGCTGACCTAAAGTTAACAAGTTTTTGTACTTTGTCGTAATGTTATAAATTTCCTATCTTTTTCATCTTCCTCACCAATGTACAGTGGCACACATGCACATAATTTTATCATTATTGTTGTCTGCTTGAACTTTCTTGGCACCAAGTCTAAGTGAATCAACATCTGTTTTAAGCCACCAGTCAGAGGAGTTTTCCCTATACTTGGAACATGTAATGTAACGCAGGGGTGCCCAATGTTTTTTGACCATATTGCATTTCGCTTTTTGTGAATTTTGGCTGCCGCATTAAATATTTCACTCATTTTTTCCTTGAATTCGGCCTAGTTTAACCTTTAAGATTGCATATTCTGGAGGCCAAATGAGGGCCGCTGATAGTGTTTCCCGCGTGCCACACTTTAGGCACCGCTCATTTAATGTATTGTTATTTTTCAGGTTGCTGGCGTTTGCAGTGGCAGGCGTGTACATAATGTCAACAAGACAGCCAAAGCATGGTTGCCCAATATACAAGTTTTCGTTTGCTTCTTTTTCCAACATTATGAGCAGTTGGTTTCAGTATGAAGCTCTCAAGTTCGTAACGTTTCCAACTCAGGTATACTCTTGTAGGGATGATAATCATGGCAAAGGAGTTTACTGTACTTGCTCGTACATTTGTAAAATTGTATTATATAATATTATACATATTATTTTAACATATAAAAAAACTAAACTGGTTAAGTCATGCGCTACCCAAGGTTTCATGCTAGGTGGCTTAGCAATCGTCAGCCGCAACACTGAAAAAAAAAATTATTATGATACACAACGTTTGCAAGTTGGTTAGTTATTGTATCATAGACCATAACCACATATGTTGAGCTAGTCCAGGAAATAGCTTTGGCAAGATGTCTGCTTCATGTGTTGCACATTTAACTTTCCATTGCACCTCAAAGCAATGCTTGTAGTTCAAAACATAAGATAAAAAGTAATCAATCCGTCTATGGTGTATAACAATTACTTATGTTGCTTTACATTGAGGTAATTTCATGTTTTATTGCCCTAACAGGTTCTTGGCAAAGCTTGCAAAGTGATTCCTGTGATGCTGATGGGAAAGGTAGTGTCTGGAAACGTTTATGAGCTCTATGAGTGGGTCACTGCCGGCATGCTGTCGGTGGGAATCGCCTTGTTTCTTTTGTCCAGCGGTCAGCAAGGCCATCACGACGCTGCTGATGCTGTTGACGACACTTATTCCCCCGTCGTCACGATAGTATCAGGATTTTTGCTGATGTTCGGCTACATGGCTTTTGACAGTTTCACGTCGAATTGGCAGGTGAAGGTTTACTTCATCGTTTCCTGAACTCTGCTTTAATCAAGACAATTAATTACACTGTAAACTGATTTATTCAACACTTTTGAAGCACTTTTATAGCCAGTAAATTGCAGAGGTGGGCAGTAGCGCGCTACTAGCGGCGCTACTTTTTTGGTAAAAGTAGCGGTAGCGGCGCTACTTTTTAGTTGAAGTAGCGGCTGTAGTAGCGGCGCTATTTGTTTCCAAAGTAGCGGTAGCGGGAGAGGCGCTACTTTTTTTCAGTCGCACTCCCGCTACCCGCTAATTTTTAATTTAAAGTGAAAAAAATACTCGTTTTTTTGCCAACACTGGCGTGGTCAAGCAGCTATAATCGGTTTGGTTGCAAAGTTTCGGTTTTTTGGGAATCTCGTTTTCTGGTGTGGAGCTGCGATCCTGCGATCAAGGTATGAAATCGATAATCTTCATTTTAATTTTGATAATTGCCGAAGTAAAGTTGTATTGTACAGTATATTATATGGTTTATAGAATATAGACTATATACATGCAGTGAGCATTGCCTTATCAGTCATCAGTCACCTATGCTAAGATGTTCAAAAATAAGGTTTTATCATATTGGTTAAAGTAGGTTAAAACTGTTGACAAATGGTTAGCTAAGATATTTGTTGTTGATAAAATTGTCTTACATGATGGTGGACTGGAGCGTGTTTGTCGGAAGTTGCAACTTCCTGTCTTAATCCACGGTAAGTCTTCGCTTACTTTCTAACAAAACACATCCCTGACTAAACGTTTCTTACTTTCAGCCATTCAATTTTCATCAGCCCTGCTTACAACTTAGAAGTTACAACATAGTTTATCTTATTTCTAAACAGCTTATTTTTTTCTAGCTGACGTCAACTTCTTCGGCAAATATCTCCGTGTGATGAAGCCTATCTGCCAGGCTGTAGACATTCTCCAGGGCGAGTCCAAGGCGTATTACGGAGTCTTGCTTCCGACCATTACAATTTTCACGAAGAAGTTGACCGAGATCAGTGATCTTGTGACCTGTGAGGAGTTGAGAGTGATCCTTGAAGTTGAAGGGGTGAAGAAACGATTCAACAAGTGCTTCAACGATATGAAATGTGTTATGGCATCATGTCTACATCCCTCCTTCAAGACTTCGTGGCTACAATATCTGCACTACCTTTCCACGGATGATGCTGACGCACTGCGAGAAAAAGTCAAGACAGATGTAATTCGACTGTTGCGGGAGACATCAAGCCAGGTTAATACCGAGAAGAGTGACACCAACACCAGTCACGACTCCAAGGATAAATTTTTTGGTGTGTTGGCGCCATCCCGTGAAACGTCTGTGCAGAAGGAAACAGCAATTGTGGACGCCTTTTTTTCGGACAGGAGCAAGTCCTTGAGCTTTTCGAATACCGAGTTAAAACATGTGTTCATTAAATACAACACCCCCATTCCTTCCAGTGCTGCGGTGGAAAGACTTTTCTCTGTTGGAAAAGATGTGCTTAAGCCAAGCGGGCAGGACTTAATGACTCTTATTTTGAAATGCTCGTGTTTTTGAAAGATGCGTAACAATAAATTTCCCTTAAAATGTGTTTTCTATAACGACGTTAAAATGACAGTGTAAACGAATGATAACATTCGTTTTCAAGGTCATTTTTGCGTCACTAGGGACTTGAAGAGTGTTTCCTAGTGTCATTTTAGACAAAAGTAGCGGAAGAAGTAGCGGTAGCGCGCGCTACTTTGGTCCGAGTAGCGGTAGCGGGCAGCGCGCTACTTTTGTAAATTGGTAGCGGGTAGCGGTAGCGCGCGCTATTTTGGGCGAATTAGCGGTAGCGGGTAGCGCGCTACTTTAAAAGTAGCGGGTGCCCACCTCTGGTAAATTGTGTGACATTTATCGAAAGTACTATAAAAACTTGTACATACACAGCCTAATAAGGAAATGGTAATAAGGAATACGTTCACATTCTAGGACACTCAGTTAGGACTTAACCTTCTCTTCTTTCATACTGGCGTTTTACTTTTTCTTATCTGATTTTTTACATGTCTGATTGTCTGGCGACTGTTTTCATCATTTTCCAAAAGTTTATTGTATATCTTGTCAATCGACTTGTTCTACCTTGGCGTTTATTCTGCAGCTCAAAAATGATTTAGTAAGAATAAAGCTCAATGTTTTTCTTCTGTTAGGGAAAGTTGTTCAAAACACACAAGATGTCTTCCGTGCAAATGATGTTCGGAGTCAACTTGTTTTCCTGCGTTTTCACATCCTGCTCCCTACTTGAACAAGGAGGATTCTTCGAAGCATTTAATTTCATGATGAATCATTTCGACTTTGCCGGGCACGCAGTGGTGTTGTCTGTAAGTACACTGATTATGGCACATTTCGATGCCAATACACTTTCCTTGGAGAGAAAATTGTGCATGACTAATTGACTATTGACTACATAGGACACAATTCTGGCACTATGGTAATAGATGCCATTGATAACATGATCATTGATCAATTATTATACATTTTGCAATATGCAACCATCCCAATCTTGTCTACAATAAGCTTCAACTAAAAGGTGAAAAAATGTAAAATTTTAGGAGCAAGTAGAAATCTTCAATGGGGTTAAGAGCTTTCGCTTGTAAGACGTTCATCGGCAACATAGCTTCTCTAGTTGATTAGAGTTTATTCACCTGGCCTTGTCCGTATTTTTATCTTTTGTTAAAGCGAGGTACAGAGTGTAAACGTTTATCTATTGAGTGGGCGTATTCTATTCAAAGCGTGGTATGTTTGTTTATGGGGTGTTAAAGTAATACGTTAATAAACCAAAACTGCAATATTATAGTAAAAAGAATGACCACGAGCATTCTGTAAGCATAATTGTTTGCTTTGTAGATTTGTTCTGCAGTCGGACAGCTATTTATATTCTTCACCATATCGGAATTTGGAGCTGTCATCTTCACAATCATCATGATCGTGAGACAAGCGTTTGCCATTCTGCTGTCGTGCTTCATATACGGTCATCCAGTCGGCTTGTTGGGAATTTGCGGAATCTTTGTCGTGTTTGCCGCGTTATTTCTCAGGATTTACGCCAAAAGTCGAAAGTCAACCACAACTGTTGCTTCTTCATCACCGACCAGCAAAGTTTAACGTGACCACCGTCAGTGCTGCGTCATCACGCTATATTAGACGTCGGTGACGTACCGCTTTTACGTTCTGCGTGTCTATAGTTAAAGCAACCTGTGTTTTGTATTTAAAATGTGGTGATTATACTGTTTGTTGGCTGTGTTTTTATTTTGGTGAATGTTATAACAAAAGCATTTTTAAGTAACCTTTCAGTGCAAGCGTCGAGTTTTACAGCACTAATTTTAAAGCATTTTCTATCAAGTTTCTTTTGTATTTGTCGCGTAAGTTTTAGTTGAGTTAGACGTTCTGTACAAGTAGCCTAGTTTTCTGCGGATGAAATATCAGTCGAAGGTTGCCACTTTCTTTTTACCAATGCAGTACCAAGAGATTGCTATTTTTTTATTGTTATTCATTTACTTTGCTCCGATGCGCAGAGAATGGAATTTTTAATCTTTTTTCCGCTGACTACTTTCGAAATACAAAAGATTTTGTTTTATGCACAACGACCTTTCATGTGCATTTTCTAGTTGCCATCTTCTATATATATCGATTCAACGTGGAATCCGTGTTCTGTCTACTGGAAAAATACATCCTTTTATGGTGTGCTAACTGCCATCGTTTTTGGCAAATTTGTTTATTGAAAATACGTAGTTTAACTTTAAAAATGCACCCTCTTTTCAAGTCTCGAACTCTCTGAATCACTCATCGTTTCATTGGTTTGATTTAGATCTCAAAATACCATCTTTGAATGGAATCGTAAATACCAAAGCCACCATTGAGCCATAGGCTGGCTACCTCTAGATAAATCGAAAAAGATCGTTAATTTGTGCGTCTTTTCCACGTTTTCCAGCAACTGCTCTGTTTTCGGCTTGTTCTCTTTTCTGACTTCAGCACAGATGCCTGCTGTGAACGATATGCTACAGTTGCATTCAATGGCTTATTCAGGGCTTACTTTTGTTTTGCGTTATTTCTCTCAATGTCTTTTCTGTTTGATGCTTCCGGAAAGATTCACTTTATCTGTTTGTGTCTGGAATGCTTCCATATTTTAAAAGGCTGCAAGTCCCCCAAGAAAAATTGTTGGGGGGGTGCCATATCGAATCGTATCTTCGACATGTTTTTGTTTTTGGAGCCTGCTTCTAACTCCGTTACTCACCTAAATGTGTGTTGTGACAACACAATTAGTTGTGAATTATTTAAAAACCATAAGAGTTAAGATCCTACAATTTGGTATACAGTGACTAAAATATTTTACAACTTTTCTAAAACATTTTAGGTGGAAAAGCAAACTAGGCTACATCGTTTAAACAAAATAGTAGTGTAGCACAAGTTTGTTTTTAATCCAATGACAAATGTAATTGTACAGATGGCAGCCGAATTCGCTGCAAACTTGTGGTTAATGTTTTATTTATCGTGTTTCCAACCTCAGATTTATCTCCAGTTTTGTCCTATTCTGTCCTTTGATTCTTTAAAACCAGTGGTCCCCCCCTATACCTCTGTAAACTTTCTCTGAAAGCGAGTCTCGAACATAGTAGCCTAGTCGTTCTGGTTGTCATCCGAAGACTTGGGAAGGTAATTTCTCTTTTAGTGAAACTGGGAGTATTATGTTTGAGATAGCTGTGAAAAGCACGGCAGGTATGTGATACTACATGCTCATTACAAACGCGTGATCATCACATGTTCATTTTTTGTGGGCTACCCCAGACAATTACTTTCGTCACTCCATTTTTAAGTGACTGTTTGAAAGATGGCATTCGTTGGTTTTTCCATCTAAAATGTTGAAAATTTCAGTCAAACTGCCACGTTATGATGCGTACCAAATTTTGAAATCATTCTTTTATAGATTTAAAAAACTCAACGTTTTGAAGTGTCACCATTTTTTTGCCCCCAGGGGCGTCGGAAGCGGGGAAGCAATGGTGCCCTTTTAAGATCATGTAAGCTACTGAACATTTGCAATTCGATATAACAATTTCAGCTATTTGCTTTTCGCCTAATTATAATCTTTCATTTCTGTCTCAAAATAATATTCACGACACAAAATTCTGTATCACAGTAGATTACATCATTATAACATATAGCATGATGCCCTTCCGTGCCATTGTTCTTTGTGTACCGGGAACTTGTATCATTACTCGATGATGAGCTTATGGATGAGCATTATTGCTATATCTTCTTAAAACTCAAAAAAAAATGGCCTTTCAGCAACAAAAATGCCCTTTTTTTATAATCCTGCCTCCCCCCCAGTCAAAAACCGTTCCGGCGCCCCTGTTCGCCCCACACGATATAACCAAATCATCCTTGTTATTTTGTGCATTGCTCAAAACGTGTAGTTTTTGTTAAGATGCATTTATGTAATTACCACCTGTTTTTGTAATAGAGTTGATCTCACAGATATGTTTATTGTTTAGTCAGAATTTTTGTTTATAATAATTCTTTTCGTAAGATGATGCGTTTTTCGAAGCCACTTATGACGAACGCACAATGCGCGTATCAGTGGTGCTCGTGCTTTTTTGCTTCCCGTTGGTGGTGCGCAATAAACACAACAAACATCCAGTTATTTGGCGTGTACTGTTTTCGTTGTGGTGGTCAGAAATAAAAACAAACAGAACTAGACCAGGTCCAAGCTACAATCAACTTGTCCGCTGCGCAGCCGAGTGGTGTGAGCGCGTATGTCTCGAGGCTCGAGTGAACGTCAGTTCGATATCTACCAAGAGCACGCAGATGTGTCTTTGGCGAAATAACGCCCTGAAAAGTATGAGACGAAGACCGGCTTCCTTGCCTCCCCTTTCAAATAATTAAAATATCCAACGACCGGGCATGGACGTGGTGATAACAAAGTCATATTTAATTTGTAGAGTTGGCGTTTGCCTTTCGTTTATGAGTGTGATCTATCGTTACCCAACTGATGGAGAGAGAACAAAAGGCGTCGTGGTTTTAACCTTGAAAATTTTTCAAGAAGTAGCCTAAGTTATGTTGGTTATGGTGCGCAAATATACCAAGCATGAAGTGTCATGGATTTAGTGGTGAAGGTTGTAAATTTTATTCTGTCTTAAAAACGTCCATTTGCTAGTTAGGCCTAGCCTCTATACCAGGGCTACTCAACTAATGTTAGCAAAGGTCCATTTCGACAAGATGAATATTTTTGCGGTCGGGTGAATATTTCATAATCACAAAAAATTGCTTTTCCCTAATGGAAATCTGTTTAAAGAAGCCCTAAAATGTGGCAAGGAGGTTATTCTTCCAGAAGCCCGAGGTCCACCTTCAACACCCAGAAAGTCCGGATTCGGACCGCGGTCCGCCAGTTGAGTAGCCCTGCTCTATACTCTGACAAGCAGAAAATCAGTGCTGAGATTTATTTTATTTTTGAAATGTCACTCGAGGCGATATGGGCCCACTGATCTAAGGAGAGTGTGCAGATTGCACGTTGTGGAAAAAAGTAGTATTCGTCGCAGTTTAATGCTGCGAAATAGTACAGTAGGCTTGACTGATCTACTATTTTGTTACATGATTGTTGATCAAGCACTTCAGTGGCAGTATCACAATACCCAGAATTCACAAATGCAATTAGCCTATAGTACAAAATTTGGCTCCTTCAAAAAATAACATTAGGCCTAAGCTATTTTTTTCAAAATACTGACATTTTTTAGTGTAAAATTTCAATTCGACTAGCTATTAATAGATCAAAATTTCGTTTAATTTTTACGTGAGTTTGTTAAACACCCTCAAAAAACACCAGCAGTTAGCATCATTGCTGAAGTTTTTTTTTTACGCTGATCATTGCTGATGCACAATTGCACATTCTTAAAAGGTCTGTCCGACGATATTAGACCTAGGCCACATCCTTTGCTTTTTGTACCAATTTTCGATGATGTATTATTTCATGCTTCTATAGATCTATTTTAATATCGGCAACGTTAACAAGTGGGCTAACAATAGGCTGCCGTTTTTGCAATCATTTTGCATGACGTCATTTTTGACCGAAAGCATAAGCTCGGTAATAAATCGTGGCGAACATTTGTGCCAATTTTGGAATTGATTTCGTCTTTTAGCTCACGAATTTTCGTATTCGATAGCTATTTGAGATATATGAAACTTATTTTAATAAACAAATTCCAATCAGTTATTTACGATGACGACATTGTGACAATGTGACTTACCAATGACAGACACAACTATATTTGTATCATCAGAATTATTAAACAATAAACATTGCAATTTTAGAGATAATTTATACTTTATTGTAAGTTACCTCAAACTGTGTGCTGCGCACATTAGGGAGCCTACTGTGCTGTTGGAGGGTCGCAAGTGTGCCCCCATTTGAAAGTTGTAACCGTAGCTGAAAGGTGCGATATGTCAAATTTGCTTAAAACAGAGCATTTGAAGACCTAAATGCTTTCAAATACTAAAATGAAGTTTAAAATACGACTTTTGAGTTAAAGCAACTGAAAGTTCTTTTAGCGTTGGTTTGGTTTTGAATCTTTATTCTTGGACTGATAAAGCCTTGATAGGTTATTCCTGGTACTTTCGCATGGCCTACTTGTAAAGGCTTTTGACGCATGGCCGGTTACCGAGATTTGACAGAGTGAGGTTTTCCGATTGTTGTATTGTTTTAATCTTTAATGTTTATGCATATACCGCGTGTTTCAATAGCGAAATTAAACCTTTTTTTTAATGAAAAATTTTGCGCTGGGACAGACGTTGACCACCATAGGCTATAGCCTACAACGTATTTTGGTGATAACGGAATTACCACAAAATGTAACTTAAGTACCGGTAGTTCTACAACTCAGATCTTCATTTGCTTTCGTGTTACAGTAGGCTACTACAGGCTACTGTAAATTGCCGACAATCAATTGTGTAAATCAATCGGACGCTTGCAAAAAGGAGGTGCCTCCAAAAATCTAAACCAGTTAGCCTACATAGCAATTTAACAACGATTGTTTGCAATGGGAATTCAAGTGGACAGGAGTTTCCACCGCACCATCACTGCTCACATTGCAGTAAAAGTAAATAATGTTACATAGCCTACATGGACTAAACTACAGCAACTTCCATCATGCAGCCTAGTGTTCGTCCAGTTTCGAGCAGTTTTAGTTGTTCTAGCAGTTTCGAGCAAAAGTTGGTGAAAGGTAATATTTTGACCAAAAACAATGGAAGTTAGCAGGGCCGGATTTAGCTGATGGGGGGCCCAGGGCACTTTTAGATCAGGGAGCCCCTGTGCAAAAAAAGTTTTTGCGCCTACGGCGCGAAAAACCATCTCTACGTCTACAGTAGCATCAGTCCAGTACTGCACAGCATTTTTCAGAAACTTTAAAGGCCAAAAGAAAAAAAAATAACATAAAATTACATTTTTTTTCACATAGGGGGACCCTTCAAAAGTCGGGGGCCCGGGGAAACTGCCCCCTCTGCCCCCTAAATTCGGGCCTGGACATGAGAAGGCAGTGTACCGTGGTAAATTCCGAAACTATTCTGTGTGCTGTTGATCAAAAAGTTTGAAAACTGCTGCACTACTGTAGATTGTAGAATGTAGCAAACAGTTTATCTGTGGAACTAAACAAAAAAAGAACAAAATTAAAGTGCATTATTTATAAGTTAAACGTTCCACCATGGCCACCTGGAGATGCGGCCTGATTTGTCACATTTTGCAGATTTTGATTAGAGCTACTGCTAGTGCTTGACTGACATTTTTTGAGATGTTTTTACTTTTTGTGGGTTCCTAATGACAAAAAACTTTTTTGTTGCCTTGGGGAAGCAATAGCAAATGAGAAAAAGTAAGTTGAAAAACGCAAAATCAGACTGTTATTGAAAATTAACAGTCTGACTAAAATTTACAAAATCAAATTTTCTTTGTTTTTCAACATGTGAGGATGTTAAAACCTATTGTGTCATCTGGGGAAAAGAATAAAGAAAGAGTAAAAATCTAATTTTTAGAAAAATTTATTTAAAAGTTCGCCCAAAGTTAGAAAAACCTGGAAATTTCTGCAAAAATGTGACAAATCAGGCCGTATCTTTAGGTGGCCATGGTTCCACTTATCGGTATCATGTTTTATTGTTTAAACATAAACGGCTCAACAAGAAAGCTTGTAGACCTATTTCAAAATTGATTAAACGATCTAAAAAGAAATTAGGGGCTGTAGTCGAGGCGGTGCCACTCCGCAATCGACGGTTTGTAATCAAGGTTTTGTTTCTTTAACCTTTACCTCAAAGGTATTACCTACAAAGCTATACAGGTGGTTGAACAAGGTAGCTCAACGTTGTCGGCCTACACATGTTCTACAGCCAGAGCAGTTGACAGGATAATTTGGGGCCGGTACCAATAATATCTTCAAGTCCCAAATCAAGATACTTCTAAGAAAAACGCACTAACCTATGTGCAAACAATACGCGGCAGTTTCTTCAAGTTTCCGGGCTCCTTGGAAAGGTTACATTCCTTTAAAATCATCCCGGGCCTGTGAACAAAACTACTCTCTTGGACCTTCCTGTCAATGCTACTGGCTACAGCTGGAATCAACAGGTAGGCTATGTTTAAATGGCATTTCCTCTTTCAAGAGACGGGCAACTAGCCCGTCTCAAGCGCGCATACGACACCAGCAGGTAATACATCTTGAAACATCAGTTATGCCGCCGAGTTTTCAAATGCTTTTAGATTTGGGGATCGTCATAAAAACAGTGATTCTCAGTAAAATCAGCAAATAGGATCAAGCAAAGTTTCGATGCGCAACCGTCGACAGAATTGTTGCAAAGAAGCATGTGGGATTTTCTTTCTTACAAGAGTCGTCGATTCATAGGTCTTCTTAAATCAGTGCTTCTCAGCCTTTATTTGTGGCGACCCAAATATTAAGGCTAAATTAATAGCGAAGATTTGGCGACCCTATATCCAAAACTACGTTTCGCACAACGTTTTGTAAGCATGAAAAAATGAGCCACACTCATATTCACGGATAATCATATTAAATTCTCGTATCAATGAACCCAAATGCCTTTCTATGACAAGCTGGACATCGTCAAAGCCTCACTCCGTATCTTCCAGTAATTGATTAAAAACAGTAAACGATGCTGTTTTCTGGGACGCAATCTTCCTCTTCCACAACTTCAGCTTTTCGTAAAAGCAATCAGTTTTTCAGATACATCAACCAACATTTTGTTTGGCCCTTGCAAAGATTTATTCAAGATGTTCAGCTGCGAAAATATATCAGAAAGATACGCTACAAGCAAAAGCCACTTTTGATCAGCAAACTTTTCTGCCAAGCTATGCTTCTTGTTTATCAAAAATTCTTTCACGTCCTTGCGCAGAGTTACATATCTCTCCAGTACTTTGTCACGAGATAACCATCTCACATAAGGAAAGTACAGCAGATGTCTGTATTCTGCACTAAAATCTTCGCATAATTTTTCAAATAGTCGTGAGTTCAGTGAATTGGCCCTTATGAAGTTGACGATGTGAATTATATCTTGCATGACAGTTCCCAATTCGGTTGAAAGCCTGCAAGATGCTAAATATTCTCGATGGACAAAACAGTGACTGACGAGTACATTCGAATTCATTTCTTGCACACGAACAGTAAAACCTTTGCGGAATCCGAGCATAGCTGGAGCTCCATCACTGCAAATACTGGAGCATTTTGTCCACTCTAACCCTCTTCATTCACAAATGAGGCAACCAAAGCAAAGATATCTTCACTTCGTGTTGTTGTTTCCAAAGCAATACAAAAAGTGAACATAGTAGGCTACCCCCCTGCATAGTACCCATACAAGCTTAAGTAATTGACGAATTTACCTGTAGACAAGATGTTCAAAGATTGAAAGGGTTTCGGAAAATGCAATAATTTTTTATTTGATAAGGTTTAAAACAATAAATTGTCCAATTTTAGCAATTAATTGTATATGTTTGGTGTGGTTTTTGAAGCAATTAATTGTTGCAATTCCCTGGTCTAGAGTGTACTGTTGTGTACACTTCACTGCAAAACGTGTGTGGCGAAATCGTCAGGTGAAACCTGCGGCGTAGTTAGAATAGTGGAAATTACAAAAACTAAAGTTGTGGTATCCAGGCTTACGCCAGGTGGTTAAAAGTATAGATTAGGTCTACGTGGAAGGTTGGTTGGTTTTGAATGTTTATCCTCTGACTGCAAAACCTTTGGTAAATTATTTCTAGCAGTTTCGCATAACTTATTTATAGAAGCTTTGAACCACTGACGCAGGGCCATGTTGCCAAGATTGACAGAGTAAAGTTTTCGATACCTGTTGCTGTTGAAATGTTGTTGTTTGTGAGCTATTTCATCGATTGGGTGCTGCTGAATGGAGAGCAGTCCTGAATTGCGTTCCTCAGGTGCATACTCCAAGAACCGAACTAGCGCCGCTTGATGTAGAGTTGGACGCTCAATCAATTCATTAAGGTAAGGAAGCTAATTTTCGTGTCCATCTTCAAGCGTGTTATTTAGTGTCTTGCAAAAAACACAGTCGAGTGATCTTAACGGTATCGAAATGATGTCATTTTGTGAGAAAGTTTTCGCTACTTGACTGTATGCAAACGACTGACCAAGCTTTCATTGCATGAAACGCCTCAAGTGTTCAAACTGAAATACTAGTCTCATTAAAATATGAATAAAAAGTAAGAAAAAATAAAACTCTGTCAAAATTATTGGGCCAAATATTGCAATTTTAACCAAGTTAAATTCAACAAAAGCTATGTTTACGATAAGATTGATTTCCCAGCCTCAAAGCAAATGTTCTGTATAGGTTGATGATCACAAATCAAACTCAACATCAAGAAATAAACTGTAGGCCTAATTTAACTTTTTGAGAAAAGTGATTGATTGATTGATTGATTGATTGATTGATTGATGATATGTTTGCATGACAACCAACAGATTGAAATTAGATTTCCGGATGAAGTTTTTGATCAAAATTTTATATAGATTTTTTCACTCAAAACAATAAGTTTTTGATCTAAAATGAGCCAGACATGACCAAACGTTGTTATTTGTGGTGAACTTTTTAAGTAGCGTACACTTAATTAATTTGAAGATTATTGTAAATGCTTTCCGAAGCACGTGCGTGAATGCCTTATTGGTCCATATCAACAACTTATAAATAAACATATCGGTAGTGAAGCAAAACTCAAAGGAACGACTTTATTCATAACTGAAATATGCGGAATGTTTCTATTCCTGGCAAGAAATTAGTTGTTTATGTGACTAAATACGAATCTATGTTGAATAAAATGAATGAACTTGCTCCAAAGGCTAATTTTAAGTCGCATATACTCATACTGTATATGAAGTTGTAAGATACACACAATCACACGTAAATAACAGCTTGTAGAATTGCCACCAAATTAAGCATTGGTACATCTCAATGTCAGCCCAAGGACATGGTTTTAAAGTGAAAACTTTTCTATGTTTGGAACTACGTCACAGCTTCGAAGTGACGTGGTTACCAAGACAAGTTCTCTAATAAGTTCAATGTTGTAAAAACATTTAAGCCTTGATATTTTATAATTCATGTCATAGAAAAGAATTTTTAATATTGTGACTACTCGGTTGTTTTTAAATTAGAAATTGTATACGTTGCTTGAGTATCATTTTATTTAATCTGGAGGTTACAAGCAATCTTAATTAGATCAGGGTGGTTCGTACGTTGGTCTAATGTACATCCTGCAACGCTTTTTTTTGTATCTACATAATAATCTACTTTTCAATGACTTTACGTTTCGAAAATGTTCACCGAAATTCGCTGTTCGAAGCAAACACGCGCAAACAAACAAGTTTAATGAATTAAACGAATTGTTTTTCAGTTTAACCACGCTCTATTTTCAGAGTGGTATATTGCCTTTTTTTCTTTCAGTGTGCAGCCTATTTAAGCACACGAAAAACTTCGTTTGAAGTCACAAATAAAATAGAGACTCGATGGGTAGTGGTCTCCTATTCATTACTTTAGGTGGTCCTTTTTTTGATTACAGGTCAAGTCATGGCGAAGATGTTAAAAATTCATGGCTATGAAGTGAAAATATGTCACAATAGTATCCATGGCTATTTGAAACATGTTTTTTAATAAATCTAAATTTTTTACACTTTGAAAAATGATTTGAAATAACGCAAAATTCTTCTCCGAGAAACTGAATAAGTAAAGAATGCAGAAAAGTTTGGATCGAAAAAACATCTTAGTAGCTGCAGAATGACTAATACTTTTATAGAAATTAAAGTACTACTTGATATCTTTATGCAGAGCTGTAGTGAAATGACCAGACTCATAGCTTTGTTCTAAAATGGTGTAGTGAGTTGCCCATGTAAGCGCTTAAAAAAAATCATCAAGAATTACTTGGAGGTTTGGCCAAAAATAACTAGATACACTCACATTTTTGAGGTGCTAAATAAGTCAAACTTTAGCACTCAGAAATTTTGTTAGTATATTCATAAGCGAGTCGGAGTCGGCCTTTACGAAAACACAACAAATATGCTTTTGCAACGCACACCATCGAAAAGATCCGGATGCCCGCTACCAACAAGCAAAAGTTATCTTATTTCGATCGTTTCAAACTCGCCGGATGTTGAAACGATGTAAAATGAGCAAGTTCTGCTGGCTGGCAAAAGAGCCTGTACAAGACTAGTCGTGACAGGTAGAGCGCGCAATTCGGAGAACGTTTGTCGGTGTTTGAAATTGCTTAAATATTTACCAGAATTAATATCCACGCAAGCTATTTTGTTATCTAAACATTTATTGATCAAATTTTTTTTGCAAGTATGCGCGAAGCTGGATAGGTGGTGGACGTGCGACGTTAGGTAGAATTCAAAAAAATTTCTTTTGCTTCTAGGCAGAAATAATTAGCCTAGTTAATGTTTTCAATAATGGTCGTTGACTGTCGGCTAATTGTAAAAACGCTGGTGCAGGTTAAAAAAAAAACAAGAATTTTTTATTTTCTGTTTTGTCAATATTTTCAGGCAAAAATTTGCTACAAGCCTTAATACACTGTAGATTACGTTATTAGCAATTTGAATTACGTCTTTCGCCGCATTCCACGGCAGCTTAATGTTATTTAAAGATCAGCCGCAAGCAGAACATGTAGTTTTTTTGGAAGGATCTGACACCTTTAAATGTTAAGCCAGAAAGGCGTGTTGAAATTTATTTTCTAAATAAACTTAACCAGCCTATTTTATGTTTAGACCTGCAATTGCGTATTTCTAAATAAAAACAACATTTCCAAGATGCTTCAAATTACCTTTATTTTTATTTTGCTTCTCGGATCCACTTACTCAGCACCAGTTCAAGTAAAAGGTAATTAATTGAGTTTAACTTTGTAGGCTATGTGACAATAAAGAGATTTGAAAAGGTTTTGCAGAACATGCAAATAGTTTTCATCTTTGGTTAACAGGCACGCTTGTATAAGTCTAAACATGCAAAATATCATGATAGATTGCAAATACATAGCGGTATTAACATTTCCAACAAATAAGATTCTTTGTTTTAAGATATGGCCAGTGTCTTATCCTTTTGCAAAAAATTGGATTTTTACCTGCAATGATTAATTAGAGCCCGCTGCTGTCAGTACTTACTACTTCCGTGAAGTGAAACAATTAACACCTTTGACTCTACTCGTAAATTATGCTCCGTCAATTCTCCCTTTTAATTTGGCATCGCAAATGCAAGAGTAACATTAAAAAAGAATAAAGTAAAAGTATCGAACAATCAGAAACGTTCAGTTAATTTCCATATTTATCCAGAAATTTATGCGTTTCCAGATTTAAACTGCACACGACATTTAGTGCAGTCAGTGTCCACAAACCGACTAGATATCAAATGCATTGAATTGCACAATCAACTTCTCACAAGCCCAGTGATATTTGCAATTTTACATGGTGGCGAAAGACAACAAAGTAAGTAGGCTACTTTAGCAGCTATTGGGTACCGGTACCGCTGTAATTTCAGTCACTAGATTGTACTTTCAATAGTTTGTGGTCCACAATATATCTTTGATTAAGTTTTTTCAACCTTTAAACAATGTTTGCTGGCAAATTTGCATAGGAAGGTCGTTTACATTTCACACCTATCTCCACCCCATGCCTCCACTTTGATGCAGTCTTGTCACTTATTTCTTCACACTGCATTTCCAGACGGAGGACTGAAAACTATTAGCCGAGCTATATCTGCTGTACAGTAGGCTACAAAGTCTTTACAAGTAGGCTATGCGCAACTGCCAGGATTATAAGTCTTCAAAAAGGTTTTCTCAGAACTAAGAAAACGATTTCTAAACCCATTTATGTAGGCTAAGCTGATGTTTTGTTTTACAGAAACCGGCATCAACGAAAGTGAAAAAGTTCCACTCGTATTTAGTGTTTCCTTATCGCGTGCTGGAATTATAGGAGTGGAAAAAGGAACGTTTGGATACGAGCCGCAATTAAAGGTTTGCTTGTATTAGATAAAGCTCTTAAAAAACTTTGAAGATTTTGTAACTGATTCTGCTGCAGCTACATTGCCAACCTTACATATAATTTTTCGATTTAAAACTTAACCTCCCAAGGTTTGATCTTCAGCTGTGAACTAATTATTTTAGAAAACAAATCAGTAGCCTATTGTTTTCATGTTGATTCAACGTTTGTAGATGTTAAATCAATGTGAAAAATAACACATTTACTGGCTGGGGTGGGTAAGTTATCTAAATTTGATAGCCAGAATTGTTAGATGTCCTTTGCAATTGAGCTACAGTCTCAGCAGTTTCACTTTTTTAGATGTTGAATTTGGAAATGAATGAGTTGAAAAAAATTGAAAGATATGCATTTGACGGTTTGCCGAATCTTCAAACTTTGTCTTTTCGAGACAACTACATTGATGTCATTGAACCTTTTTCATTCAAAAAGCTAAACAATCTCCAGCATTTGGATTTGTCCTTTAATGAAGTGACAAGCATAAGTTTCAACACCTTTCTTGGACTCAGAAAGGTAAACTAAGTAAAAGTTATTAACATAATGACAACAATAGTTATTACTATCTGAAGCCTTTACAAATTGTTTCACCTAACGGATCATTAGAAGGTCTTGACCTTATGATGATCCGTTAGGTGAAACAATTTGTAAAGGCTTCAGATAGTAATAACTATATTTGATTTAATTCGCTCTGCTTTGCCTTTTTGCTTGGCATTGAGCACTTTTTGTAGCATTAATAGTTTTCATTGTTTTAATGACAGCAATAAATTCAAAGCCTAATTCACTTCAGTTCAGTTCAGTTTGTTTTTGTTTCTGACCATCACAACGGCAAAAATGGCCTCTTCCTCCTCCTGTGAATGTGGTGCCGAGGAACAGACCGCCGACCACATCATCAATGACTGCTCCATCTTCAAGCCACCTAACGGAGTGGAAGGTCTGCGTGTCATGGATGATGAAACCAAAGACTGGCTGCTCTCTAATAGCCTTTCAGTGTGGTCCAGAAGCGTCGTGAATCTGGGGTGGTGGGGGGTGGTGGGCCCTCGGCCCCGGACGCTCACACGACGACGACGACGACGACAACGAGAAAAAAACAATATATGACAAACATTGCAGAGGTCCAGAAAAAGGTAGAAGCGACAAAACGAGGACGTTATAGCGCGCATGATAGCCTACCAAAGCAGGACAATCAGTTAAAAATATGTAACCGACAATCAGTAACCGACTCACGTTAAATTCAAAACTGTAATTTAACGTGAGTCGGTTACAATGCTTATTCCATGACATCTTGTTTGTTCATTAGGTTCAAAGTTTAAACTTGGACAGCAACAATTTGATAAACTTTCCCTCCGCTTCATTTGCCAGCCTGGACAATCTTAATAGCCTATCGTTGGAATACAATCGAGTGACCCATCTTGATGGGGGCATGCTGGCCGGAATGAACGACCTAAAGCATCTTTCTTTGAAAGGCAACAATCTCAAATCGATTTATTCTGGAGCATTTGGTGGAAAACAGAAATTGGAATCATTGGATTTATCTGGTAGGCTATGGCATAAAAATACCTTGATGACCTACGTTGTGAGGATTTGCTTTAAATTTAGATTTGCTTCCTAGTGTAGCCTATTGAAGCTAAGTAAAATATCCAGAAAAAAGTTAAAAGGAGCTCAAAGATTTACATTTCTAAATAATTTTCAACCAAAGCTTACATTAAACATCCTATTAAACTTTGGCAAGGCGTACGAAATCGATTAAATTGGAACATCATTGTTAATCAAGAGCTGCATCAGCTATGACACTTACAT
This sequence comes from Aplidium turbinatum, assembly GCF_918807975.1. Classification (NCBI taxonomy): domain Eukaryota; kingdom Metazoa; phylum Chordata; class Ascidiacea; order Aplousobranchia; family Polyclinidae; genus Aplidium; species Aplidium turbinatum. The sequence goes on from NC_137486.1 coordinate 10,336,493, forward strand.
GGAGAAATACTGAAGTTAATTTAATTATTTTATGGTACCGTACAGTATTAAGACTTTATATCAAACGGACTGACAGCATTACAAAGTGCACTTGCAGGCAATGCATTGAGAGAGATTCATGTCGGAGCATTAAGTGGTTTGACAAACCTACGAATTTTGAAACTGCAAAAGAACGTGATAGCCACAATCCAAGATCGGTCTTTTTCGCACATGCCTCTCTTGAGAGAACTCGACATTTCACATAACGGTTGGTAATGATAGCCTAACGATCAAAGTAGATTATTTCGGCAGTTTTAAAAGCAATTTGCTGAAATACAGATTGGTTTAAATTCTTTGTTCGGCCTACAAAGTTTTTGTAATAAGTATACTCTCAGTTTGAGGATAAAGATATTCTTTCTCAGCCTAAAGGTAAAGATCCCCAAAATTAATTTGCGTTTGTCCGATATGAATTTAATAATGATTTCCAAACAAAAGGATTAGATTTGGCTGCGACCCTTTGATTGCAGAGAAAATACAAATTTTACTTCCATCTTTGAAAATATAGGCTACTCTCACATTCTAACGAAAAAAATGATTAGTAGGTCCATGCAGAATGCTCAACATGTAGGGTCTTGTAGTAGGTCTCACAATAATTAATTTATGTGCTGGTGAAGTAACAGGCAACGTTAGCATACAAAACAGCCTTTCGCAAATTGTTATTTGGATGCTTTTTTGACAGCTCTAACAACTTTATCTCGAGGAATGCTTCTTAGTTTGATTAACTTACAAACGCTTGATGTATCGAGCAACTGGATGCACGAAGTCACCATGTCGCCCTCTGCAGAACTCGAGGACAAAAGAAACAGTTTAGTAAGTTTTTTTTATTCACGTTTGACGTTTGTATGAAAATAGAATTTCGATTTGCCACCGAGCCAAATTGTTTAACTTAGGCTGCCATCCTATTTCGGAATTGAACACGTTTTGACGTTCGCATTTTATTGCTTAACTGTGCTTTTGCTAAACCTCTACTGTGTGATCATTTCGTTGGAACTAATTTACTGCAATTGAGTAGGAGATGCGTTTAATTGCATAGGTAAGATATTTTGTGCGTCATTTTTGGCTAGGAAAAGCCCTTTACGCAATAATTAATTATATTTGTCTCAAACTTCGACATTTTCAGCTACTTTTGTGCATTTGTTAGTTTGACCCTTTTTTGTCATTTGAGTGTGTGCAAAAAAGTCAAAAACAAATTTTGACGCAGAAAGTATTTTTAATAGCCTACCGGTAACCAGGGATGGAGGAACCACGTGGGCCTCGTGGGCCTGGGCCCACCTACTTTATTTTCTGGGTGGGCCTGGCCCACCCACTTTTGAAAGCCAAATTTCTTTGAAAAGGTAGTGAAAACGGCAAATTAGAGAAGGAGTTCCAAAAAAAAGCTCTTCACTCATTTGATACACACTAGTTTGATTACAGAAGCTAACAAAAAAATTTTGACACAAAAGTTGAGAGTCATTTTAGAGTAGGCTATTTCAGGGCCCCTGATTCCAAAAATGCACTTAGTTTTTTCGAATTTTCGAAACTACCAGGAATTGAATTTCGAACCAAGATTAGGCTACATTCTTCCGTAACAAAGATAAAATTTTAAGCAGCTACTTTATTGATACAAATGGCCTTCGTACCTTGATGGGTGTTGCTCAGTAGGCCTATAGTAAGCCTACCATAATAAAGAATTGCGTTTGTTCCTCGATGGCTTTGTTTTGCTTATTCGTCTAGTTTGTTAAGCAAAACAATGTAGCCTATGTATTTTATTTGTACTTAGTAGCTTAGTTAGTAAGTCTGATATTGTTGAAGTCAACAAAATAATATATTAAGGTGATTGATTTCAAATGGCGTTTATACAACTCAGAAATGTGCCTAGGATTACTTTCAGTTTTGTCTATGTAATAAACGACACGATGTTAAATCTATAGGGGCTCAAAATTGCAAAAAAAATGTTTTTGCTGTAGGCTAGCTTAAAAACTACAGCCAATTCGAAAAAAGTGCATTTTCGGAATCAAGGGCCTCGAAATACCCTAAAATGACTCACACATGCCGTGCCTTTAAAAAAAAGTTTTGTTTGCTGTGTTATCTTTGATAGCTCAATGATGAAATCTAATCTTCAAACTTTTCTGTTGAGCCCACTGTTGATGGGAAGCACGTGTGAGTGTGGTTGCGTGTGATTGGTGGAGTAATCTATAAATCAATCTAATTGTTCTCCAAGGTTAAAACAATGATACCATTACATATTATGCAGTGCATGCACGTAGGCCTACGGTATAATGCTGCAGATTATTTCTCCCAGGTTGGTATTATAACTGTGTGTGTATAATTGTATATTGCCTTTTTATTTGTGTGTACATCGCCATATTTTGTACAGCGCTATAGAGCAATTTAATAATTTTGTAATTTGTTTGGCCAAATCGGACCCAAAAACGGAAATTTTTTGCTGGTTGGCACAAAAGGAAATCATGAAAACACGATGTATAAGCGATTTGAAGTATTAGGTATGCAGCAATGTTATGGGGGGTCTGGGGGGCGAAGCCCCCCAGAAGTTTGATTAACTTTGACTGCTACGCCTTTGGGCCCACCTACTTTTAAAATGGTTCCCCCATCCCTGCCGGTAACGCATAAAAAAGTAAGACCATCCCTGGAAGTTGGCCATGGCACAGTAGCCTAAAGGCGATTAAAATAGGCTACTTTTTGAAAACACTGCTGGCTCGGCTCTAAAGGTGTCCGCTTGAGCAACGCAAGGACTGCTCTCCATCCATATTAGGCTAGCCTACATAGGCTATCAGTGAACGGAATAATTTACAGATAACAAGCGAAAATTTCACTCTGTCAATCCCGGTACCGGATCTGTGGTTTAAAGCAGGTTTGGTTTTGGTAAATCTTTTTCTTTGGACCGACAAACCATTGATAGGTTATTGCTAGCAGTTTCGCATGCTTGTAGAGGCTTTTGACCCAGGGCCGGTTACCGAGATTGACAGAGTAAGGTTTTCCAATTGTTGCTGGGGAATTATTCTATCCATTAGGTGCCGCTGACTGAAGCACATTTGAAACTGTCAGGATTAAGCTTCCAAAGAGGCTTTCTCAGTCCCAAGGCAATGATTCTCATATTCAATCAAATTCTAGCCTACGTCTTTCCTGGATTGCCCACTGCAGTATAAATAGGTCTCCTGACCAAAGTTTTACAAAGTGGCCTAACTTTACTTGAAAAAATTGTGATGGCCTACTTAGTGTCCATATTTTATCTAACTATTTTAATTCTTTTTTTTTTTATTAAGATTGAATTCATTGGCATCATCTGTAGAAAACCTGGTTTACATTTCGCCAACATGAAATGGAACGGAATTCTTTCTTTACTCAAGGTAAAAGTAGTACTCAAAGTAGCCAAGTTGCTCTAGTAGTAGGAGGCTACCGTAGGCCTAAATATTCTTATCAAAGCTTTCTTCTAACACCCGCTTCACAAACATATCATAGCGTAAGAAGTGTGCAAAGCGTGAATTAGTAGGCTACTATCCATGTAGCGCAAGCTAAGCTACAAGGACGTGCAAATCAAGAGACCCAACAATTACGAACATTTTGAATTTATAACTGTAATCTGGTGATAGTTTGTGACATCTTCTATTGGACTTGTCACCACAAAAAGGTAGCAGCCTAGGCATTTTTATGAAAATGATATAGGAACGATCACGGTGTGACTTGCACAGGACCTGTAAAACTTTATGGTCTGCGTAATGTATTGTAAAAATCATCATAGGCCAAACAGCTAACACTTTGACGTATTCAAACGTTTTCCAGTTTTGTCGCTACAACGTTGCTGGACAATGGCCTTTGAAAAAAATAGACTTGCTACCGTAGGCTACGCAGTATTTTTACTTTTAGTTGTTTGGCGTAAATCTAGACAAAAAAGCGTGAAATTTGTTGTTTTCATATTTCAGAGAACCGGTCAATATGCAGTTGGATTTGACTTCAATGATTCAACCCAACACAAATGCGCGTTCTAGTTCAACCTCTTCAAAGATAGTAGGCTACAGTAGTTGCGTGTTCAGGTCTACGCTATAGCCAGAATCGACACTTCAGTTTTGAGTTCTAAAAAGTGGTTTGTAGCCTATCCGAGACTAACAGTACAATCTGCTTGACGTCTGTTCATCGATGTAGGCCCACCGCAGTTTATTGCAATATTCTGATAACGGTTGCATTTCTATGCAGTGAAGCACAGTGTTAGAGATGACAAATTAGATAATTCATCTGCATTCCTTCATCTACGTTAAGTTCAATATGTCTCAATGGAAGTTATTACAGAGCATATTATCGATGTAATATTTCCTATCAAATGTGAATATAAGCTACCGTACTTGAAGAGTTTCAGATGCCAAACGTGTGGACGGTGGTAAGCCAATTCGACAACTGATCTGAATATTTGCCTTTGCTCCTAACTTACTACTTTTTACAGCACTTGTGTAAATGTGTAGCCTAACCTACTATAGACGACAAGCTTGATCAATGTATTTATTGTGGTTTCCTAATGCAGCTATGTAATTCTCACCCGCTGTAGGTATTTAATATTCATTATGTTATTTATTTAATGCATGCCGATATCAGCTTGTGGTATCATTTGCGTAGTTTTTATTGGCATCAGAAGATATGATGATGTGCCTGATCTGATACAGACGTTGGCGATCATGGTCTTCCAAACTTCTGTCATTTGCCATTTGTATAAAATCGTTCGTTTTTACTGTTGTGTTTGTGGCCCATTGATTCAAGCTGTTTAAATAAGTTAATCTTTGTCGACCACTGCTCCTTTTTTCTTGCATCATCCCCAATTGTTTCAAATCTCTGTATGTGAATGTGATTAACAAATTGCATCTGGCGCCTTCTAACTGTTGTTATTAATCTCCTTCTGCCAGTTTCATAACTTCGTTATTACTCTTCTTTTCAGTCCAAGATATATGTATATTAGAAGATATACAATAAAATGAAACTACTATATTTTGTTGCTTTTGCGTTTGGTCACTGCTAAACTACTATTCCAGGAAATTCAGGCACATTTATTCAGAGGTAATTATTGTCAGCTCAATATGAGCCAATCTGCATCAATCTTAGCTTGGCTATTCACGTTATAGGCCTACTCATGGTTCAAAATATAGCTGAGATGTTAGTTGACTCTTCCAAACATTCAACTGTGTTCATGTCCTGCCGGCAAGACGCAGATCAGAGCTTGTATTAAAAACGTCTGTGTATTTCTGTGGATATGTGCATAGTAAGACACTCGCTAAAAAAATTCGTGTGAACCGTATCAAAAACACAAGCACCGCAATAACAGCGTAGGGGGGACTATATCTTTCAGCACGGCAAAGCATCATACATTTGGCTTTACAAAAGCAAGATCACACATCATATGACGTAATTTTCTAGACGACGTTCGACCAATAACGTTGACAGGGAATAGTTATAGACTTGGGATGGTTTTAGAAACCTAAAATCTTTTCTGAGGACTGGGATGAAAAGGAAATTTCGCAAAATGTTTTCTACAGTACATTTTAGCGATGTCTAGTTTTTGAAGCTCGGACACAAATTACAGTAGTCTCTCAACGGTCGTGCGTGCGACGCCATCAGATAATGACGTCATGACAGTTCTCCTAAACGTGTCTTGTGATACTGGAACACTTTCATGGTCAGAGAAATAACGGAACAACTAGGATTCTAACAGATTTAAAACAGTTTTAAGTTGAAATATACATTATACATGCTAGCCTTTCTTCAACGTTTAAAAACTCGTTTTTAATAAAACTGTTGCTAGCCATAAGTCCGCTAGAACTAAAGTAATTAAAAAACAAACAGTTGCAGAAATGGTGACGAATTTCCAACCTTGAGCTTCAAGTAATAAACATACTGAACGGCTTTCGGCCAGCATTTCTGCGTAAAAACTTTTTTGCACATAGAACATCGGGCTTAAAATAGACTCAACTCTGTCCAAGTAGACCTACCACATAAAGCTATTGATTAATACAGTAGTAAAACATACAAAATAATAAATTATGTCATTCAACTACTACACACAAAAGTACAAAACATTGGAGAGTAAAGACTGTGTAGACGTAAGCGATGAAAAGAATGTTTAACCGTCAGAGAAAGTATTTCTATTCTTTTATCAGAACCAAACCTTCAATAGGCTACAACACAGTGAGAAGTTTTCAGCAAACAAGAATATAAATCTTTGGTAAAATTTTAAATGAAAAACGTGCTTAGAAATTAGTAACATAAACCATGGCTGCTTTATTTGTCTCATTTTGCATCGTATTACGACTGTTGGTGTACGTCTAAATTTTTTTAGAAACTAGAGTTACTCATTTTTCACTGACTGATGATAATATAACAGCACATTTTGGGGATGTAGAAAACATGAAAAAAAATGTACTTTAAAAAACTTAAATCAGACTGTTCTCAAGCGGCTAACAGTGTAACTCAAATTTTCTGAATAAAACTTTATTTTTTAAAGCCTGGTGATGTTAAAACCCACTGTGTCTCCTGGGGAGGGCAGTAAAAAGATTTGAAATATGGTTTTCAGAAAATCCCATTCAGATAGTTTGGAAAAGTTGGCGAACACTGCAAAAGTCTGTAGAATGTAACAAATCAGCCTGCATCTCTACATTGCCATGCATGAAAATTGCTTTGAGAACATTCTATCATTTATGTGGATTTCAAAAAAAAACAATTACTTACAAGAGCAACCGAGTCACTTCTTAAACAAAGTACGATGTAAACCACAGAATTAAACCGAGATACAAAAAACAACTCTTTAATTAAAAAACCAGTAAAGAACTCAATAAATTTTAAAGCAGTACTTCTTCAGAAAACACAGGTAATTTCTTTCAGGTAAAAGATGAGTATATTTCCATAAAATAAAACCGCATTTCGAGCGACCGGTTAATAGCAGATCGGAAATAAACTGAGCATAAGCACCGTTCACAAAGGAAGCAAACACTACATAGCCGAGAATACTTTCCGTATTCAGTAATTCATCAAGATTGGAATATCTTTATAAAGATCAAGTGACTCTGGGTTGCGAAACGCTCCCCTCTGCTTCACATCCATGCCAGCTAGAATTTTCGTCACAGCGATTTCGACTTTCTTGCCACTGATAGTGTACTGCAACGAAGAATAAGAGTAATCTTACATTGCCTTTCCAACAAAGGTTATACTTATAGACATTCTGTTTTGAGACTAATTTTAATGCTAGCACAGTATATGGCATACATGCCAAACAGCTCATGTATCCGCAGTTTAGACGATTCGACTGCACGTCGTCATGTTCAAACGATAAACTGTAGCGTTTTAGCTGTAGCGTAGGAAACACGCAGGTTGTTCTGGCACGTAGAGTACATCTCATCAATTTTAAAAGACAAGTCTTGTCTACTTGAAATTTTACATGTTGCTCGCCGAGTTCAAAATCTGTACATTAAATTGCAACAATGGATACCTACAGAGAGTTTCAGACTTAAATTACAAATAAAACTCCACGGCCTTTTAAATACCGATGTATTGGAGAAGCACGAGGACTTACCGGGATATCGTCTACTTCCATGATAACCTCTGGCACATGGCGAGGAGAAAGAAGACTTCGTATTGTCTTCTGTATTTTCTTTTTCAGATCATCCTGCAGACTCACACCAGGCACCATCTTAAGGAAAAGGATGACACGTTCATTGCTGATGGTCCTCTCTGTGGCTCCATTGCAAGACCGCAATTGTGGTCGTTGCGCAACAGCAAGACTGTCACTGATTTCTTTTCGAAAATTTTCTTCGACTTTAAATTGATTTTAAAATATTGTTAATGTCATAGCATGGGAATTTTTAGGCAATTGAAGCATCTCATTACTAAAAACACAACGCTACTCGCATATAATCACAGCAAGTAAGGCCAGTTCTACCAAGGAAAGGATTGGAGGATAAAAATATTTCTGTGCTTCCTAAAGTATACTTTAAAAATGCCAAACTACTACAACGCATAAAAAACAGTTTTCTTCTTTTAAGTCTTTTTACTTGAGGACAGAGATGGTGAAATCCAGGGCTGTGGAGTCAGAAAGTTTTTGCCTGTCTGCGGAGTCGCGGTCGTTAAAAAAAGCTGACTCCGACTTGATACAAAATGATAAACACTAAACATTGTGTTCAATCTTTGTTCTCCGCATTGAGCTCTGCAACTTCACCAGAAGAGAGAAGTGTTTATTTTTGTTAGTTTTTATGAAAGTCGCCGTTATTAAAATTAAATTTAAACAGAATTAATAAAAGACAAAAATTTAAAAAAAAATTCGACAACCTTCTAAAATCTGGCAACACTGAATGGGGAGTCGGCCAGTTATAAACGAGTCAGGGTCATAGATTTTTCGCCTGACTCTACAGCCCTGGCAAAATCAAGTCTTCAGTTCACTAACAACAATGACAATGTGACGTGACGTAAGGCCAGCTGATCAATCCGTAATGCAACGTGCAAACCTACCGATGGCGTAGAGCTCTGCAGAACCAAACCGAACCCCATTCGGATTCAGGGTAGCGTCACTTCTACCCAGCAGAACAAACCCGTGAGTGTGTTCGCTCTCCATACAGTAGTCGCCGTGGGACCACACACCTGCCGATTTATTTGCTTGTAAACTTAAGATAACACAATTCATTTCATAATTTAGATAGTTACATATTTAAATCAGATGACCGAAAGACGCTTTTCACGCTCTGTGCTCGCTCAGGCGTGGCTTCCACATTCTGTAGAATTAAACAACGATTTCCTTGAAGTAAAATCGAAAAGTCACCCGATGGGTCCGAGAAATATACACGGTGAGCTAAAGTAAAAATAATTTATTGGATATTTTAACATTTGCGCCACAGTCACAATAAAAAAGAAATAATTCTCTGAGTTACTGTTATTTAAGTTTAACAAAGCAACAGCTAAGGCTTTACTAAAAAATAAACATAAAACAAGCGCAATAACACTACTGGAACAAACTTGCAATTTCTCAAAACCAAAAATCGCTTTCCTAGAAAGTATGACTTTGAAAGTTGTATAGAAAAACTTAAATTGTAAGTAAGAATACGCATTACACATGCTTGCATAACTCATGTCACCTGCAAACTTAGAAAAATAGGCTTTTCTGTACAAGGCATTGTCCTTGTCATTCCAGAAGTAAACAGGCATGCTTGGAAATGGTTTGGTACAGATCAGCTCGCCTGGCTTATCATAAACCATCTTCCCTTCGCCTTTTTCATCTTCCTCGTAACAATAGATTGCCATTCCGAGTAAGGCCCCCTGGAGCTCACCACGATAAACAGGAATCGTCCAATTGGCACCAAGGAACGCCGACAGGATGTCAGTTCCACCTTACAAATAATTAAATAAAACGTTTTCATAAATGAAGTGAAATACTGCTTTGTTAAAATTGTTAATATGCAAAATTCGAATATGATATTCCAAGGATGACATCACTTTAACAGGCGCATGGCTAAAGAGCGAGCGCCTGGTTCACAATATAAAGGTTGTGATTCGACTGTCATTGAGAGTAGGCCTACGCAATTATATCGAAGCAAGATAACATATAAAATAATTTCAGGTCTATCATGATTGTAAGAGGTTTATTTAATGAAACGAAAAAACAGTAACTCTCACCAGACATTGAAGCCAACAAAACATCAGGTTTAACGTGTTCATATACGTAATCAAACTGGTGAGGGGTCAAAGTTGAGCCAGTGGATAGTATCGTGTGCAGATGCTTCAGATCATGAGTCTTGCGCGGGTTCAAGCCTTTTGCTTCCATCATGTCGATAAACTTGGCACTGGTGCCAAGTATTGTTATGCTGTAATTAAAGAACAGTTATTACAGCATGAAAATTACAATTGAAACCTACAATGTGTTTAGCATTTTCCGTTGTTTAGAAGCAACATATTCGGTAATCGTCTTCATTAATATCTTGTTCATCTCTGCTGGATAAAGTTATGATATCAAAAAGATTTAAGAAAAAAACAAAAAAACGCATTGAAAACGCATGTTCAACAGAGTATGCCAAGGTTGGCAAAACTGTATCTGCACTTTCAAATGATAACAGAAGATTGACAGCTCAAAACAATTAGGTTGAATTAAATTACTGAAACTACAAAGTCAAAAACAGCACAAAATTCAAACGTTTTGACGCAGCCCTGTACCCTCGCTATAACAATATAGAATTGGAACTGAAGAAAAGGAGGATATGGGTTAAAAAAGAGAACAAATGTTACAGGAACACAAGGCATCTGTTACCCCAATTTATCAACGAGATCAAACATTGCGGTCGATTCCGGTTGGAAAGGCGAGCCATCAAAAAGAACAATAGCGCCACCACACGGCATAGCACCAACAAGCCAATTCCACATCATCCAACCAGTCTGCAAACAGTAACCACGTGTTTTTGAAAGATGGAGTCATGTTGTCATTTTAACGTTTGTTCAACAACTGGTCGATCATTTGCCCCTGACATAATATTGCAATGCAATTACGACTTTTCAAAACGAAAAAATGTAATAATTAAGATAAAAAACGCAAACAACAGTCGCGGTTAATGCATGTATAAACTCAAATACATCAACAATGACAAAGGTGGAAAGGTTAGATAATAGAAGGCCAGTGATCCCATCTCAAATCAAAATGAACCAAAAGTGACAATTGAAAAGATCCGCTTAACAACTTACAGTTGTGTAATAAAAAAACACGTCTTTTCTTCCCATGTTTCCATGGAGTAAGTGATCAGAAAGGTGTTTAATTAGGGTTCCCTGCAAAAAAAAGTACAATATTGATTCGACGTTTGCTAACATTACCAAGAGTGTTTTTTGGTGTATATATATTTTTTTGGAAATTAATGACCAAATGTGGCAACGACCGCTCTGAGATTAGATTATTACATTTCAGCGAAAAAGGTGATAGTGCACAAATACCAAGATAAAGCAAAGGTTGCCATCATATGCCATGCTATTGCAAGAATTTTATGAGTAGTCGCTACAAGTTGAAAAGGGAAAGAAAAACAATTGCCGGCACAACTGCAAACTTTCTTCCCATTTGCAAAGACATTGTGCGAATGGGTACACGACATTTTAGCAAGACCACTTGGCACAAGTATATAAACCGCTGCTGAACTGTCGCAAAGCGCATCTTTCCGCGAGACTATTTGGGGCGACATCTATTTTATCCATTGATTGTGCCTTGCCAATGTTGAATTCTCATTAAATTTTTTTCTTTTTTTATTATACCTTTTTTGACGCGAACCAACATTGTTTTCTCTTGAAAAGTTTATATATATATAGTTTAGAAATTTTCCATAGCTTGTGTGAACACTACGTGTCTGTCTCCAACAAGCTTCACAGATAGTAGTTCCTCGGTAGCGATGCTTTGTCACGTTTTAAGATTACTTTATAGTGTAAAGTAATCTTAAAACGTGTTTATAAAGTGTGTTTAAAGTGTGTAAAACGTGTTTAAAGTTTATACAATTATATACTGCAATGCATCGCAAAAGTACACTGTACGATTACTTTATACAAATAGTGTTGTTTTTTTTTTACTTTTTACAAAGTGCATGATAACGTTCGGTAAGGGGTAACATCAACTTGGTGTACAAAATGTGAACGACTTCTGCTATATTAGGCTCGTGTAAGTCATCCTTATGAGAGTGGCCACCCAAGATGACTTGGGAAAATAACCATAGAAACAAACTACATCTTATATATAATTGAAATGTAATGTTATCCTGACGTAATTTTACCCAATTTTCGCGCAAAGAAAAATGACAAAACATTTGAGAGTTGTTGAAAATGGAATCTTATTTGAGAAAAAATATTCTTCTCTAAAACACCTCTCAAGTCCTAGCGAAAGACAAAGAAACGTTTGATCGAAATGGAAATTCCCTTTCAAATACTTTCCTCGATGTATTGTGACATCATCATATTTCAGTTGTAAGTTACATTTCTACTTGTTCAATGTTCATAGCTTGTATTTTTATAAATATTGGATGACTGCTGCGTCAGAACAAGAGCTTGGTGAAAAATTGTTGCTAAGTAAACATTGGTAACAACAATATCTGTAGAAGGCAGAAGATGGAATTTGGGTCAAATGTTCTCGCGGTGAGGCGTCTCTACGACAGCTCGCACCAAAATGTCCTGATTCCCACATGAATAGATGTACTGCATTTTGAAGTAATAGTAAACTATCGTACAACTTTGAAGCAAAGGCATCTCTAAATATGTATAATTGTATAATATTATATATGAGTAAAGGAAAAAAGGTTTAGCGGATACTGCGATACAATAGTCATCAGATGTAACTAATAAGAAAAAAGCAACTTACACCGGCTGAATGAACCATGCATTTTGGTGGTCCAGTGGTACCCGATGAATACATGATGCACAAGGGGTGATTGAATGGTAGTTGCTCAAATTTCAATGGATTAGATGGTGACCCCAGATCAAGAAAGCTCTTTAAAGTCATGCTGAAATAAAAATACCACCATTACTTTCACTAGACGAATAAACTGGTTCAGTGCAAGAAAAATTTAACCAAAAGTAAAGTTGTAATTTGGGTACACATAAAAATGCGCCAAAGATGCCATTGTATGCTGCACAAATAACGCGAAATTCCAACAACTCACAGACCAAAGCAAGTAGGCCACACACCTTTTGGGAACATTCGATATGTCGATTTCTTCAGCATCGTCCTCAACAAAAGGAATAATTATCACATTCTCGAGGTCAGGAAGACCAGCAACTACTTGTTCAAGTTTTTGCAAGTGGTCGTGCGTTTTGTTGTTGTATCGAACTGCTTCTACAGAAAAAATTAACTTCGGGCGGATCTGTTGAAACCTTTCCAAGACTCCCTGAATAGCAAAAAATGATAAAATGTCACTAGCCTATGCAAGAAAAAATAATAGCACAATGAAAGATGTTATAGTAGAAACAAGCACTGAGCCTCTAGCTCTAGCACAATATGTTATGGTGCTTCATCTAAAAAAGATGTTGGCACTTTCATGGCACACTCAGAAGCATGCCACAAAATGTTGTCGGAAACATTCCCAGTTGAAATTTAGTCAATTGCGTGACAGCCTGAGTTTCACCACCAATTGGTAATGCGTTTTGAGCACGACTCAATACAACTTCACCAGCTGTGCATCGGAAACCGGGGATAGATTACTCATAATACAGTATCGTACTTTCTCGTCTGTGTGTGTGGGAAGTAGTTGACAGGAAAGCACTGGTCATAATTTTGTTTTAAAAAATGCATTTTTATAAATTTTTTCCTCTGACAAAGTTGCTATCAGCTGTTGCCACTCCCTCAGAGTTAACATGGCTGAATAAAACAAGCCATAGCCTACCAATTTCATCCTAAACGGGAGAAAAATTCTGTGTTTATTCTCGTTCCAGGCTTGCTTTTGTTTGAGCTGCAATGCAATGGTGACATTGACAAAAAGCAAATCTACACCGCTACATGAGTGCTAGGCGAGGGATTTCCATAAAAAAGCCATCATACTACAAGAGATAGATTGGAAAGCATAGTTAACAATTTCAACACAATGCAAAGTGCAGTTCATTTAATACTCTGTAGGCATTTGACAATCGATACTTAGCAATTCACAAGCCTTAAAGCAACCGGCGGCCATCGCGGCCATGGCCGCTAAGTAGTGCTTAAATGACCGCCGGTGCTACCTCCTCAGTCGGCCAAGTTTGGCCGCCGGTTTCTTCTAGCCAATTATTTAATTTCGCATTAGAATGATCGTGGATTAAATGTCGAAAATATGTAGTATCAAAGAGTGACGCAGAATTAGGTCAGCGCCTCATAATCACCATTATTGTATTGCGCGGGAACATTTGCTATTGTAGGCCTATATATTGTAAATGGAATACATCCAGCTGCGATCACCAGCGCTGTAAGTCTTGTTTGCAATTCCCGACGTTTATTTTAACAAAGTGTTAATCCGAAGTGATAATTTACATAGGCTGGCAATGTTGTTGTTTTTATATCCATTCAATGTTGTCGGACATTGAATCGTTGTTAAAAAGGAGAACTAGGTTAGTTGAAATCGGAGGGGAAAACACGTGTCTTCATAGTTGAGAAATGTTCCGGCTGTGGGTTAGTGACTTCACACCTTCAATGGTGACATCATAACTGTTTTTTTCGGTCATTTATCGGTCATTGACCGATTTTTTAGCAAAATGTCCGAAAAAATGCAGTCAATTCGGTCAAAATGTTCGAAAAAATATATAGTCAATTCGGTGCAATAAAAGATGGCTGCGGCCGGGTGTTGCAAGGTTGAGTTTCGCTGATGAACGTTGAAGAAACGTTTGTCTGTTCTAACTTTTCTCAGATAAAACACGACAATGTTTCTCAGCGAAACTTAATGTTGTAGCTAGTCAGGAAGTGCAAATTTTGGTTTGTATCAGCTATACTTTAAAGGACTATTTTCATCAGAAAAAATCACCGAAATAAATAAAAAAATAACCGAAATTTTTCAAGTCATTTCAGACAAATGGCAGAAAAGTCTCAGCAAAAAAAACCCAGCATCATAACGGAATAAATGGTCAGGTTTTATGAAAGGCGGTTTAATGCAGTTGAAACAATCTTCTGAGCTGCGAGTAGTTGCAACAATTTAGTGTCGTCAGATGGTCCTGCAATACCGGATTACAATCCCGATAAAGCAGTTATTTGTGTGATACAACGATTCTATAGCAGGACGTCGCCCAGACTTCAACAACGCTAAGTGATCATTGTAACACTGTTGCAAGTTTAATTCTATTTACTTGTCTTATCGTTTCATATTTTGGCCTCCAAGCGCGCAGATTTGTCCGCCGAGAAGGAGCTCTCGGTAGGCCACGATGGCTGCCGGAAAAAAACACGAGTTTTAAGGCCTGAATTCACTTTCTGTGCTCACAAGCATATATTTCGTACTTACACCAACTCCAAAATCAGGTGAGGTGCTGCTCCACACTGCGCCAATGCTGGCTGTAGCCAACATCGCTATAACAGTTTCAATGCAGTTTGGAAAATAACCTATAACGAAGCAAACAAGAAACTAAATAAATGCCAAAAATGCAACAATTCACTTCTTGAACTAACAGGTTAGGCTACACTTTGTACGTTACAGTTACATGGTGTTCTCTAGAAGTGAAAAGGTTACAGTGGCTGCCAGTGATTAAGAATATTGAAAATTTTTAAAATGGGATATTTTTACATGTCTTACTTGCAATTGCTGCACACTGAACTCCATTTATAATTAAATTCTTCTTGCAGTCACTAGAAATAGATCTTCCAATTTTTACAAATATTGTGCATGCTACAACCTCAAAATATTTCCCCGAAGTTAGTGTATGAAAAAAATGAGGAAAAACTTTAGCCTAGAATTTCTAATTTAAATCTTCGTCTTTATCACAATTTCAGCATCAAACGTGAATTCCTTTAGTTCTAAAATGGCTCTCTACAATCTACACTCTACAGTGCATAGATACCTCAATAAACGTTTTGCAGAATTTTTAAATGTGCACAAGATTTGTAAAAATGAGAAAAGTCTATTATTAGCTGTTACAAAAGTTGATAATTATAAATACAATGCCCCAAATGTGAACTACATAAAATAAAATTTCAAATATGAAATGTGTTAAAAATGCATGCAAATACTAGCAACAAATACAAGCTAACTTCATTGTATGGAATGGATGCATGTTACAAATCCACTTAACAAAGAGAAATAACATCTGTGGAGTGATAGTACCCCAGAGTGACAATTTGGTAATAACTTAAAAGTAGAACGATACAAAGGTAAAAAGGCATAACATGAAACAACTTACCAACTACTCTGTCCCCTTGTTTGATGCCAAGCTTTCTTAATGCCGATGCATAATGAGCAACCATTTTGTGCATCTGGCTGTAAGAAATTTTCTTGATAGTTTGTCCTTCACCTAAAGTATAAGTAGGTTGGAATGAAGCTGATCAGTTTTACGAGCAAGTCAATTTCATACACAAAAACAACAAAGCGAGGTACTGCATAACAAAAAGTCAAGAAGTAACTATCCAGTCGTCAAACTAGCCTCTTTTCCCCGTTGAAAAAAACCTGACTGATTTGCTATCTGGGTAGTAGCTACACTATTAATAAAACCTTATTTTACAAAGTACGACAAGAAAGACTTTAAAATTAGAGGGCAAAATTCCTCTCAAACTTTAGATTTGCATTGTACTTAAAACTCTTATAATAACTTCCTGTCTTTAAACTACTTGTACATGAAATTATGAAAATTTTACACAGACAACTGACAAATTCCATTGAATGATTTCAGTTGATTACAACAAGGAGGTCAGGCTACTTTATGTTTTGCTTTTTGCAATAACTACAATGCATATATATTTCCTCCACACCCATGAAGTCCTTAGTGGGAATTCAACTTTCCGCTCAAAACAACATGGATAATTGGATATGCACCAATGATGATCCCTAACAATTGGGTGAAATTCAAGTATGACGTCTTTCATTTTCGATTGATAATGGCCAATCCTTTAACTGACACGCTTTTTTCAGTTAGATGCATTTTTCAGAATTCAGCTTGAGCAAAGCATTGGTTTTGAACTGTTGTATTTTAAGAACGGTAATGGCCAGAAACAAATCAAAACATGAAAGTTGTTGCATTTTTAACAGTCTTTTGAAATTGAAGTCAATTGCAGTTTCACTAACCAATAAGCAGTTAAGCACATTACACTTTAAATACAAAAAACAACAACATTGCAAATCACTTTCAGAATTGATCTAAAAAATTCTTTATATCATACAGTAGAATTCGCCTATAGTGACTTTGGCTATAGTGACACTTCGCCTATAGTGACACCTGTTGCAAAGTCACGTTTGCATACGCAATGGTTGAGTAGAATTCGGCTATAGTGACACTTCGGTTATGGTGACATTTTTTCTGCGGTCCCTTCAAGTGTCACTATAGGCGAATTCTACTGTATATAAAATAGTTCTTCAGATTTGCCATTAAAATCAATGCTTAAGACTGTACCATGGCGATCTGTATACACAGGCCTTGACAACGTACAAACTGGAGACCTGACTGAAGGCCGATGTATTTTCAATTTCAAAGTTTAAGCTAAATTCACTTTATATTCCTTTTAAATGATAATTTAAACAATTTAAATTGCAAAAGTGTGATCACTGAATCCCAAATCACTGCAAAACTCCTAAAATTATGTTGACAAAATGACAATATTTTCCAAAATAACGGTGTTGTCAGACGCTTTTTGGATTTCCAGTACAAGTGCCAAAATCTATTCCGTTATTTAAATAGTAAAAACAGCACAAAAGTAACTCAAACTCTCACAAAATATAGACAAAGACTCTATTTATCAACTAATACTCAAACTATCAACTTATAAATAAAGTAAACAATATCACACCAAATCAGAAGAATCGGTTTATTTAAATACAGAGCTTTCGCCACACAAGTGTGGCTTCATCAGTATAAACTGCAACAATAATAAAGAATGATATACTATTAAGATGGTTATAAAATTTAATGAAAGTGTTAAAAAAGTAGATAATATAGTAAAGAAATAGAAAAGATCAAATATTATACATAACTATAAGACTTTAGGTCAATACACTAGATAATAAGATGATAATCAACATGTAAAAATTCAAATCTATTAAAATTGTAAATGGAGAGAACTTTTAACTATAAAACTAGTTTCTACGTATTGTAGCTCCTATCATTTGTCTGACTTGTCTGACTTCTAACGATGACATAGCCTACACTATTTATTATCGTGATAGCAAGGAATGAAAACAAACTGAACTGCTAATTCAAAGAATGTTGAGATGCAAACAAACTGAACCGCTAATTTAAACAGAACTAAATTCTAAGAATGTTGAGATGCAATGACATTGTCAATGTCAATGACATCATTGCAATGACAATGACAATGACATTATCAACTTATACTCGCGATTTTGGCTAAGTTAACAGATCGGCCTTCAGTCAAATTTTAAGCTGCACGTTGCCATGGCCTGTGTATAAAGGTCGCCATGGACTGTACATAATTTAGTCAACACTTGTAAACAAAAAAGTCCCCCTAATATGTTCAATTTGTTCATTCAAATAGCGGTTACCTGTCCCGATAAGAGCAATCTTGTCATCATCAAATCGCATTAAGTTTTCAGCATAATTCAACAAGGCACCTTTGAACCATTGTGGATTATCAAGAATTGTTTGAGAAGTATCAACAACATCGTCGTACATCTTTGAACAAATGATATCACCATACTTCCACATCTCTTTCCAAAAATCAGAGTAGTAGTTTACAGACCATTTCCACAATTCTCTGTACGTTTCTGAAGATCAGAATTTAGAAAAAAAACATTTCAAAGCCAATTGCAAACAACCATATGAGTTAGTAGTTGGCTTGTGTTAATGTGTTAACATGAATAATTTCATCTTCATCATTATCTACCCATGTCCTGCATACCGACCCCAGGATAGATATGTTGATCTAACAATGCTTGATGAACACACAATTCATTGGCTGGTGTGCCTGGATTTAAGAGTCTGCTACTATTCGGTGAGTTCCTAACCTCTAACCCCTAACCCTAAAACGGCAATGATAATTAGGCTACGGTACCCGATAATTTAAAAAAAAAAATTTGAAAAAATCACCTAATAGGGATCGGACTCACCGAATCGAACTCACCAAAACGGGCCATTCCGGGATTTAACAACATGACTTGTGTCAACCCCAAACGCAAGAAAAAGGGGATTTCATTTTTAAAACTGGTTTCAGTATCTTGATATATTAATGTTTTCAACATTAACAATTTCCAGTAGTTAAAAACGAATAAAAAATTGAGAACGTAAATATTAAGACAACTTTTCACAACTATTATGTCAACTACAAAAACATCTTTTTCTCATAAGAAAGAACACTATAGGATGCTTTATGGCACAAAGTAACCATTAGTTATTGTGCAGCAGATCGACGATCGAAAACAAGAAAGTCGTTGGTGACATTTTGAAAAATTCCCTTTTTTGCATTTTCAAAACCTATGCACTTAGGGCTATCTATCTACTACTATATCTTACTACCGGTACTATTAGTTACAGATATTACTGCTCAAAGTAAAAGCATTAACAAAATTTATAAAAGAAAAAAAAAATGTTTTTTTGGCCTTTCACTCTAAAGTGTAAAAATGCACTTATATACGACTTTTCTGTTTTTGACCGTCGATATAGTAACTGACTTCTTTGACTTAATGTATTACAAAGACACCATTAACTTAATGCTGAGCATCTGTCATGCAAAATTTTTATGAAACTTGGGGCATTGTCACTTGGATATTACAGTATGGTAAGTCATCAGTCATCTGCACAAGTGAACATACAATACAGCATGAAATAGACTATTTCTATAGTAATGATGATGATTTGATATATATATATATATATATGATAAATTAGCTATCTTTATTGACTAGCCTTTATGCTATAAAATTATACTTTCATTTTTTTTTTGAAACTTACCAATCTTTACACCATAAGTTTCATTTATTTGAGCCGTAATTTTTTTTATGTGTGTTATTTTATTTAATGGCGGACGCCACAGAGGTCTTGCATCATGTGAATGCTGTCCATTGATTTCTTCTGAAGGCATTTTAATAAAACAAAATTAGTCTTAGATGATAAGTGGTACTTTCATTACACATAAACTAAACGATCTGGAAGAAATGTTAAATATATAAGTGTGCTGTTAACAGAAAATATAACAGGATGATAACCAAAACTTTTTAAGTACGGTAGGCTACACAATTAAACCATAACTTAATAGAATCTAAAGCATATATGATTAAAAAAGTTACCATTCATGCAAACTAACATGCTGGGTGCTGGCTCATCAAAAACTATATCTTTCAATAAAACTCGGGCATCATGTGAAAAATGCAAAGCAGCTCAAAAACTAAATTTCCTCTTACTCAACTAATTACTGTCTCCTAAATTCAAGATACTAACACATGAAATCTATTCTAACACATGAAATCTATTCTAACACATGACATGACCACATATGAAGTAAAAAATATGTATACAACCAAGTATAATACATCTTATACTCTTTATTTCTTATACTGTATATACTGTAGTGTTCTTTACAACAAACAACATTCTGATATAAGGTGGACTAAAATTAGGGTATCATGCCTACCATATCCAGGATTGTAACTACTGATTGAATCAATCTTTGTACTCCTGCAGCAACAATAAAATAACTCCATTAAGAATTGTACATCCAGGACTGCAACAGACCTTGGCAATAGTCTCAAAACAATCTGATTTGAAATTGTCACTAACACATACTTTTCTCTATGCTACTTAAAACTGTAAAGTTATCGTAGAAAAATTCTAAAATTAACAATAATTTAGAGAGTGCAGACTCGACGACCTCCTACGTCATTAAAGATACTGTTTTTAGCACTCTCTCATTGGATGCACAATTTGCTTACTGTACGTTTTTATTTTATGTACGTTTTGCATCGAAACAAAAATAAAATGACCATCGAACAACATCAGTAAACGCAAGCTTACCACATGTTGCACAAAATTAACTAACCTGGCAGATGACATTTTTTCACATTACAACTGTAAGCAGCGGCGCAACTACAAAAAATCAAAGGGGGTCGGCAATGTGAGAGAAAACTAACAATTATTTGTACAAGTGGATATATCACAGTTATATTGTTAGAATATTAGCCTAGTGTAAATTGACAGTGCAATGATCCAATTCTGTGACGTGCGAAGTGACTTTTTTCGCTCTGTCTGCGCTTGCAAGTCACTCTCAAAAAAAGTTTCCGCGCTTTTAAAAGTAGGCAGCAAATTTTTTGCTCTCCAGGCCCACATTCTAAAAAGTAGTCCACACAAGCTTAGGGCCTGGATACACGTCAAGTTTGACAAGATTGTAAAGAAAATTTAATTGCCGTCATTTTGATACCAAAATTATAAAATTGGTTTAAGAATGTGTGAAGTAGCGATCATACAAAGATTACAAATCAGACTAACCTAAAGTCAGCTGCAGTTTTGTTTTGTGGGTTAATAATGTGGGTCTGCTACTACTCGGTGAACCGTTTCGGTGAGTTCCTAACCTTTAACCCTTAACCCTAACCCCAAACCCCTAACCCTAAAACGACAATGATAATTAGGCTATGGTACCAGATAATTCAAAAAAAAAATTGAAAAAATCCCCGGTTAAGGGATTGGACTCACCGAATCGGACTCACCGAAACGGGCCATTCCGTAATAATGTTGCATCCTAAGTAGGGATGCCCAAAGTAAAATTTTGAATCCTTAAGATTCGAATCCATCCAGAATCGAATCTAAAAACCGCTTTTTTATCGGGTGATTGGATTCGGAAATAATACGGAGAAAGGAAAAAAATTATAAAAACAAAATTTTTTTTGAAAAAATGCTCCGGCGATCCGCAAAACGCCTGCAAGTCACGTGCGTCGTGCATGCCAATCTGTTTCTGCATGTGATTAACAGAGGTCCCTTACGTGTGTGTGCGCGCGTGTGTTGTTTTGAGAGAACAAAGGCAAGAAGAAGAAAACGATTGAACTTGAGAATGAAAACTTGTTAAAATGATGGCTTTGTAAAGCTTCTTTTTCATGCCGTTGTATTTTCTCAATAAAAAAAAAAGGTTAAAAATTCCTGCCGAGGATTTTAGAATAGGATTCGAAATTCATCATCATTATGTTCCTTCCTCATATTGAGGGTTGGATACAATGCGCCATTGTTCTCGACCATGAGCTGTTCGTACTGTATTTTCATAACTTAATTTTGTCCATTCAGTGATGTTTGATGTCCAAATCATTCTTGGTCTATCTTTGTTTCTTTTACGGTTTATCTTCCCTTCTATTAATCATCGTTGTAACGAGTTTTACCTTATTGTGTGTCCAAAATACTTTAATTTTCTTCTTTTGACTATTTGTAAGAGAATTTTGCTTGAATTAAATTTGGATAATACTTCATCGTTAGTGATCTTTTGTTTCCATGAAATTTTTAACATTTGCCTGAATGACCAGAGCTCAAAGGCATCGATCCGTTTTTCCATTTTTTTGTGACACTGTCCAAGTTTCAGAGTTGTATAAAAGAGTTGAATAGACATAGCATTTTAATATCCTTTGACGAATTGATAAATTTAAACGATAAAAAATTAATTGATAAAAATAATTCGAAATTCTAGAATAGGCAATTCTTCTACTTTGGGCATCCCTAATCCTAATTTAGCCAAATTAACAAATTTTAGAAACCAAATTCAACGAAAGGAAAATAAATCCTTTTAGTTTCTCCACCCTCATTTTTGTAATCCCAATAAAAACAAAAGATGAGCTATTCTAGCCTGGCCTTGATTGCCTTATGGACGACAAATGGGATGGACGACAAATGGCTCCTCGTGCCCCATCCTGTGAGTACCATCTGCCTTTAACCAGATGAGAAACGAAATTTATCAACAAAGAGCCTCCACCCGGACGGCACAGCTGCAAGGAGCAATTGATAAGTTCAGACGCCCCACCATTCTGCAGCTCAACATAGAAGGCTACACAACAAGCAAGACCAAAGTTGTGGAGCAGCTTGCCCATACCAACCGGGCACTCGTCATCCTCCTCCAGGAGACCCACTGCACTTCTGGAGATAGGCTTGCTATTCCCAACTACACGCTAGCCAGGTCTACCTTAAGCAGGAAGCACGGCATTCCCACGTTTGTGCATGAGAGCCTGAAGTGGACGTTTGTCGACCAATCTCTAACTGATGCCGAGATTGAGTGGGTGTGCATATGTATCTCAGACTACAACATCGTCAACATCTACAAGCCCCCACCCTCGCGAATGTTGCCATCATCCCTTCCAATGTTCCCCTCCCCCAGTCTCTACGCTGGCGACTTCAACTGCCAGCACATCGACTGGGGCTCAGTCTTCGAAATTAGCCTCGGCAATTGCCGAGGCAGATGCATGAATGGCACATTAGCCTCGGCAATAAAAATGCCGAGGCCACACGAGCGCTTGTAAGAACCACAAGATTACAAAAATAACCCTAATTTTCTTAGACTACACCAGACTAGGAGGTTGATTCAATCTTACTATTGCTTGATGTTTTTATTTGGGTTACTTTCTACTTCGCCGGCGCTTAGACACGTGCCCAGCTGGGAGAATTGAATCTTTTATAGAAATATCACCCTATTTGCATTGATTCAACGCCAGTAGACGTCAAATTATTGTAAGCGTTTACTCCGTATCGCGCTTCGCCTTCCGTATCTCGTCCAGCTGTATCAGAAACAATCGCGCCGCTTTCACAACGAACCACACAACATCAACAGACGTCGAATACATGTAAGTAATAGGTTAACGCGTTAACCTTTAGAGTGAGCTTTGTTAATTGCGGTTTGTGATAGATGTCTGGTTGCGTAACAACAGGTGCAATTTTATGCGTTGACAATGCTCATGTGAACTATAAAAAAAATTTGCAACCTTATAAATACTGGCTTAATTGTTACGCAAGAGTTATTCTTTCATCGAATGCTTGTTCTTTACCAGTGTCATTGCCAATATAAATCATGGTAAAGGAAGATACAGTTAAAAAGTGGAATTTACCTGCTATAGGTTATGAAACAAAGGAGACAGAAAGAAAAGTTAGTGTAGTATTTTGCAAAATTTGTGAAGAATTTTATGACGGAAACAAATCGGATTTAGAAAAGCTACGCGGCCCAGTTAAAAAAGTAGTACAAAATTGGATAAATGGTACTTCGGCAGTAAAGAAAAGTAATGCTTCCGATAATATGACATCGCGCGTTCATGAACGGGCAGTTTTGCGTCTTCAAGCGTCTTAAGAAATGCAGTCGTCGTCATTTCTTATTGGGCATTGTTGTTACGCAATACAACCGTCAACCGGTCGGGAAAATTAAATCGATTTGTGCTGACTCGAACGTTAAATCAACCCAGAATTAACATACTCTCCCCCCCCCCCGTGAGTTATTTAACATGAATTATCGTAACAGCGTATATGCAAGAAGAACTAGAGGGAGACCAAAAAGAAGATGGCGAGATGACATAGAAGAAAAGATTGGCATCACCTGGATGAGAACAGCAAAAGACAGAATGGTGTGGAAACATATGTGGAGGCCATCTGCCAGCAGTGGCATGACCGGCTGATGATGATGATGATCGTAACAGCGTGCATATCGCGTTGCTCGCTTTATCGCTACTTTTGGTATTATTACATCACAACAAATCAAACAATGCGGTCTTGTTAGACTACTCTATTATATTTTTCGCTTCTCGTTTTCCATGTTGTGGTAGCCTACAATTTTTTCGTAATAAACGTTCACAGCAATTGCCGAGGCAATTTCAACTTTTACCGTTTGGCCTCGGCAACGTTCTTGCCAAAGTAAAAATATGCTAATTTCGAAGACTGGGGCTACAACAACACAAGCAGCGACGGAGAATTGCTGGCTGACTGGGCCTCTACAAACCATCTTGCCCTCCTATTCAACCCAAAGGAACCAGCCAGTTTTCACTCCGGCCGCTGGGGAACAGGGACAAACCCTGACTTGGCCTTCGCGAGTGTCGACAGTTCTCTTCCAGACAGACGTGTGCTTGAGAAGTTTCCGCGTTCCCAACACCGGCTGTCCCTCATCATCGCCCCAAAACTTGTGGCTCCTATCCCGAGTTCACCGGTGAAGCGATGGAACTTCAAAAAAGCCGATTGAAATCAATACAGCCTCCTGACCAATGAGTCTGCTGCAAAGTTACCATCACATGAAACATGCAACGCAGACAAAGCATACCAGGACTTCTGCAATGCCATAATAACTGCGACAAAGGCCACAATACCACGTGGCCATCGAACCAGCTATAAACCATGCTGGGACTCTGAGTGTGAAGCTCTCTACCGCTCATACCTAGCCGCCACAAGTGGCGCTGCTTCTAACACCGCCGCCACCAGACTACTTGAGCGGCTGGACACAAAGAAGCTTGAGCGATGGAACGAAGCTGTTCAAACCATCGACTTCTCACACTCAAGCCGCAAAGCATAGAGCATCGTCAACAACCTCACTGGGCGCTCAGCAAACTCCGCTCGTCAGTGCCCCGTTTCTGCTAATGCCATCGCTTCCCAGCTAGTGCAGAACGGGGTCTACAAGACAAAGGACCGCAAGGCATCTCGTCTTGTTGCCAAGAAAGTATCTGCCCTTTGGCGAGTGGTAACACCACAAGAGGAAGCAAACTCTGGAGACTTCACCCCAGAGGAATTCGCCACCGCCCTCCGCCTAGTGAAACCACACAAGTCTCCAGGGCCCGATAAGATCTGCCCTGAGCTTGTGCTCCATGCTGGCCATGCCCTAAAGTCCTGGTTACGTAGATTCCTCTCTTCCTGCCTGCACCACCTCACAATCCCAAAAATCTGGAAAAGAGCTTTAGTAGTTGCGATCCCTAAGCCTCACAAGCCACCAGAGGATCCAAGGAGTTATCGTCCAATATCCCTCCTCTGGGTTCCTTTCAAGATCCTCGAAAGACTGATCTACGCACGCGTCAACCCAATCATCAACCTGCTCCTTCCAAAAAAACAAGCTGGGTTTCGGCGCGGAAAATCCACCGTATATCAGGTCACACTCTTAACCAAGACATCGAGGATTGCTTTGAGGCAAAAAAGAAGGCCGGCGCTGTTTTTCTAGATCTTACAGGTGCCTATGACACCGTATGGCATCGCGGCCTTCCTTGCAAGCTGCTTCGCCTGCTTTCTGACCGACATATGGTTCATATGATTATGGAACTTGTCAGGAATCGAAGCTTTACCCTCACCACCGGTAGCTCACGGCGAAGCAGACTGAGACGCCTGAAAAACGACGTCCCACAGGGATCGGTCCTGGCTCCACTTCTTTTCAACATCTACACCCACGACCTGCCAACTACGGTCTTCGCAAAATATGCTTATGCGAACGACCTGGCAATTCTCCACTCCGCAAAAGTCGTGGGAAAATTTAGAAGACACCTTGAGCCAGGACATGAAAACTCTCTCAGCCTATCTCCAGAACTGGTGACTGAAACTCAGCGAAACCAAAACTGTGGCAGCAGCTTTCCACCTCCATAATCGGGAAGCTGATCGTGAGCTACACGTCCAGAACAACGGAAAATCTCTGTCCTTCTGCCCCGAACCAAGATATCTTGGGGTGACACTGGACAGATCGCTCATATACCGCCACCATTTGGTGTCACTGCGCAAGAAACAAGAAACGCTACTCAAGCGCCTGGCAGGCTCTAGCTGGGGGGCGAGGGCTGACACTTTGCGTATAGCAGCCTTAGCCCTTGTCTACTCTTCAGCAGAGTACTGTGCACCTGTTTGGTGCCGCAGTGCTCACTGCCATAATATCGACATTGCCATAAACAGCGCCCTGCGCACAGTGATTGGATGCCTGCGTCCCACACCATTAGACAATCTCCCGATTCTCGCTGGCATCCAACCCGCTGAGCTTCGTGGCGAAGAAGCCACTCTGTCCCTCGGTCGACGGGCACTGGAGCCTAACCACCTTCTCCACCACAAGATCTCTGCTCTCCCAAACGAGCACCCCCGTCGACTGAAATCAAGACACCCATTTGTGCCAGCCGCTCAACTTCTTATCAACGAAGCTGATGTACAAGACATCTCTGCGGCTGCTTGGGCGGACCATAAATGGAGTTTTGAATGGAAGTCAACCGCCACCAGACTCTATTCATTCATCTCCGACGCCGACACACGCCCCATCGGTCTAACACTACCAAGACAGGCATGGGTGCGCCTTAACCGTCTCCGTACGGGCGTCTGGCTTTTTCGCTCAACCATGCACCAATTGCGAATGGCCTCTTCCTCCTCCTGTGAATGTGGTGCCGAAGAACAGACCGCAGACCACATCATCAATGACTGCTCCATCTTCAAGCCACCTAGCGGAGTGGAAGGTTTGTGTGTCATGGATGATGAAACCAAAGACTGGCTGCTCTTTAGTAGCCTTCCAGTGTAGTCCGGAAACATCGTGAATCTGGGGTGGTAAAAGGATAGACCTTCGGCCCCAGACGCTCACACGACGACGACGATTGCCTTATCTGTACTCCGTTGAAATCATTCATTTAATGCAATCGATACAAATTCAAGAAGAAAATTCTAATGTTTACAATCTCTAATATTATTTCTAATGTTTACTGTATGTTTCGTCTATATGTTATAATCTTTTAATGTTTGTTTGTGTAATTTATAGGCCTAACTAAATTGTATTTTTTAAAGTTGAGCCGGTTTCTCGTACTTCAAGTTTTATTACCGTGGAAAGTCAGCAATTTTGTTTTTATGACATCACATTGTGTGAATAAGTGACGGTTTGTTAATATTTTGTATTGCGGTTATGCGACTTAAGCGTGAAACAAGTTTGGTATGCATAGAACTTAGCTTGAACTGACACACGTTAAGTAGTATGTAAGTCTCAGTCTAGTTAGGTGTACCTCTTCTTGAAGTTACAAATCATAAAGGGGGCTGTCATGCCGACTAGACAGCCCCCCTATTTGCGCCCCTGACTGTAAGTCATAAAATCTGAACAATTTTACCCAAGAAATTAGAGTAAAAATAACTTTGTCTGTGCTATATTGTACATTGCTTCTTTTTTCTGTTGTGTGGTTTACACTGAATCTCAAAATGTGTAGCTTCAAAAACACAAGTTTCAAACATGTCTGTGAAAAATTGATTGTTCAAGGTAACAAAGCTGTGAAACACTGCGTCCACTTGCTGTTTGACAAAAGGCTACATTAGCATAACTTAGAATTCAAGATTTAATAGAACAAAATAAAGACAATGGATTGCAATATGTGTAGAAGCTGTATAGTGATCCCAGAAGTAAAAATTTATTTTTTAGTACAAAAGTAAAATAAAGTGTTTTACTAATAAAACATCAAAAATCAGCTTAAGTTATCGGGTGCAACCTAGTTCATACCCTCAGTTCGTACCCTGAAAAGATCAAGAGAAAAAAATTAAACAAGCGGAAGTCGCTGATCGCAGTTTAATAGCACAAAGCCGAAGTCGCTGATCGGAGTTTCCGCAAACAACTCGAGGTCAGCGGAAACTGCGGTTGGCGGAAACTGCGGAAAAATATTTGCGAAAACTGCGATCAGCGAGGGTAAGGGTTAGAGAGCATAGATTACTCGACGGTTAGAGCATTAGAGTTAGGGTAAGCAAAAACTGCGGTTAGCGGAAACTGCGGAAAAATGTTTGCGCAAACTGCGATCAGCGAGGGTTACAGCATAGATTATTCTATGGTTAGAGTTAGAGTAAAGGTTAGCGAAAACTGCGGAAAAATGTTTGCGGAAACTGCAATCAGCGAGGGTTAGGGTTAGAGCATAGATTACTCTAAGATTAGGGTAAGGGTTAGCGGAAACTGCGGTTAGCGGAAACTACGGAAAAATGTTTGCGAAAACTGCGATCAGCGAGGGTTAGGGCTAGAGCATAGATTAGTCTATGGTTAGAGTTACGGTTAGCGGAAAGTGCGATCAGCGAGGGTTAGTGGAAACTGCGATCAGCGACTTCGGCTTTATGCTATCTTTCTCTCGATCTTTTCAGGGGCAAATTTTTTAAATGTTTGCGGAAACTGCAATCAGCGACTTCCGCTTTTTTTAATTTTTTCTCTCGATCTTTTCAGGGTACGAACTGAGGGCACGAACTAGGTTTCATCCAAAGTTATCTACCATATATTATACTGACGCACCCTATTATAGCCTATTATAGGCTACTACATATATACATTGAAGCATTGAAGATAAGCAGCTTTGTAGAGAAAAAAATCATGCATTCAATTTGTGGTTTTGCAGAAATAATATTTTGTTTTGTGAGTGAGGTTTGGTTTATCAAAATAACCTTAACCCGAAGTGAGGTTTGGTTTATCAAGTGTTATTTCAAGATACTTAGCGTGGTCAACTGTTTCGGTAACTCTGGCAACAGCAACTCTGATCAGCGACTTCGGCGCTTTTACATTGTTTCTCTCGATCTTTTCAGAGGAGGAAATAGGTTGCACCCATACGACTGTCTTGACCAGACTGTCAATCAAAGAGCTACGCCAGCCTTCACTGACATTGCCTGTGAATTGAGAGTTTCATCGTGGTTTCCCTCCAACATAACAACGGTAGCCTACGCACGCGATTGCCCTAAACACAAAAAATGAGCATGAAGTGGCTGCGTTTAAGACGCTGTAAACATAGCCACTTCCAAAAAATAATGTCAAGCTGAAGTGACTAGGGGAGCGTATCGTAGCCTGAGAAGCTATGTTTATCATACTTGGTAAGAATAGTCACTACTCAAAACTCTACCTGGATAGCTGATTCGGCCTTCATCAGTGACTCAAAGCTTCTACAATTATGCGAAACTTCCAGAATTAAGCTCTCACATAAGCTTTCTCAGTCTGAAAATAAAGATGGCCTCAATCAAAAGATTTAAAGATATAAAACCATCACACATTATCAGCGAATGTCTCTTGTACGTCAAACTTTTTCATAGGTTTGGTTCAAATGTGAAACTGCTTCATAATTCTTCATTTATTCTGTTTTCAATTCCATGGCTCACAAAGAACTTTAAAGATTCAAATAGGTTGAACAATGTAAGCATTGTGGAACAAGAAGTCTAGGCGATCAGTTGAGAAATAGGATACACATTACAAGCATTTCGATTTAAATATAGCTTACCCATTTCTTACATTCTTTTTATTAGAAATTACCAGTCATGCTTTAAGGTGCTATACGTGTATCCCATTTAAAAATGAAAACATACTAAGGCTTAGCGGTTTATTCACTGATCCATTTCGGTCGGACTGGAAATCAGGGTTGCCAACCTTTAAAAATATTTCCCGCCCAAACTGATCACTGAACCCGCCCAAAACCAGCCCAAACGCTTTTTTGACGTCATAATACTACTAAACTTCCAAAATATTTTTGATAGACTCAATTCAATCATATATACTAATGTCTAACATATCTAGATCTTATAATTTACGCTGAAATTAGCATGTACCTGCAAAAAAAGAACAATCAATGTGTAAAAATTGAGAGATAATTACAGTGCAAACAAAATAACAAATATGTAACTTTACTAAACACAGGTCAGCACAGCAGGCACAGTATGTCCAATTACACATTACCTACACATTTATGATCATACATATTCACGCCAAACTTATCTAACAATTTCAGAGGTTATTTATCCCACTTTCTCATGGTAAACAATGCCTTGCTATGAACACAACAGCGTTAAGTAAAGCTTTGAAGGCCTAGTGAACTTTTATGTGAACTTTCTTAATGAAAATAGAAAAATAATAAAACATTAATTTATGCATTTCACTAGCACAAAATAAACTTGCCTTCTTTATGAGACCAATCTAATGGCTGACATGACAGCATTAGGGCAGCAACTTACAGCATTCTATACAACTTACCTCAACCTAACCACAGTACATTTGAATTTCGACTACATTCTCTCCTTTTGATAAATTTTAGCAATCTCACGTTTTTTTTTAGACACATTATTCAAACCAGCCCAAAAAACTGCAACCCGCAACCTTCAAAAAAATCCCGCAACTCAGGACGAAAACCAGCCCAATTGGGCGTGAAAACCGCAAGGTTGGCAACACTGCTGGAAACACAATACAAAACAAAACAAAACTAATGAAGCGAATCCGATGAAACGACACATGAAAATTGATACAAAAGTTGCCAATTTTTTTCACAGCTTAAGCCAAAATAAACAAATTGGTTTAGTATTTTTTAATAAAAATACTGAACTGATAGCCTACTGATAGGCCTAATTGACGGAAAATCGCTGGCCTTCTGCTTCGTAGTCAGGAGATCCCCTATCTTTAACCGTTCCATTCCATTTTAACGACACCGTTCCATTTTAAATAAGCCATGACACCACACGGGTGTGGCAGTCTCGATGACCAGTTCGGTCCTTCTGTCACTCCCATCGTCATCAGCAAACAACCTAGCTCACATTGTAATCGTGTATTGTTTTGTTTTTTCGCATGTGCTGATGATGCAAAATAAAAGAACTTCTTCTTTAATGGAACTCCACAAACAAATTAGTTTGATTGATTGTGAACAAACTCTACATTGCTTGCTCTCCTACAAGTGTTTGTTTGTTTATCTTTATCCTGCATTGCGGGAAAGCGGACTTGAGCGCTATGCATCGATGTACGCCTTCCGACGTACACCTGACCCACGCTGCAGCCGACGGCAATGTCTGTTTTCCGGTTGTCTACTTTACTTATGACTTAAATTTGGTACTACCCATTACTCGAAATCGATCACTAGGTAGAGGCAATTATCGTTAAGTTTCTTGCCCAGAGAAACAACAGCAAGTGCGGGTGGCTGGAGTCGAACATGCAGGCTCTCGACTGCGAGCCCAACGCGCTAACCACTCGGCCACTGCTGCCGATGTTTAAATCTTAACTCCATGAATTGAGAAACTTTATGTGAAATATTTCTTGACCATTTACTAATTGTACATTTTGTATTCTATTTGAATAAGATGCACTAGTAGAATCAATTGCTGTATGACTGTTACGACTTATGATCATTTGGATTACTATTTGTACGGATTATCACTTCAAGCCCTGATTGCTGTCTCGGTGAGTCTGAACTGTAATCACCAGCTCTATCTAGAATTGAAGTAGCCTATATCTGTCCACTAAGTTTGTTAAACAAACTTGCGACCTGCAAACTTGTGGCTGAACCTGCGACCTGCAACTTGTGATCTTGTGACCTTATGATCTTGCAACCTTTCTGCCATAATAAAATAACAGAACTCAAGACCGTGTTCAGATTCAATCTACTTGGCTTGTTTCTCTATCTGTTGTAGGCGCATAACCGTATTAACTAAGCGACGCATATAATAATCCAATCCACTGTTTGGCGCCAGTGAGAAAGATATTCTTAACGTAGAATTCGCGTCAAAATTCTACACGGTTTAACAAACTTAGCCAGCAAATTCTCGCTTGGTTTTCTATCTTTTCTGCCTTCAAACGCGTTGTATGCTAAGAAGCGGAAAACTCTACAGCAAAATGGCCGCTGAAAATCTTTCTGATGCGGCCAAGCAATTAAGCGATTTCTATTTAGAAATCAACAACTTAATGAAAAGTCTTCATTGTTCAACAACAGTGCGTGCCCGGCTTCACGACCTAGACAGGTTATTTAGCGCCCTGATGGATCTCTACACTGACATGCCCGATGACACGCCTTTGCTCGAATCTTCCACTCTTACAAAAGATGATTACATTCGAGACAAAGGCGAGTTCATGACCCAAGTCGACAACTGGCTAGAAGAACAGGACGAGCATGAGGGTAGTCAGGCTCACTCTTTGCATCTTTTCAATGTCTCCCACCATTCGAAATCGGGCTCTAGAACTGGAAGCCGCAGAACGACGACAACAAGCTCCAACAGAAGCTCTAAGCAAAAGGCGTTGCAAGCTAAATTAGAACTTGCACGACTAGCAGTGCAGCATAATGAGCAGCGTCGTCTCGAAGCAGAGCGTGAGAGGCAATTGAAACGGGAACAAGAACAACGTGAGAGACAATTAAAACTGGAACAAGCAGAGCGTGAAAGGCAACTAAAACTGCAACAAGAACAACGTGAGAGGCAACTAAAGCTGGAGAAAGCAGAACAAGAGGCGAAATTGAAAGCCGACCGAGCCGCAGCTGAAGACCTTCGCCTTTTAGAAGCGGCTATAGGGTCGAAGCAGAAGTATGGGAAGCAAATTCTCAGGAAGGTTCTGTAAGAAGCGTTTGTCACCTGTCAATTCCACCCCACGTCTCAAACCCTAAACAAATAATTAATGGTTCACAAATTCATGATAATTTGCGATCAAATGATCAAACTTTAATTTTACCTTAACAAAATGAACGAAGCTATATAATGATAATGTAACTCAGGAAAGTGCCAAAGTCACGTTTTCTACGAGCCCAACGTCACGCCAAAATAACTTCGAAATTAACGACGAACCCCACTTCGGACATCCAAGCTACAGTAGCCGGGATATGAGGTACTCAAACCCCGACAACGATGTTTTTCAATCTCGACGTACAGTGTTAACCCACATGAGTTTCAGGCTGAAGTCAGTGAGCGACTACTTCCCAAGCCTGACATAAGAAAGTTCGAAGGAGACCCCATGGACTTTCGTGCCTTTCAACACCGGTTTGAAACCCATGTTGGCAGTTGGCTTCCCTCAGAAAAGAAGCTGTCATTTCTTTTGCAACATTGCGGCAGGGGTGTTCAGGAACAAATCCAGCACTTCGCAGACTGTCCTGACCGCAGAAATAACTACCAGTCAGCAATAGAAGAACTTCGTCACAAGTATGGTGAGCCACATATTATAGCCCAGGCCTGTGAAGAAGTTCTTACTAACGTACCGAAATTCACGCGGTACGACCCAGAACGTCTCACAAAATTATCTGTGCTCTTAAATCGCTGCAGTGCTTCCTTATTTCGCACGCCTGATGGCAAGGTGTCTGCCGTCAGCTTAGACAGCGTCAATTTTATCACGATGTTGGTGGAAAAATTGCCACACACCATGCAATTAAATTGGATAAAGAAATCATGTGTGATAATAGAAAACAATGAAGGCAAGAAACCAGCTGGATTTCTTGACTTCATAGTTTTCATAGAAGAGAATACTATGAATGCAAACTCCGTCTACGGCCGAAAGCTACTACCGAGTAATCCACACAAGTCCAGTGTACCACAATCTGGAAAAAATAAGGTATCTTCATTTAGCACTAACTTTGTACAAAACCCTAAACCTCCTCTAACTAAGCCTAGCAAACGGCAAGAGGATTGGAAGTGTGCATGCTGCTTAGATGCCTTTCATAGTGTGTTTCGATGTAAAAAATTCCGTGCTCTACCTTATCGACAACGAGTACGCATTGTCTAAGCTTATGTAAAAAATGCCTAAGCCCAAACCATTTAAGTCCAGCGTCTACTTCAAGGTTTTCGTGCCAGATAGACGGTTGCGGGAGCAGACAACACAACACTCTCCTACATTCACCTAATCTTTCAAAACAAGGCACGTCAGGACCTGCAATACGGACAAAAGACGATACCTTCCGTCACAATGACCACCATTGGGATTCTAAAGTTATGAGCGACCAATGGCACCGTAGGCCTACTCCTCGCAGTCGCCATGACAACACATTTGTAAAAGCGCCTAACTTCGCCGTGCGCTCAGAACCGGAAGAGCTAGCTAGCCAAAACTCATACCTGGACATCGTTCCCGTCAAAGTAACTTGTGGTGAAAAAACAGTCGAAACCTATGCGCTGCTAGACTCTGGTTCTGACCGTACGTTCTGCGAAGAAGAATTAATAAAACTTCTGGATACCAAACCAGAGTGTGAGCGTAGTTT
This sequence comes from Aplidium turbinatum, assembly GCF_918807975.1. NCBI lineage: Eukaryota > Metazoa > Chordata > Ascidiacea > Aplousobranchia > Polyclinidae > Aplidium > Aplidium turbinatum. The sequence goes on from NC_137486.1 coordinate 10,370,983, forward strand.
TGCTCTCCAGACGCTATCGTCTGGAAGCCCCCATCGTCTCCTTTATAGTGTCATCTTTAGATGAAGAACAAGACTTCGAGCTACAAGAAGTCGTAGTAGTCAACAAATCACTTGGGACTAAACTGCTGGATACAAAAAAAGATTTTCAAACACAACATATAACAGTAGACTACGAGATATAGTCTACTCAGTAGCTCACTTCCAACTGCACTGATTAATCGTGACAGTGCAGTACACACGGGGTGTTAATCATGACAGTGCAGTACACACGGGGTGCCTACCAAGTGCAAAAAGTGCAGCCTGCCAAGAGGCAATTTCTACCCCAATGAAAAGTTATTTTAATTTCTACTTCTGACATGATATAAGATATAACAGTGCAGATATTAGTCTGATAAGGAACGTGAAATGAAACTATTCTTTACATTGTATTTGCTTTATTAAAGCTTAACCTAACTTATAACGAAAGTCTAGAAAACAAAACATGAATTAACCTCCTTTTAACAAAGATACATAAACTAACAAAACAAACAACCTGACGGTAGGTTAACTACAAGGCTACTGATTGATTGATTGATTGTTATGGTTTGTTTTATGTCGCTTTACAACATCTAAGGTCTTTTAGCGACAGTCATTATTATAATAGCTATTTAGCACAGTTAGAGCACAACAGGGCATAGTGAAGGGTGCAATACGACACAACACAACATAATACGATACAGTAGTTTAAATACATCATTAGTGGAAAAGAAATTCTTGTAGGAGGTTAGGCCCACGAAAGTCAGGTACTTCTTTGGAATTGCACGCTTGGTGTTACAAACTGAAACAAAATAAGGAAAGCCCAGCCAGCAAATCAATCGCCTTCCACACCGATTCAGTGTCCAAAGACGCTGAATCAATGTAAGAGACGATCGATCTCTGGCTGGGAGCAGACACGACACGGGTGCACTACAGTATAACATGGACGATTACAGTGATTAAAATAATAATTTAAATAAGCTTATTGCAGGAGTTTATAAAAGCCAGCAGATGTGTAGTAGTTGGACGATTTTCAGCAAAATTTTTCACCGATATGTTTATTCCATACTTGCTCAGATTTTGTTCAAGACACTTCCTTTGAGTTGCATATTTACTGCAATGAAATAGAAAATGATTCACAGTCTCAGGGCTCATACATGTGTCGCATAGTCCAGAAGTGTGGCATCCGATCTTGAAGAGGTGTTGGTTTAAACGGCAGTGACCGGTGATGAGTCTAAAGACGGTTGGATGGTCAGGTACTTTGTTTGTTCCTGCACTTTTGGTGTCAGGATATATAGATTTGTAGAGTTGGCCTGTGGTACTGTTTATATAGTGATTATTCCATTTTTGCAGAGCTAGATCTTTGGTGAGGTTTTTGACTTCACTTAGGCTGAGTTTTGTGTTTGCGGAGATGGGGGTAATGGCTGATGTTGGTATTGCTGGTATGGCTCCTGAAGCAAGTTTTGCTAAGAAATCAGCAGTTTCGTTTCCAGGAATGCCTACATGACTAGGAACCCATAAAAACTTTACTTTTGTTGTATTTGATATAATGCTGGAATGAAGCAGAAGTATGTCATTGATTAAGCTGTGTTTTGTCCAGGTTGGATTTGAAATCGTCCGTAGTGCACTTAAGCAGTCGCTAATGATGACCGACTTACTTTGTTTGGTCTCTTTTATCCATATAAGTGCAGCCTTTATTGCAAACAGTTCGGCACTGAACACAGATGCGGATCTATTAATTGTGAAGCAGCGTTTTATTCCATAGCGGTTTACAAAAAAGGAAGATCCGGTTTTCGTGTTGGTCTTGGATCCGTCTGTATATATGTTGAGAAATTCTGAGTAATTTTTTGTGAGGTGCTCAGCGACTATTCCAGAGATGGCATTTGGATGGTCAAGCTGGGGAGGTTTCAGTCACAAGGGTGTCGTCAGTTATGGGTATATAGACTTCCCAGGGTGGGATAGATGGTTCTTGGATGAGGTTTACGGTAATATTCGTGTCTATTGTCTCGGTGAGGGAATGGAATGGTTGGTAGTTACTTGTGTTGGTCAAATTTCTTGGCAAGCTTTCCTCGAGGATGTCATGTGCTGGGTGGTGTAAAAATGTCAGAATGTGGGCTTTGTAGTTTAGACAAAGTTGCTCGTATCTAAGTGACAAGGGTAATTCATTGCAGTAGTGTTGTAGGTTTGAAATTGGGGTACTTTTCATTGCTCTGGAGCATATTCTTAGAGCTTCATTTTGTAATGTCAGAATTGGTTGGAGTGTGGTTTTGTTTGTGGCAAAATATGCTTCCATACCATATTCAATAACCGATCGTATTATGGCTCTGTAGATGCAAAGCAGTGCTAATTTTCCTGCTCCCCAGTTTGTGCCCTTCAGTACACGAAGGACATTTAGTCTTGATTTGGATTTTTCTGCAACATGTTTAGCATGGATGCTATACTTTCCATTTGACTGAAATGTGATTCCAAGGTATTTGTAGTCTTTTTTGATGGGGATTAACGAATTTTTTATTTCGAGTGTACACGGATCATATTTACGTTTGTTTGTAAACAGCACAACCGCTGATTTGTTTGCGGAGATCTTGAAGCCCCATTTATCACACCAGTCTTTGGTTTTTGAAAAGTCAGATTTGATTATATTAGACAGAGTTGAGATGTCTTCTCCTGTTTTCCAAAAACACAAGGCTACTGTGAAACACGTACAGTTTGTTGTAACAATGCAACAAACGGCTAGCAGCTACAGGCAAGATCACGTTGCATGCCGTACAATCACTTTAGGTATAGGCTACTACAGAACGCTCGAAAAATCAATCAAACTAGTTGATCACGCCCGACCAGCGTGGTCAGCTGAATAAAAAAGTATGGTAGGCTAATTTGAAACATTATAACAACACATAAAAAGTAGGCTACGAATAATATGTCGGAATCCTACACAGGTCACCAAGATTGACAGAATGATCAAAGTTTTTTGCTTAGCCTATTGGTAGGCAATAGCCTAGTGTTGTCAATGAATTATTCCATCTACCAAAGAGCTGTCCTTGAAATGCCGTTGCTCAAGCGCACAACCGGAAATGTGAACCAGCGCCGCTTAATCATGAAGTTTCTTCGTAGCCTACATGAAGTCAGGCGTTCAATCAATTGAAATATCGAAGCGGGTGATACATATGTCAAAACCAGGGATCAAAACATTCAACACAACAGGCTACGAAGGGTCCGCCAATACTTGTTGGCGCGACCCAAAAAACAATTGTTTGAAATCTTCGCCACCCAAACGTTTCAGAAGCATATAATTTTGCGCAAGATACTTTACAATTTAATATTAATTTCAATACGGTCGTCTCCGCTTATTAAGCCCACATTGGGACCGGACAATTTGGGGCTTATTGAGCGGGGTAATTTTCTACCACTCCTATACCTTTCAGTAATTCAGGAATGGACAAATTGGGCTTAGTAAGCGAGTGGGCCTACTAACCGTGAGCTTAATTCGTCGTCGTCGTGTAAGCTTATTGATGCATGGTTGCATTGTTGAGCAGAAAAGCCCGACGCCGGTACGAAAACTGTTGAGGCCCATCCATGCCTGTCTTTGTAGTGTCAGGCCCAGGGCCTCCGAGAGAAATCATGACTGGTCGGGAAACAATACCAAAAGTGGCCCTAAAAAATGTTTTTTTTAGCAAAAATACAAGCATCGAATTTGATTGATTGATTGAATCTTTATCCTCGCACTGGGAAAGCTTCGTGCATAGCTTAGTCCTGGCAGTTTCGCATACTTGTAGAGGCTTTGAATCACTGACGCAGGCCCGGTCACCGAGATTGACAGAGTGAAGTTTCCGATTGTTGAAGTCTTGTTGCCGGGAGTTATTCCATCCATTAGATGCCGCTGAATGGAGAGCAGTCCTTAACGTGCGTTGCTCAAGCGCACACCCCGAGAGTCGAACCAGCGCCGCTTGATCTTGAAGCTTCTTCGTTCCAGAAGTGACGCGCTAACCAATTGAGCTATCGGGTAATTTGTATCATGCGTTGCATCATATTCATGCCATGTGGCATTATTATGTCGGCCTAATTGTTTTCTAAGAAAATGTACAGTGATAAAAATTTCCTTAGAATTAGATATGGGCCCAATAATTACGTTTGGCCAATAGCCTACATGGACCAATATCATCAAATTAAAACTAAATCTGTTTAGAAGTTTGAGTGACAAGTTTTGATTTGAAATCGATTAAGGTTTTTTTTTAAATGTAGTCTATCTTCCTTCACGACTACAGAAGGATTTCAATAGACCTACTTTATTTGTTGAAGGTTTGTGCTGTAGGCTAGGCTATAGCACTGCCTGGTAAGTGAACAAGGTGTTTACTTTGAAATATTTCACTAAAATCTTGGTTTTTAAGGAGGCCTTCAAAGTTTACCGGTAGGGTAGCCTCATCATCAGTCGTTATCTCCGCCTGCGGCAGATTGCGCATCAACATGGCTTATTTGCTTCCAAGACTGGCGATTTTGAGCCAACTCGCCCAGTGTCTTCAAGTTGAGTCCGGTCCATGATTGAATGTTGTCTTGCCATCGTTTTGGTTGTTTGCCACGTTTTCTTTTTCCTTCTACTTTGCCTTCTGTGCAAACTTTGCTGATTCCGAATTGTGATCTTTTAGTATGGCCTAACAGTTTTAAAACTTTTGATTTTATTATTGCTCCAATTGGATGTAGTTTTGTCAGGCTAGCCTACTATTCGTTAAGTTTACTTCTAAACCCATGCGTTCTTATTGACTGAATCTGACAAATAAATATGTTATGTTTTTTATTTGTCACTTATTCCTGCATAGCCCTTTAATCATTTTAGACAGTGGTTCTTAACCTTTTTGTTTTGGCGGACCCCTTTTGATGCCCTCGAAGCGGTCGTGGACCCCTAAAAAATTTATAGCATATTGCGTCTCCTTTTTTGTAAGTTTTGAAACGACACACTTAGAAGAATCTGCTGAAATCGCGACGCACTTATGACGATTGATGACATTGACGAAGTTATGTGATGAGCTATATGTTGGCACACAGGATCAAAAATCTGTATTCTATATGCTGATTTAATGCTTTTCTGCAAAATTTTATCGCAAATGAATAGAGTTTTTCTGACATTTACAAAAAATGTCTCTCTTTTTTCATTTGTAACCAATATTTCGTTGTAATCACAGCCATGGAAAAACCATGAGTGCTAATGGTAGCCACTTTAACAAGCAGATTTCTAATAAACCATGAACCAATCAGATGCTACGTTGTCTGTCCAATTGTGACCATTCCAGCATTCAGCCAGAGAATTGATCAACCCAGCAATGACATATAGTGAGGTAGATAACCCTGAAAATACTTCATTTGGTGACACAAGCATGAAAATTGGCACACATGTACTTTGGACCATGTAGATTTCAAAAGTTTAATTAACCAAACGAAAATTCAAAATGGCGGCCTGTGACGTCAAAATTCAAAATGGCCGCCATTCCGGTCCTGGACTGACGTAGGAAAGTTGCTTTATGAAAGCAATGTAGATGTGTCTCATTTCTTACTACCTTGAAAATGTTACTTTTAAGACAGTATGAATGATTTAAGATGGTATTCAAGAAAAACAAGTGTGTAACGTAGGCTACTATGGACAGAGAAAGGGTTTCACAAATTTGACAGTCAGGTGTGCAGAATAGTCTAAACTTTGATACTTTCACCCAAACAGACTTAAAATACTTTCTTAAAACGATAATTCATGTACAGTCAACATTTCTGTTATCAATTATTACTACTGAGTACGTAAATCATGTTCATGACAATGATTCACATGTATAGGCTATAATATCTATTTATGGTCACAAGGACAGGAACATAGTGAAGTGCATGGTAAATTTGCATTTTTAATTTACAGCTTTTGCATTCTTTTTTACAATTGCATCGTCTTAGTTCTTTACATGCTTCGGCTACGGGGTCTTTTCTTGTCTACATAATGTCCCATGTTCCCCCATCTCCAGATTTCCACCCCCAGTTACTTGGAGATGGCAATTCTGGACTCCTTTCAAGAGATCGTCCCCAAATGTGTCCGGCCTGATATGCTGCCCGAAGTGCATGCAATTTCAGCGCATCTTCTGTCGGTGGAATATTATTTTATTGTTTATTTTTAAGTGTAAACAAAGTCATTCTTGCAGTGTCTACCATATCATCAGTGCTACTTTTATCATAAAGATATACCGTGAATTATTGAAGGATCGCAAAATCTTCTACGTTTATTTCCTCTGGGCACTGACTGAGCTTCTGAAATGTTGGCGTCACATCTGGATACACTGACCACGTTGCAAAGAACGACTTCCTATCCTTTCCTTTCATGCCTGAACAAGAGTCACAGCCACTAAAGGCATGAAAGAACAACATCCCTTTGCATTTCTGTGGACCCAGGACAGAAAATATCTGATGAATAGGAATCCATCTTCTTTTGTTTCCTCTCCCGAAAGATATCCAGAGTTCGTGAAGTCCATCCTTGCTCAAGTTTTCAAACAAGCCAATTTCAATAACGACCACATCAATGTCATTAGCCAGGATAGCTGCTTTTTTGTATAGTTTCATACTTGAGACCATGATGAAGATGAACAAATATTTTGGTATCGGCTTCTTCTTGGTTTGAGCTCAAATTGAGTAAAGCGGGATTGTCATTATTAGTAACAGCTTTTTCATTCTCAGAAGCGTAAACGATATCATCCGGTGGCATGAATTCTTGGATGGAATCAGCTAAGAATGGATAAAGTTCTTTTTTATTGTCTGTATTTTGCAAAAAGTTTGGCCAGTTCTTTGGGACTCTCCCATCTCGAGTAACTCTCCTCCTGCTACCATTACCCCTCTTTATACGAGCATGAGATTTGATGCTTCCGTTCCGTCCTTGTAAGCGTCAAACACAACATCCGTTCGTTTGTGCTTTCTGGCATATAGCTTAATTTTCTCCACGAAGTCCTTCTGGGCATATTCACCAAACGTATGATGTTTTGGTGTAGTAGAGTGTACTAAACATGCTCCATCTATCACCATCATGTCTACATCGTCCAGTAAAGCAGGTTGTGCAGGTACCACATTCTCTAGGCAACCCATTAAATCTGCTTTCTGTGTTTGGTAAAGATGACCTCCTGAACTTAATGCTGCTGGGAATCGTTGGTTTTCATGGCTAAAAAATTCAGCCAGATTAACTTGTCGGATCTGGCATGAAATAAAGAGCTTTGAAAAAAGGCTGCAGTCACCCTTCAATGTGCTCTGATTCCCTTTTCGTGTTGTCTTTTTTGAGTTAAACAGTGTGAATTTGTTCCGAGCAATTGGTGAGTAGAATTTGTCTAATTCTGATGTGAAGTTTTCCAACTGATTTTAACCTTTTGTGTCATAGTCTTTTAGCATATATGTTACCTTTTGCTCCATGACATTTTTTGTATTAAGAGTAAGCAGATCTGAAGTTGACTCCTCAAGGTAGGGATTGCCCATCTCTTCAATGGTTCGGATGAGATAAATGACGTCTTTGAGAAATGCTTTCTGTGCTGATGGTGTTGCTTCATGATGATTTAGGGATACTTTCTCTCGACTTTTAGAAACACATTCATATTCCTGTATAATTCTACAGACTTCAGGGCCTGCTACTGTCCATCGTAGCAAGGCTCATTCGTGTTCTGTGATTCCAATTATCCCTCCATCTCCTTTCGTAATAGCATTATTCTGTTCATGGGCTTGGTCAATAGCAATCGCAGAATATTCTCTGTTGGTCTTCTGAATCACAAACTTCCCTTTCATGAACTGCTCATAAACATTAGGAAATTTATCTTTCAATGACAAAATGTCAAGTAGGTGTATGGTCAGCCACCTTGAGTAGTGAGTTCTGTCACCACTAAAGAATTTTGGAAGGATTATTGCCAGAGCCTCCTTGTATCCTGGAAAATTTCTTTCCCGGAGAGTGCCCACAAAACCCAGCAATGAAAGTTCCAGATTGAATGCAGTGTACCAGTAGTTGAACATTGGAAAATCATCAGCTTTCCTGGCGCACCATTCTTTGAATTCCACCTCATTGTAAATCCGGCCTGGTCTCCACTTCTTTCGCAGAACTCATCAATGCATACAAACTACACGTTGTGACCTGGTGGATACGTCTAGTCTTTGCTACATTGGATGCAGAAATGAAAGATTCTGCTGTACCTGATGATGCTACCTTGGCTTCTTCAAGAGCAGTTGTCCAGCCACTACCTTTCAGAAATGTACCTAATAGTTTTAATGCAGCCATTTCAATGTGAAGACCACCCATGATTAATGATGATGACCAAGTTGCCGTATTCATCAGGCCAATACCATTGCACTTGTTTAGATAGTGCAAAAAGAGGTTGGTCAGCTGTAATGACTGGTGTTTGAGACGGATTAAGATACGACATAGTTTGCTGGACTTGATCCATAACATGCTTTATTGTAGACACACTGTCTGCTTTATCTCTCAAAAGTGGTGAAATGCACGAAAAGCTGACGTCGAATTTGTGATTTTGTATCTGTGAAGCATTGAATGCGGACCACGTTGCTTGCAACTTGTCATCATATTCTTCAGTGAGAAGTACGTGGTCTAGCCAGTTGAACTGTCTGTCAATCAGGAATAAAGATGGGCTAGGTATTTTCTGTATGTCATACGCAGGTGGAAGTGGTTGTTTAGCGAAAAATGCAAGTTTGATTACCGTGTACGAGTCAGGCAAATCTGGTATCTTCTTTACATCTCGGATAACTTCTAGTTTGTTCTGTGGTATTCCACCAATCTGGCTTTGAAAATGTGAAATACTTGTTCCGTGGAATGAGCTTGTTGCTGTTGTCGCCGAAGGATTATGGTCAATGTTGTCAACTGCCGACACAGTAAAAGTATCAAACTTGAGCTTTGGAGGGCAAACAACACCTATCTTTACAAATCTGTTGACTGTTGCTTCTCCGAGTTGGGTTGAGATCTCTAAAACTCTGTCATAGCTGATACTGAGTCTTGCTATTGGTCAAGGTTAACATTGTCGTTTCGGCAGCGTCAGAAAGGAAATTTTGTGCGTTACTCTTGGCAGCTAACCAATAGTTACGCACAAAACTTCATTTCTGACGCCCGCGAAACATAATTATTTGTAATAATTGACAAACCAAAAATCAGATTTTACTACAAAGACCACCTCTGTTTGCTCGAAAAATTTACTCTGGTGACTTTCGAGTTGGACCCCTACTTCTGTATCTTTTTAAATTCACTGAATTTGAGGGTGAACAGTAACGAGGGATTTTGCTGAGACTATCATTTTTTAAGTAACATATGACCACCCTTTTTTCGCTAAAAACAATAAAAAATGTTTTTTCCCGTTTTTGTGAAGATTTTTAATGAGAGGTATACAATCTGAAATCATAAACACTGGCTAAAAATGTCACAAAAAACAATTTCAAGATAGTAAGAGATGAAAAACACCTAAATTGCTCTCATAAAACAACTTTCTTACGTCAGTCCAGGACCGGAATGGCGGCCATTTTGAATTTTGACGTCACGGGCCGCCGCTTTCAATTTTCGTTTGGTTAATTAAACTTTTGAAATCTACATGGTCTAAGGTACATATGTGCCAATTTTCATGTTTGTGTCACCAAATGAAGTATTTTACGAGAAATCTAAAGTTATCTGCTTAACTTATTACTTTGAACTTGTTTGGTAATTGCAGAAGAAAAAAGAGTTATAGCAGGGGTGGGAGTCAAACCCACGTCAATGAAATTACTATACCACCGCCCTAACCCTCTGCGCCAAGTCAACCGATGATTTAATTTAGGCTACCTAGAATTTGTGATTTTCCTTTGTTCTTCCTAAACGCAACTTTGATGACGTCGTGAACAGCGTAGCTTCTATAAAGTTACTTCTTTTTCTTTCTCTCTCTCTTCCAACAGAAAAAAACTTCTTTGAAAGCCCAAAATAATCCAAACCAATCCTGGCAGTTTCGTGCACTTGTACGCTATGCAGAGCAGGGTGGAGTGAAAAAAACTTTTTATATAATTTTTATTAGCTTGGGGTTACTATTTGGCAGAAGTACTATCACCTGTAAAAAAATTAGGTTCTTACCTAATTTACTTAAGCAGTAATAGGACATCAAACATGGCCAAAAGTAAAAAAAATGTGCCCCCTCGGCAGACCCCCCCAAATTAAATGCAATATAACTTTCGTGTTTCTCAATAAATTTCACTCAAATTTTGCAGGTGTTCATCATATAAGATAGTGAAAAGGTGTGTAAAATTTAAGAAAAATTAAAGAGGTCGAATTTCTTGACTGTGTGAATTGACACGGAATGGCCCAATGGTAAATTTTCAAGTGGCTGGTGGCAGATCAAGCTCTCGTCAGATTACATTCTAATTTTGCACAATTAGTTTTGGTAGTAATTGGCAAGTTTTCCAACCCCAAGCTAATAAAAATTTTATAAAAAGATTTTTTCACTCCACCCTAATGCAGAGGCGTTGAACTTGAACCACTGATACTTATACCTGGCCATCAAGTTTGTGAAAACGTGGTTGAAGTCTTCTCTGTGAAATATTCCATCCACTAAATAGCCTACCGCTGAATGGGGAACAGTTCTTCAATTGCATTGCTCAAGCGCACACCACGGAGTCGATTCAACGCTGTTTAATTTTGACGTAGGCTATCGTCTATTGTAAAGTTCAGTTCAGTTGTTTTTATTTCTGACCATCACATAAGGCGTACATATTCTACTCTTGTACCGTAGCAAGAGTGTTCAAACTCTGTTGGTGCATGTTTATGCAAATTTTTTTTTTTTTCAAGAATTTGCAAACATTTTTCCACACGTTTGAGGTAATCAATGCAATAAAAAAAGCGAAAAAAGTTTGGACTTTTTCAGGTGATGGTAGTCACAGCAATGTGAAGTTATATTCCATCTATAATAATCTATCTCCATGACATATGCTTATTGGGTTTTTGTCTGACTATGGGACAAAGTAGAAGTAAATATTTTTTTACGTTTTTATTTTATTAGTGCTAATCATTTTTTTAAAAGACACTTTTATGAAAAAAAATAAATTTGTACATGGCAACGATGCATGACGTAATCAAGTCAACAAGCGGAATCAAAACTCACATGACCGGTATCTCAATTCTCAAACAGTTGTTCATTTTGCGTTTAGTTACATTGGTAATACTACAATCTGATTCTGACATCTGTCTTGTGTTACTGTCACGTGAGGAGGGTGTTTTTCACAGAAAACCATTGCTCAAGTCATATGCTACCATTTCCTGAATTGTGGGAATTGACAAATTTTAAACAGTAGAACTGAAAGGTACCGGTATTGCAGGTTTGAGAAATTATTTTTACTGACAGCAAAATAATTATGAGAGTCGTTTTGTGCCACAATTTAATCATTTTCTCCATTTTTTTTTACAAAAGGGCAACATCTACATCAATTTTTAACGTTATCTTGTGTGGCTTATGAACAGAGACAGAACACATTAGGCTAATATTTTCAAATGCTATCCAATATGGCTTATGAATGAGGATGCTTACAATTTATAAACTCCGTTGCTATTCTTGCCGTACCGTACTATAATTTGTGAATATAGCTTATGATGCTAAACAATTACAAAAAGGCTATTTTTACCCACTTGTTGCCATAGTTACAATCAGGTGTTGCCAGAGTTAGGATTAAAGTTAGGAATGGTAAAGGTAAGGGTTAGAGTTAGGAATAAGGTAAGATTTGATCTTTGCTCAGGACTAAAAAGAATTTTCAAAATACAAGTTTTTGTATTCAACAGCTTTAAACTTTTCTCAAATTAGAGCAGAATTCCTTGTCTGGCGAACCTATCCTGTTTGGATGCAACCTAGTTCGTACCCTGAACAGTTTGTACCCTCAGTTCGTACCCTGAAAAGATCGAGAGAAAAAATTAAAAAAAGCCGAAGTTGCTGATTGCAGTTTCCGCAAACATTTTAAAATTTTCCTTCTGAAAAGATCAAGAGATAAAACAGCACAAAGCCAAAGTCGCTGATCGCAGTTTCCGCAAACAAACAAAAACTCTCAGGATCATTACCGGAAATTTTAAAATGTTTGGGGAAACTCCGATCTCAACCCTAAACCCTTTAAAAATGTTTGCGGAAACTGCGATCATCGACTTCGGCAAACTCTTAGGATCATTACCGGAAATTTTAAAGTGTTTGCAGAAACCGCGGAAAAAACGGAAACTGCGATCAGCGACTTAGGCTTTGTTCTATGTTTTTCTCTCGATCTTTTTAGTTTGTTTGTTTGTGAAAACTCCGATCAGCGACTTTGGCTTTTTTTAATTTTTTTTCTTGATCTTTTCCTAATCCTAACCCTTTTAAAATGTTTGCCGAAACTGCAATCAGCGACTTCGGCTTTTTTTAATTTTTTCTCTTGAACTTTTCCTAACCCTAACCCTTTTAAAATGTTTGCAGAAACTGCGATCAGCGACTTCAGCTTTGTTCTATTTTTTTCTATCGATCTTTTCAGTTTGTTTGTTTGCGGAAACTCCAAACAGCAACTTCGGCTTATTTGAATTTTTTCTCTTGATCTTTTCAGGGTACGAACTGTTCAGGGTACCAACTAGGTTGCACCCTCCTGTTTCACCCAGGCTGTAGAGGTTTTAGAAAGTAGTAACTATATTTGATCTGGCCTTGAAGCTACATGCACACATTCACTCGCGCTTGACATATTCTTTTCCTTCACCTTTTCTAAATCAAAGCATGAGAGAACAACGGAAAACAGTGCATATAGGGTTGATGTGCGTATTTGCGACCATTAAAGTCATAGGCGCCGACTTTTCGAAAAATCTTGGGGGGCGAGAAAGGTGATGACGTCATAACCATAACGCTATTTTACTCAAATAAAATAGTCTTTAATTAAGCTTACCATCTTGTTTATACTGACACCTAGGTCGCATACCGAATTTATTACAACCGCTGCTTGAAACGATTAGTTTTACCCATGCAGTATGCCTAGTCGTAAAAATTTTGATATTGTTAGCTCATAATTGGAGCAGTTGAAAAACAAGCCGATTCATTTCCTTTTCGTGCGAGTGAATAACAACGATCAAAACAGTGAAGTTATTGAAATAAAACGCAAAAAATCATGATCTCAAGCAGAGTGGAAACCCGTTATCAGTTTTATTAACCTCGTTTTGCTAATAACTTTCCTTCAAAGCGTTAACAACGGCGAAGTGTTTTCTGTTCTGTTATTTATCGAAAGTCTTTATAGTCTTTTATCGAATACGGTAGTGCATGAGTGTATGAGATGTATATATTTTCACAATATATCCATCAATACAGTGCTTATTGAAGCAAAACACGGATGACAGTTTTGAAAAATGCATTTTTTCTTTAAGCTGTATTCACGTGATTGTTCGTTGCGTCGTAGTTTCAACTTGATAAAGTTTGCTAAAATCGATTCCATGTTTAAAGTCACAAAAAATCTAACGGACATTTGGATAACTTGTGAAATGAGAATCAACATTTAACCTCGCATTCGCTTTTTCGCTACAACGCGTTTTGACTTTGAAGTTGCTTCTCATGCGCGGAAGATAAGCACTAAGCAGTGTGGGACTGTGAGCTTGCGTGCCGTGCGCATCTCAATAGTAATTCACGTTCCAGAGAAAGCCATACGATCAGCTGTTTCTTTAAGTCTGTTTAAATGATCTATATATATCTTTTTTGCGAAGTATTTTATCTTTGAAACACCACTTGTAATAGCTTTTTGTTGCCCCTCAACCATGAATTTACGGGGGGCGCCGGGGCGCGTATGATTGAAGTGATTCTATCCGCTTCTCAATTTTGTAAATACTTTACGAATGAATATACAGTAATTTGACAGAAAAAATTTAACAGTTTAATTGCGCTAAATTAATTGTTAAATTTTTTAATTTTTTTAAACTAAATCGCGCTAATTAGTATAGAAATAGGTACTCCCTGTAATATTGGAAACGTACCTTTAAACTTTTAATTTTTTTGAGAACTTGCCTTTCAAGTTTGTACCTTGTGTTTCGCATTTTGCCTTGCGCATTTTCCATGACCTCTTGATTGGCTGCTGTTAAATACGCTTTCCTGACAGCGTTGCATCATTCAAACTCAAGTTTCAATAAAAAGTCAATCGTTTTAGTGCCACAGCTATGTGGGCGTTTACGTTGCTAGTTGATGTTGACGTCTTGAGTACATGTTGAGATTCAAATAAAGTTATCTATTTGTTTATGACAGTTCATCGGAGATAGTTAGACGCCAAGGATTCTGCGAAACATTACACTCCCATCCATTCATACTGAAGAATTCACCTTAGTTACGTTGATTTAATGTCATCAATTGTTAAAGCTTTAAACCTGGTTTTAACCGATGAAAACTAGGTTTAAACCGGTCAAAACTGGTCAAACCCAGAAAAATATTTTTTTGTAGTGAATGGTTGGCTACCTGGGCTATGGGCTATTTAGGAAATATAAAAGCAGTTGTGAGTTGTGACCATTTTGATATGCAGGCCTCGAAATAGCTGGCGGCCATGGCCGCCTGAACTTTCATTAATGGCTGCCAATACTGACCTGTCAGGCAGCCACAGAGGCACAGATGGCTGCCTGTAAAATTCGTACAAGAGATTATTTACCTTGATTATTCATCACAACTTGTTACTTTTCCGATAATCCTTTCTTGACTTGACGAGTTGACGACGACGTGTACTTTGCTTCAAAGAACAAATCATAAACTATCCTGACATCTTTAATTTTTAAGGCATCTTAGAATATGCATTTGCATTGTTTTATTTTAGTTGGATAAAATTTGATGGCAAATGTTTTTCATAAAAAAAAATCTGTTCGAATAAATTCTTGTACTTCAGTTGGCTGTGCAAATTGTTCATCGTTCTACCAAGCATTTTTTGGTTCATCAGAAACTTATTTTTAGAATGTGAATTTTCTCAGTAATTAAAATAACCAACTGATTGAAATATCAAAAATAAACAGAGAAATTGAATATTTTTTGTTCCAAATCTAGCATTTAGGTTATTGTTGATCAAGACAAAATATAGTTGAACAATGAGCATCATTACTAAACATGGAGGGTAATATTTTTAATTCAATTGAAAAGCAACTTGATTCATACACCAAAGGGGTTTTGACCAGTAATAGGTGGTCAAAACTGCCCGGTTTAAACCAGGTTTTAACTGGTTTTAACCGGACGGTTTAAACTGCCCCGGTTTAAACCGATCAACCCAGTTCTGATGTGAATACTCAGCAAATTTTCTTACCATCTGCTTAATTTTAACTAGTTGAAAAAAAATTGCAACTACTTCAAACAATCAAAAAATTACTAATTACTCCGATTTACATGTAGTTATGCTTTCAGATTGCTGATCACATTTTAATTCATGCTTTAAACTTTTCTGTTTTCATGATCTGATTTAGTTTATTGTATGTTGCAGAAATATAGAATCTTGCAAACTTAAGTTACCATTATGGGGAAGTTTTGGTTCAATAAAGGAATGGCATGTCTGCCTATTTTTCTGGTAATATGGACCTATCTGACATTTACAATTTCTTACATCATTGCTGTGGGTAGAGGAGATGTTGATCCTGGGTTTCCTTACATTTCTGACACTGGGGCACGCAAACCAGAGAGTTCAATTTTTGGTCAAATGTTGAACATTTCTGCTGTGGCTGGTAAGTGCAGTTTTATATTTGTTTAATTTTGTTTTCTACTATCTGGTGATTTGTGGCTTTTTTTTCGTGTAGTGCCTGTTCCATCCTAGGCGTTCAATTCATCCATATTTCTTTCCATTTATCCCGCTATTTAACTGTATTAAAAATTGGCTTAGTGAGGTGATAAACTAGGCTTTCTTTGTTATTATTTTAATGTAAATATGCACGTGGCACCGTGCAGGCCTCTTAGTAAGTTTCTTTTTTTCCCAGCCACCAAGCATGGCCTACTAAAGCTTTTTCTCGGCGGTCATATTCTCGCTTCCGGCAGCCAACACAAAAGTCCATTAAAAACTTGCTTTTCTAAAAATTTGTCAATTGATATCGGGTTTTTGCGTTCACTCAGGTAAAACAATGCAAACAAGGCCCTGAAGCATATTTTCAGATGTATTTAAATGCACTGCTTTCCAAGTAGATGCAGTGTAGAGCTTAGTCTTCGAGTTTCTATAAGTCGACGCTTAGAGACTTTTGGTGAAACTTTTTTTCAGCAATATTTCTCATTGGCGTGTGAGAGCTTTTGCCTTGTTAATGGAAAAAAATTGTGGATGCGAGTGAAGAGGAAAAAGTTTCAAATACCATTTACCAACAGAGTGGAGAAATGTTGGCTTGTGGAAACCGGTGATCAAACCATTTACCGGTGCGATAGTTTTGGAGGCCATTCAACAACTTCTTGGCACCCATGGCCGCCGGGAGCTTAGAGACCTGTATGACTGTGTGTATCCCTAATTTAGGGTCAAGGAACTTAAAACTGAGATTTTAAAGGACCTAAGAAAGTCTATTTATTAGTTATTATTTAGTCTATTATTATTTATTATTAGTTAGTTATTATTATTAGTTAGTCTATTATCTATTTATTATTTCAAATAACAGGCTTTGCACAAGACAGATTCCTTGGATCATTTTTGAAATAAATTTATATCTTTCATTAGAGTTGTTAGATTGCTTATTTTAAAAACGTTTTTTTTTGCAATTGCATTGTTGTAAACTTTACACATGTTGGACTGGCATGATCATTGTATATCAATTAATAAAATACACTGTTCTAATGTTCTGTTGTAAGTTGCAACTAACCAGTCACAATATAAAAATACACTTCTCTTAAAAGATTATGGCCTGATATGAACATACAACAAACTGAAAATAGCCTATATTAGTCATGCGGCAATCTTGCTGATGATAAAATGACAACACCAAAAGTTTGTGGTCTGTGATTTCAGATGGAAATGAAAAGGTGACAAACATCGTTACTGACTTACAATACTCATATTGTTTTGTTTTTGTTTTTTTTGCGTGTTTAGTAGTAAAAATGAGTCTCTAACAAGTCAGCAGTTGTGAACTGAGTAAATGACAGTTGAGCAAGTGACAACTGAGAAGCAACATTTCAGCAAGTGGCCGAAGTTGGCAAATAATAAACCTGAGCAAGCTGAAGCTTGGCATGTCACAAGTCAGCAAAATCAGTTTAGCAAGCGATGACTAAGAAAGTCCGAACTGAGCAGTGAGCAGGTAAATCTCATTTGCTGACTTGGCAGTAGCTGAAATGTGCTTGCTGAGTTGTCGCGTGCCGAGTGGTCTGACGACCAAGTATACAGTATATGTCTGATGCAGATAAATAAAAAATTACATTTCAGCGTTTGCTTGCCTTTATGTACGATACAAGCAGGTCACTGGATATCTCAACCAACTTGACAATACGACGTTTGCACGACTGAATTGTTTAAACAAAGTTGGTCTTTTCCTTGGCTTGATCATATGTCTGGGTGTATCCTTGGTCGCTAACTTTCAGGTTGGTAAAATATGCTTAGAAAAACATTTATAATTTAATTTCAATATTTTGGTTTTTTCATATTGTTGAACACTTGTCTCTCAGTCGTCTCAGCACGGGCGTATGACTTTCCGCTTACCTATGCAACAATGGGGTATGGCACATATATACCTTTTTTATTTGAATCTGGCTTTGAGGAACAGACTAAAGACCGTATCATCTGCGACTCTCTTTCGCTTACCAAATGGACCAGAAAGTTTGCATGTCGTGGATGACCAGACCAAGGAGTCACTGTTCTCCAGTAGCCTCTCAGGGCACTCCACGGAACATCGCCAAATATGGGGTGATTATAGGATAGACCATCTGGCCTAATGGCATATACAGAACATACCGTATGGATTTAAAGGATATACAGAAAAATCTGTATTTTTTGTCATGTATGATGCTTTTTAATATTTTCATGTGGTTATGTTTTTGTCTTTTATTTTGTAACAAATGTTCTTCGCTTCAATTAAAGTGTGTATTATTTTCCAGGAGACCAGTGTTTTAGCTGTGCATCTTACTGGTGCCTTAATGGCTTTTGGTGTAGGAACACTGTACGAATTTCTCCAGACGTACATAACGTATAAAATGTACCCTGAGGTGAATGGGAAGTACATTTTTCATGTACGCCTCGCCATATCCCTTGCTAGTCTTATGTTTATTCTTGGAGGTAAGAGCATATCCAGCTGTTCAAATGACTTTGCGAAATCTTGTTATGGAAGATATTTCGTAACTCATTGTATCTTTTCAGGTTTTATCGCTGAGGTATTCACTACTCAAGTCAATGAAAACTCAACCGTAAAATTTCATTGGAAACCCAGTGATCCGGTAAGATGCCAGCCGTTTGATAGTTACTGCCAAGTTTTATTTATGTGACATAGGACTTTCCTTGAATCCTTGTATTTGTAGCTTTTGATGCATTTACTTAGGTGTACGTGCTCTTGCAGTGTGCTTAACAGCATCATGATGAAGTATTGTACCAACACATCAGTTTTAAAAGAAAATTTATAAGAAATTTCAAGGTTGTTTCAAAAACTTTTGATTGCCGTCAAAATCTTTTTAATTTAAAAGATGTGTGAGTGTAAAGCTCCAAGTTACTTGACGAAAGTCACAAGCAATCGTTGCATTTTAATATCACAGTGAGAATTTCAGCCATCTTTTTACCATAGCCTCTTTTTACTCGTTTCAGGGATATGGTGGTCATCTTGCAAGTACAATACTCGAATGGTGCTTGGCATCGTCGTTTCTTGCTTATTTCTACACTTTCATTCGAGACTTTCAACAAATCACCCTCAAGCCAAACATGCATCTTCATCAGGACACACTTTACCATCAGGAAGGCGAACAACTTCATGATGAACTTGATGATGGAGATGCGATGGCTTATACCGCCAGCAAATGAACGAACCACCAGAAAGCGTGAAGACAGAAGCAAGATTAGTGGGGTGTAGTAACAAAGCAACGTGTCTACCCAGTCAGTTTTATTTACACAGTGTTTTAGCAATTCCGTATTCATCCTTTTCCAGTTTCATTTTTGTTTGACGATGACCAATGACCATCTTCGAGTAGCAGGTTTTATTAACTTGAGAATTTTCGGCCGCTTTTACTTAGGTGGGGGGGTTACGTCATCCATTTCGTTTTTTGTACAATCGTGTTTCAAATCACCACCGCACCCTTCAGCCAGCAAATCAACCGTTTTTTACATTACTTCAACGTTTGCAGATGTGGAATCAACGTAAAAAACGGTTGGATTGCTTTCTGGGCTTCAGCTACTGGGACTGCGGTGTAAATTTTGTTTGGAGATATGCGCAGCTCTTAAAACAAGCAAAATTCATATGGTCCCTATGACAACGACCACGAAACGCTTTATATCGTCGTATCTACACTACAGCCATGCACTTTTCAATACATATTTAATATGTTAGCTTCGTACTTTCGCAAGTGCTCTTTAAACTTCTCTTCCGAAACCCCGCATAGTAATCTTGTTTCCTCAAGCAGTCTCGTTTTTAAGTAGTTTGTATTGTAGTTACAATTCGTGTAAATAACGTCGATTTTACGTTGCAAGCTCAATTGTGATATACTTTAATTTTTACATTTAAAATGCAACTGTGTTTTAATCAAGCTAATGGCCTTGTTTGCAAGAATACTTATCATGTTTACCAAATCACGTTAGCTTCCTTGACTCAAATGACACTACACAGTTCACTTGGTTACGAAACAAGATGACTACTCAAGACTTGACTAGGTTAGAAACTCATTGACTGTCGTTTTTCACTCTTTGATTTTTGTAGTCGGTGAAGCTCATCATTTTGTTTCTTGTGTGTTCAAATCTTGATCCTTTAGAAACATAGTTTTATTAATATTAGTTACAGTAATATAAAAGTCCAATTTTGAAATATTTTTTATTAATCACGTCTTCTAACGATTGAACATTGATACGATTTGATTAATTTGGTAAATCGCTAGGTGTGCTAACCCTAATTTGTTTCATGCCGTCATAACAACAACCTGTTTTGGTAGAATAACACTGGTCTACACGATTTTTGCTCTGTGAACTTTGAAAACTGATTTAGAGTAATTTTGGGGTGCTGAATCCGAATATGACCTCAGATTTATGCTATCACGTCAGGTTTGTGAGATATGATAACAGCATATTGTTTCTTTTGTCAAAAGTGGAAGATTTGACGTTGCGTTTATTGCACATACACATTGTGCAAGATCCAGAAATCCAGGCCATGTGGTGCATAAGTAGCTGAAATACACCTACCAATTATAATTTTGATACCAATTTGTTTTCTAAGCAACATTATTAACAAGGCAGTAATAACAAGCTAAAAGGGAGGCTATAAGTGTAACTGACCCCCTCCCCCCGTCAATGTTTTGCATGAAACCACAAAGATTTAAGCAAGCCTATGGCAATGCTTGTTCAGTAACCATATTTAGGCTGTTTTGGCCTGTCTAACACTAACCTTTCGTAACAGCACTGCATATGTTGGTGGTAAACGCAACGCCAAATCTTTCACTTTTGACGAAAGTAGCAATTTGTTGTTATCATATTTCACAAACCTGACGTGATAGGATAAATCTGAGGTCAGATTCGGATTCAGCACTCCAAAATTACTCTAAATCAGTTTTCAAAGTTCATGGAGCAAAAAAAAATTCTTTTTTTGTAGACCAGTGTAATCGTTTCACAATTCCAAATACTGTAATTCAAACACACGGCTTGCGCGAGTCAGAACAGGGTCGATCACTCCACTGGATACAGTTGAGATGCACTCCCCTGTGTTAGATGGTATTCCACTTGTCAAAGAATGGCTAGAGATATTTGTCGAATGCTAATATTCTCCATGTATTGATGAACGTGTGAGTTATGTTGTTTTATGACGTTGTTTTATGCGTATGTCATGTCTTGTTTTAGTAAACATTATGCAAATACGATTTCAAACTAACTTTAGTGTTCTTAAAGAAAATTTGAGAGGTTCTAAGCAGGCAATCTTTTCTGACAATTTTCATCGCATTTGATTAACTCAGCCGTAGGCCTAAGCATTTTTCTGTTTACTATCAGCATTAGTTTTGGCGGGGTACTTTTAGACCCGGGAACTGGAAGAAACCACCTCGTACTTTGGGTATAATGCGTTTTTCTCAGAAGTTCTCTCTGGCTATCAGCACCATGCTATTGTAATGCTTGTCGGCTTGACACATACGGTACCTTGGATGCTAAGACCATGTGAAAATGGCTTCCAAAACTGGTGAAGGCGCTTTTGAAAAATCACGCTAAGCTTGACAAAATCAGAAACTCAGCCAGTTGCGTTTCGGTGGAATTTGCATGCGTGGAGAATTCGTATCAGCCAATTAAAACGAAAGTCCAACACTCGGGTTGGAAAACTAATGAACCGACTTTATCAACAAAAGATAGAGCTACAATGGGGGGAGTTGCTGGGAAAATCACTGCTGATCAGTCATCACTCTCTTGAAAAACTACCATATTTTATTAATGCAAAGAAATTTATTTTCACACGAGTCAGTTCAATCATATATAGCTAAAAATCGATTTCGATCAGCTACTGCTAGAATAGATCATCTCCAGTTAAGCTTGAATTCAAATAGACATTTATTAATTGACTAGTGAGTGGAAGCTCGTGAGAAGTGGCTCGTGGAAGCCTTTCGGACTCAAATTAATCGTAGATTGTTTAATAAACTTTCAACTCGACGAAAATGTAAAGGCCATCCGAATGCCATTTTACACTGAAAAACTGAGAAAGCGTTGTCTTATCTCGTGTTTTTAAACAAAACCATCTTAAACGCAAACACATCATAGGCCTATAATGTCACACACAACAAATATAATGACGCAAAACGTTAGCATAATTTAATCGTTTATAAGCTACTTAGCATATGCACTACTTAGGGAACGTTCAAATATTACGTAACGCCTTCGAGGGGGAGGGGGGGGTTTATGCAAAGCGTTACGTTAGCGTCACATCGGGGGGAGGGGGTTCAAGCAAAACGTTACGTAACGCTTTCGAGTACGGAATGGTAGTTTTTTGTGCTGAATTCGTAGTGAAAAAGCGTTACATGGGGGAGGGGGGGATTGAAAAAAGCGTTACGTTGGCGTTACATGGGGGAGGGGAGGGTCAAAAATTCGGAAAAAAAAGCGTTACGTAATATTTGAACGTTCCCTTATGCTAATTATTAAGCAGATCTGGAACGACGTAGGCTAACACTAATAATATTCATCGACGTTTCACGTTT
Source organism: Aplidium turbinatum (assembly GCF_918807975.1). NCBI lineage: Eukaryota > Metazoa > Chordata > Ascidiacea > Aplousobranchia > Polyclinidae > Aplidium > Aplidium turbinatum. The sequence continues at coordinate 10,393,266 of NC_137486.1, forward strand.
GTTTTGTATAAATTTGCTTGCACGCCTCCCTAAACAAGCCCGGATTTAAGGGGAGCAGTTGCCCCGGGCCCCCCGACTTTTGAAGGCCCCCCTATGTGGAAAAAAATGTGATCTTGTGTTATTTTTTCCTTTTGGCGTTTAAAGTTTCTGCAAAATGCTGTGCAGTGCTGGACTGATGCTACTGTAGACGTAGAGATGGTCTTTCGCGCCGTAGGCTTGAAAACATTTTTTGCACGGGGGCCCCCCGATCTAAAAGTGCCCCGGGCCTCCCATCAGCTAAATCCGGCCCTGTCCCTAAAAGCAAGTTTCAAAATTTTCTTCCTGTTAAAATTCCTTACATAGGCCTGAAAACTCACAGATTCACAATTGATTCTCTGCAGTTCCGTTGAAGATCGATGTGTTGAAAGGTTTGACGAGAGTCGTGAAGCAACCGCCCCGATAACTCAGTGGCGCGTGACTTCGTGTACAAAGAAGCTTCAAGATCAAGCGGTGCGGGTTCGACTCTTGTGGTGTGCGCTTGAGCAACGCATTCTAAGGACAGCTCTCCATTCAGCGGCACCTAGTGATTGGAATAATTCCCCCGTCAACAATTGGAAACTTCACTCTGTCAATCTCGGTAACTGGCCCTGCTTTAAGAGCCTCTACAAGTAGGCCTATGCGAAACTACCAGAAATAACCTATTGTGGAGGAGGGTCGCTAGTCCTCACACCCGTTGGTCGACGTTGCCTTTTTTTTTTTTTTCGACGTTGCCTTACATGCGAGAATGGGAGCTCCCGATGTTGGGTTAGTGCATTGCTTGTGAAATAATGGAGTGTTAATATTTTAACCTAATTTATCCTTTGTAAGAACGGGCACCGCAAATTTTGCTTGTGATTGGTGAGATATCACGCGACATGTCGCGCTAAGGGGCCCGGTAGCAACATCTGCACCGGGGCCCGGCAGGGCTCTTGGAGGCCCTGACTGTAACAACATTCCTCATAGCACATGACTAAGGAACAGTGTTCCGAAAGCTCGTGCAAACCGCTATTACCACAGCGAACTCGCAGCATCAGGCAAAAGCAGGTCGCCATAAACAAAGCAATTTTTAGCGAAAATTAATTTTCAGCGTTGGGGGAAGGGGGGCTTTGAACGGAAATTTCTGTTACAATATACTGTTGTAGCCTATCCTAAAATCAAGATTCAAGTTGAATTTGAAAAAAAATACGATTAAGTTTGAAGTCATTTAACCTTAGGCCTAGGCTATTAAATTATAGTTTATATAGTTTCTAAGAGAAAACTATCCGTGAACCTAGAAAAAAGACGAGTAATCGACCACTAGCCTACCAGAAGACAGCAATGTGGAAAAAGTTAGCCTACATTGAAACTTTAAATTGTCCAAGTTATCTTCTGTTCCACAGTCAAATGATATAAGTTAGCTACATATTTTACACAGAAGCATCGACAGGGGTCCTGGGGGTTGGCTACTTTTAGACCCGTGGATGATTTTAGCGGCCTGGATTTTTTTCAAGAGACCAAAGATAACACCTCCTATTCCATGTAGTTGTATTTTTTCTTTGAAGGTCTCTTGTTTGTTGGTACCCGGGCTGCGAAATTTTTTCCCACAAACTTTCTGTCTCATTTAGGGGAGAACCTCCATCAATGGGACAAAGTTTGCGTTTTGCTAATTTTTTTTAATTTTGTAACGAAATGCACTGCTTTTTTTACAACACTAATGCCAATGCATTTTTTTTCAAATAACACTTCGTTTGATTTCATTATCTCCAGTGGTTTAGAAATAACGCGCAGTTTTTTAAGGTTACTCAAAACGTCCCATTGTTGAATCTGGCTCCTCCATTGGGACAGGCAATTTCTAACAATGGGACACAATTTATTATCTGTGTAAATGCATATTATAAACTTGATATTCACTTTGTTATAGATTATATTTACTGTAGTGCATTATTAAAGTTTTCTAAATTTTTCTCAACTTCATCATTAAAAATCTTTTTGACACCATAATGAAGTTGAAAACTTAGATTGCTTTTAAGATCATTATTTGCTTGGGCTCTTTTGTGTGTGTCAACCCAGCTTTTCAATATTTGGCTTGGTATGTCAAATTCTCTTGCTACAGGTCTATTTTTTCCGGTTTGTATTGCTTTTTCAACAGCAGTTTTCATAGTTAAAGGATCTGTGTTTCCCTTTTTACGAATAAGTCGAGTTGATTTACAGTGTCCCATTGATGGGCAAGACCTGCCGTCCCATTGTAAGATGCCATCCGCAAATGCAAAAAAAATCAGCTAATTTCTTAAAGACTACTTCACTGACAACAACGTTTTGTCCTAAGAACTGCCAGACATATAGACTATGCTACCATGCTTTTTCAACCTGCTTCGCCAAGTAGCCTATGTACAAAAATATCTTCAAGACAAGTGACCTATCTTTTTTTACTTTGGGTATCAAAAAACACACTTTCTTTAACAAACCAGCCATGCATTCAAATTGAAGGATCCCACTGTTGGTACAAGCGAAAGACTACATGGCGAATTGAAATTCGTCATATACGTTGTGCTCGCTTGATCAACCAAGCGTGGGAGACCAAGTGTCCCATTGTAAAATCGTCCCAATGATATAGGTTCTCCCCTACATATTTTGGCAAGTGTTGCCATTATTGGTTATCGCATGCGGTAAATGTATCTGTTGGTTACTTCGCATAGAGTTTGTATTAATACCGTGTGAATGCAAGCATTTTTTCGTTGGCATGTTTAGTTCAGTGGTTTCATCTTGTGCCTAATGTCCGTGAGAACAACGGTTCGACGCGCATCGAAGTCAATTGTTTTTACCACACGCGGTAAACAATAATCGCTACATTTACAGAAATATGCAAATGAGATAGAAAGTTCGTGGGAAAAAATTTCGCACCCGGGCTTCTCATCTGTGCAGATTGACAGCGGTCAAAGCTGGGACAAGCGAAATAATGCATCCTTCAATATAAGTTAAAGCAGGTTTGTAAGAAATGCTTTTTTGTATTTGTAGCTTTCAAATTAACACAAATCGAAACCGATATAGGCTGCAGTATTTTTATTGATTCAATATCACATGGCGAGAAAAAATAAAATCGTGGTTTCCATTAAATTTTGTTTGGAGGTTAATATAATTAATATGCTGATGAGTGTAGTTTAACAGATCCATCATAATCAGTTGCATAAAATCCACAAGGCAAACAATACACGATAATATCATTTCATCTTGTAAAGTTTAATCAATTTTCAGTAGCAAATCGAGAGGGTCATAGTGCCCAACTACTTTTCCAATAAACTTTATTTTTGTTTTATTACTAGACACATTCAAATGGTGACTGACAAACTACCCCGGAGGCATAACTGTGTGTGAGAAGGAGGGTTGCAATTTTTTTTACCTCAATATAAAATTCCTCGCATAGCTCTGTTGAAATAAACCATCACTGTGATATAAACATAGGCAGAAAGGTGGAGGAGCGTGGCTTATTGCCTGCAATAAGTTTAGTCTGTAGCGTAGCCTACATCTGCTCAAGATGTTTGTCAAAATATAGCTTAGCAAAGCATCAAAATATTCCATCCCAGTGTGAATCAAAAACTCCCCTAGAATTGACATAAGCCTTCTTTCTCATTGTACAATGCAATAGGACTTTGTGAAAACAACGGTTGTATAGAATTCTACGTAAACAGGTTTAGGTTGTTAAAACTTTTTGTTAAATTTCGGTTGTTCCTTTCACAGATGAGCCAAACACATTTATTTTCAGGCTATAACATAGTTGGCTACAGCCCAACTATAACACCGTTGCTCCTAAAAGTATTTGTACGCAAATTGAATGCGAAGACGGTCTTCCAATCAGAAATGCAGTTAAGAGCACCTGCTTCGGATGTGACATCAAGCAACGACGTAGGCTACTGGTTATCTCAAGACAAGCAAATAGTCTTCTCTGCAGCTGTCTGTTATGATATTGGCCAGTGCATTGCGAAAGATATCTGCTTGACTTTGCTTAAAAGAAATGACGGTCATAAAACTAAAAGTTTTGAATTAAGAGCATAGAAAAAAGCGAACATGTGTTGTCCTTTAACCACAAAGCAACAGCCGAAAGAATCAGTTTATTCCAGCAAGCTTTGGTGAACATCATTTAGGCCTACTTGGTTTGTACGGTTCATCAGGAAATGCACGATATGCCGTTGTGAAGACAGAAACAATGGGAAAGTACTTCCTGGTGTCACTATAAAAATATGACAGCAACTTTCGGGCCTTACTGAAATATGTTGCTCTCTGTGATGGTCATATTTTGAAAAGCAATTCAAAAAAACGCTGTAAGCATTTAACTTCGTCCGTAAAGTCAACCGAAATCAAGCACTGATACAGTTGCGTTGCATGAACACAATCCTTTCAAAAATTACAATTTGATAAATCAAAGTGGCTTTTGCAGTTTACCCTGTCGACGATAAAACCACTGATCAGAAGAAAAAAGAGCAACTATTGGTAGTTGTTCGCCATTTAGATTAAGAACATGGTGTGGGGGACTTTCGAAGGTTTATGAGGGTAAACAAACTGGCAAAAGCTGGAATATCCAATGATGTCAACTGTAATAGAACAATTGCAATTACTGTACATTTTCCTTGGCTTTGGTAAGGATTCAAATTTCGAAGAAGTCAGTGTCTTTAGTGATTGTCTAGCCAGAGTGAAACGCTCATGCTCTGATACGAGTTGAGCAGCCAAAACGCTAAATTTAGTCAAAGGCTACATAAATCGAGCTTGGTTCAGTAAATATGAAATTAGCGGAATGGTGTAACTAAGCTATAAAAAATGACATAGTTCTTTCATTCTTTTGGGTAAAGGAAGCAAGTTATGGAATTCAATTACGAAAACTATTGCAACATGCGAAAAAACAAATGTGATGAAATTGAAAAGAATCGGCAATTTTTAGACATAAGGTGGACGAGTTAATGCTTTTTAAAAGGTTACCTGCAATGAAGACAATTGCACAACTTCCATTGTGACAAAATATTGGTAACGCACAGTGAAAACAAAACTAATTGCACATTTGTAATTGCACTTTTCAGTAGCCTACTAGATCACTTTCTCAAAACAAATAAAGATTCTACAACAGAAGTTTCAATCATCATCAAAGATCGACATTTTCAGGTGTTAAATGCAAATTCAAGATACACTCGCACTTATTTCAAAGATTCAAGCTAATGACCGAAACAATGTAGATACACTGTAGGAGCGACATAACGCTGCAAAATAATATTGGCATAGCATTGTGTTCTCTTCGTCTGGCTGCAAGAAAGAAAAAGAAAATAAGATAACCGGCAATAGCTGAGAGGAACACAACACTATTTCGCATGTATCCTTATTACTGTAAAGGCATAATGTACTGTCATGCCTAAGACGCAGCGCAATGGTAATTACGTAGCAAGGAACATCAGTTCGAAGATAACGCAGGGCCTTGGTAAGAATACCACAGACTGGTGATTTTGATATGGGAACAAGTAGTAACGTAAAAAGAGAACACTCTTAATTCCATTGATAACCATCCAGTTAATCACAAAGCAAATACGGAAATCAGCGACGTCCAGTAGGCTACTGTATTATCAGAAAGAGCAGGCAGGATTTCGAAACCATCTGAACGCTTATCATATTAATTGTTAACGTCTTGTTCTTTTTTAGGGGGAGAAAATGTATAGTTGTGTCTTGCTAATGTATATTGTTTTAATTTACTAAATTATTTCTTTGAAAGTGTCTCACGTTATAAAAATTGATAACGTTCTGCTAAGTTCATGGTTGTCTAATTCGTTTACATGACGCTTGCTCGCGGAGCAAAACTGAACTTATTTAATATACAGGGTTGATCGGTTAAACCGGGGCGGTTTAAACCGGTTAAAACCTGGTTTAAACCGGGCAGTTTTGACCACCTATTGCTGGTCAAAACCCCTTTAGTGTATGAATCAAGTTGCTTTTCAATTGAATTAAAAGTATTACTCTCCATGTTATTAGTAATGATGTTCAAATATATTTTGTTTTGATCAACATAACCTAAATGCTGGATTTGGAACAAAAAATATTCAACTTCTCTGTTTGTTTTTGATATTTCAATCAGTCGGTTATTTTAATTACTGAGAAAATTCAAATTCTAAAAATAAGTTTCTGATGAACCAAAAAATGCTTGGTAGAACGATGAACAATTTGCACAGCCAACAGAAGTACAAGAATTTATTCCAACAATTTTTTTATGAAAAACATTTGCCATCAAATCTTATCCAGTTAAAATAAAACAATGCGAATGCATATTCTAAGACGCTTTAAAAATTAAAGACAGGATAGTTTATGATTCGTTCTTTGAAGCAAAGTACACGTCAAGCCAAGAAAGGATTATCGGAAAAGGAACAAGTTGTTATGCCTTATGCCTATCTACTTTATGTAGAACACCTCAATTGAACAATTGGAATTAACAAGTCTCTCCAGTATATTCAAATGCTTCATTCACCAGTCAATTTCATCTTTTCTTTCTCCCTCATCTTCTACCATCTCCTTCACATTTTCAGTGATTTTCTGGCGAACACGATCAAGCAACTCATTACAGGGTTTTGACCAGTCAGATCAGGGTTTTGACCGATTAAAACCAGGTTTAAACCGCTTAGTCGTCAAAACCCAGTTTTGACCACTTAGAGATCAACCCTGTTAATATACGCTCCTCTCTTCCCATGAACCTGTGTGAAAGACTTATTCTGTATATTGTACCACATTTTAAATATATACGTATATGCTCGTCTCTGCACGATGTGGTTACAGTACCTCAAAGCTTGAGTGGAAATGTAGGGTAAAAGCATAATGTTACGTCTTACAATGGTAATTACGCAGCACCATGCGCATACCTGTTGTTGGACGACGCAATGACTGTTACGTGAGCAGTAACCGAGGTTGACTATTCAGTATTCATTAAGTGCTGCTACAATTTCAGTTCTCAACATTTTGAAATTGTAACAGGACTTTATGGGTTTGGAGTATACAGGGTGTCCATCATAAAGTCATGTTACAATTTTAAAATTTTGAGAAGTGAAATTATTAGCAAATTTGCTCACACTGCGTGAATCCAGACAGCAAAATCCGTCATGTTTGCATTGATTCTACGTCTACAGACGTCGGTTAGGGAAAAAGTTGTCATCCTTCATACCATGTGACTGAGAAAGGCCTCCTCAATCAGCTACAGCTTCATTTCTTGCAAATCCAGTTGACTACCTCCGATATTATTTTGATAAACCCTTTTAGAAATGATTGCTTATCAATTAAATCTTGACTCGGTCTAAAAAATTCCAAACAAACCGCTATGTTTGACTGTAAAGGAACTGGAACAATTTTTAGGAATGGTAATTTACATAGACTGCACTGAAGTGTATCGCAATGGAAATGTAGCCGATGTCATGTCACGTGGCAGGCGGGAGGAAATCAAACAGAACATCTATTTTAATGATAATGGTCTGCTGCAACCCTCCTATAATGAACCAAATTTTGACTGCATTATCAAAAAAATTTGAGAGAACATCTGCAAAAAAAAATCCAACGTACTCTTCAAAATCAGTATCTTTACGTGGATGAACAAATTATACCATATAACGGAAAGCACAACTGCAAACAGTACACTCCTAAAAAGAGCAAAAGTTGGGGATACAAGATTTTGTGCTGACAGATAACAAAGGCATTTTCTATAACTTCGATATTTATTGCGACAAAACATTTCCTGCAGCTGGTTTTCCAGACATCAGAGCAAGTGGAAACAGTATTGCAAATGGCCTCCAATGTCCCACCAAACAAAAATTACAATATGTTCTTTGATAACTGGTTTACTGGTGAGACTAATATGTGAACTGAACAATGTTGAAATTTCATGTGCAATGCAACTACAGCAAAACGATGTTGCCTCAGGTTAACAAACCCTTAAATCTTCTCCATCATAATATAAACATAACTACACCCAATTTTCAGCTATAAGGTTGTCTAGGTAGTAATAAGTTCACCAAAAAATATGTACGTGTAAAAAGTGGGAAATGGTTTGGTTTGTAAATGACACAAAATGTTTGGGAACCTTATCAATCTCCAAATGTATATTGTGTCGAAAATTCTATTGGGTTTGTGGTCTGAAAAGTGCGTACAACTACATAATATAGCCTATTGTGTTGTAAGAATTTTGTTGTTAATAAACGTTTTTGCATACTTGTGATTTTGCATCCTAAAATTACTGCAGTGGCTTGGGTTTGGAACATTTATGTCAGTGACAGTAGGATAATAATTGTCTTAGTGTTACACAGTGGCCTACTTAATAATGTATATACTTATTCTTTGGTATTTTTGCATCTACATATAATTTAACAAATTTTTGAGGTGGCTACGCTGGCGCGCGGAATGGCCCGTTTCGGTGAGTCCGATTCGGTGAGTCTGATTCGGTGAGTCCGATTCGGTGAGTCCGATCCCTTAACGGGGGATTTTTTCAATTTTTTTTTTTAAATTATCGGGTACCGTAGCCTAATTATCATTGCCGTTTTAGGGGTTAGAGGTTAGGAACTCACCGAATCAGACTCACCGAATCGGACTCACCGAATAGTAGCAGACCCCTGGCGCGATGTGTTTACAAGCTCAAAATAGCAACAATCCACATAATTATGTGCCAAAAGCGTCTGGAAACTAAATATCATAAAACCACTTTATATTTTTGGTTGAACATTTGTGTCACCATCACCACACACAAAACAACACATATATGCCACCAACATTTTTGGGTCATTTGGACATATTATACTTAACTAAACTGTTTACTTTAAGTAGTTGTACTTTTGTGCCACATGTTTATTCTTTATAAAAGTTGTTCTTTGACACGTATGTTGTTCGTATTGAGATGTGCAACGTCCATACCATGGATAAAATGCACTACTAGTTTGTAAGAAAACAAATCAATAGCTTTTTTTCCCTAAAAGTCTGAACCTTAAAACATATGTTTATGTTTATATATTAAAATTATGTGTATATATTAAAATTATATATTATATTATATATTATATATAATATTATATATTATATTAAAATTATGTTTATATATTATTATAAAACATGTTTATGTTTTAAGGTTCAGACTTTTAGGGAAAAAAAGCTATTGATTTGTTTTTTTAGTGATTACTTTCTGTATTAGGTTGATCGCCCATTTGAGGAAGTGTCACTGTCATACATAGCCGTAGGAGATGGGGGGGCAGGGGGGGCGGTCGCTCCCCCGCTGAAAAAAAAAACGCCGCTAATTTGGGAAAAAATCTGCACTTATTTGGGCAAATCAATCTTATCATGATATTTCGACATTTTACCAGTTTAGAAACTTTACGTAATTGTTATAATTTGTGAGATATATACATTAATATTTTCCAATCAATGTAAAATGCATTTTCATCGATTTTGAAAATTGTTGCATGTGGTATTGCAATTTGGGCACAATGATAAGTTTCGATTCAACACCACCTGCAAAAAGTAAAGTGTAAAAGAACATAATTGGCAAGCAAAGTTAAGCTTATTAGTACCGATATTCACCAGCATGTAGCCTACATAGGCTGCATTTCTTCACAGGTGAGATTTCTAAGCTTGCTGGGTAGCCTGCTAATAACCTTATGAGGTTTTTGCTTATTACTTTATGTGCATTTTGTATGTAATATATACATTAACATTTTTTTTATAATGTTAAATGTAGTGTCATCAATTTTGGAACTTTTGTATTTTTTATATTGCAATTTGGGCAGAATGTTAAGCTTCGATTCACGATTCAGTATATATCTGCAGAGTGTCAATGTAAAAAAATGCAATTAGCAAGCAGAGGTACCGGTAAGCTTATCACTGAAGTTCATTTGGAATTAGGATATACACTACGGTATATTTTTTCGCTGGTGGAATTTTGAAACCCTGCTTTGTACTGGTAATCTTATGAGGTTTTTTGCTTCTTTCTCTATATTCTACTAATGTATGATAGCCTATTTATTTGTAAAAATATTTGGGCAAAAATGTTCAGTTATTGGGCAAATCAATCTTACCATGAGTTTTCAAAATCTTTCTAGTTTAGGAATTTGTTTATAGTGTTGCATTTTGTATGAAATACATTTAACATTTTTTTTAAATGTTAAATGTAGTGTCATCAATTTTAAAACTTTTGTATTTGGTATATTGCAATTTGGGCAGAATATTAAGCTTCGATTTAGTATATATATGATATATATATCATATCTGCAAAATGTAAAATAATGCAATAAGAAGGCAGAGGTAAGCTATTACTAATAATCATTAGGATATACACATTTCTTCATTGGTGGAATTTTGAAACCCTGCTTTGTACTGGTAATCTTATGAGGTTTTTTGCTTCTTTATCTATATTCTACTAATAAATTTATTTGTAAAAATGTCCAGTTATTGAGAGAATCAATCTTACCATGAGTTTTGAACATCTTACCAGTTTAAAAACTTTGTATATTGTTATAGTGTAATATTTTGTATGACATACATTAAAATTTTCCCATGAATGTAAACAGTGCCATCTTCAATTTTGGAAAATATTGTATTTGGTATGTTGCAATTTGTGGAGAATGTTAAGCTTCGTTTTAGTACCTGTGAATTTTCCAGTGTTTGATTTCATGTTTTTGTGGGCTACAGTTGAATTGTTTTCTATAAAAAGAATTTTTTGTATTAACTGCTGTTTGTGTTTACTGGTCCTAGGGTTGATATGCTCAGCTATTTACCATGAATGACACAGTATTATAGCAATCAATGATCAAATATACAGGCAAGTGTTATGTTGTTTTGGCATCCAATTCATGCAGTTAATATATCGGGCAATGTAGATAGTATGATATTGATGATGTTGTCTGTATTTTCTGCCAAGGATTGAGTTTGAAACTATTACCTATAGCAGGGGTCGGCAACCTTTCTTCAGTCGCGGGCCAAAACAAAACTGCGCAGATGTCAACGGGCCGTACAAGTTTTCCATTTGCACTTCCGTTTTCTTTACTTTTCATAATATTGTTAAAATTGGCGTTCTTATCAGAGTATCTCCATATTTAGCTACTATAGGCTTATATAGATTAATATAAAGAAAATTAGTAACAATTGGTAACGAAAAACACCAAGTACTTTATTTATTGACAGCACAACATTAATGTGATATTTGATGTTGTTTCCTGCTAGAAAGTTTCTGAAGGTCAGGTGATAGGTTGGATGAGGCAAGAATCATAACATCTTGCAAGTGGTCATCAGTAAGTTGTGTTCTCAACTTGCCGTTAAATATACGGTTAATTGACTATTACTAACGCAACTCATGTAGCCTGCAACTAGCATGCAGTAAATAGGCTAATATAACCGGACTTCAAGGTGAAACTGCCAAGTACCTTGATGCTACCTTCTGCAAGCTTAAGCTAAATTTTGCCCCAAACCTAGTTTACTATAACAAAGCGACCCGTGATCGATAGGTCGCGGGTACAAAGGCGCTTTGTGATAATTTCCTATGCTTGGTGGATTCTAACAAGCAGCAAATTCTTCAAAGACAAGAATCACTTGTTGAAAAAAACGGAAAAATGGAACTGGGAGTAAATTATAACTCTAAAAAATAAAGTAATTTAAAAGTCTGGACCGGCTGTCACTAAAAAGGCCAATTCCTGCTTCCTAAGCTACACATATTTCTAAATTATCAACCTTCAAACAAACTAATTCTTAAAACTTCAAATCTATTAAACTATCTGTCAGGCCTGCAACGTCGCTCTCTCTAAAATGCAGTTCGCAGAGAAAGAATATCAAGGAAATTCAAAATGGCGACAATGCCCTAACTAAGCATTGTTGCGGCATAAGTACACAGGCTACGTGATTACAAGTGAGCGTTACGGATAAATATGGAAAAGTAAAAATTGCGAAAGTTTTACATAACATTTAGTAATCTTAATTCGGTTATGTAAAACCAAATGGCAGCATAAAATAATGGGATGTTCGTTTTGGCCCGCCAACTACAATTTGCAAAAATGCTGCGGGCCGGATAATTTTGCTTGGCGGGCCGGATCCGGCCCGTGGGCCGTAGGTTGCCGACCCCTGACCTATAGGATAGGCCTATGAGTTGTTTTAGTTCAGTGCCTACGATTTCAGTAGTTGCTTCATCATGAACTTAAAATATCTTGGTAATGATGTTAATGAAAAAACATTGGCTACAACTTCACTGTAATGAGATCAATATTCATACTAATTAATAGCAACTTAGCTTTCTTTAAAGGTGCAAATTTGATGCTCATAGTATGATAAATTGTCGAATTCTTTTCAGGTTGCAAGGTTTTAAGTAGCATGGAGTAAGTAATGTTACTTTAGTTTGATGAGTAAATAGGTTGTCATTTTAGATTTTTTCAATGCAAATTTACGAACCTTGAGTCTTGAGATTTTGAAATGATCTGAGGGCATGGATATTTAGCCACTGCTGTCCAGTTATTGTTGAATTCTCAGTTTAATTTGTTGTTGAATCCAGTTAGGCCTGTATATATATATACATATTTTTGTGCCACAAGAAAATTATTTCAATTTGATGGTTTATTAAGTGTAAAGTTAATTCAGCCTTGTTTTGCTGCCTGTGTTTTTATAGTACACTGCCAAGTTGATGAATGTTTTTTGAATTTGATGACTTATTTCAATTTGATGGTTTATTTAGTTTAAAGTTAATTCAGTCTTGTTTTGCTGCCTGTGTTTTTGTACACTGCCAAGTTGATGATTGTGGAGTTCTTAGACTACACTATCTCAGAGGTTGTGAGTAATATTGTGTTTTTCACAATATGTTTGCAAAGGCAAAATTTGGGCAAAGTTTGGAAAATTTGGGCAAATTTTGTTCGCCCCCCCAAAATTTTTTACTCTCCTACGGCTATGCTGTCATAGTACCAGATCGCCTTTTCCGGTTAGTTTTTCTCACTTTTGAACTACTAGTTTGTTTGATGTACTTTGATGACATTTCATCAATTCGATGAATTGAATAGGTATTGAAAATTAACTTGCCAGGCTGGGTTTACTGAAGGATCAGACGAAGCAACTTATCAATGAGAAACTTTACCTAGAAATTTTGGTATAGTTTGATAAACATGCTTAAAATAATAATGCATTTTAGCTTATTTGAGCTTGAAAGCATTATTTTACAAAGATGAACAAAACAAGGCCGAGTTTGTTAAAATTTGCTGTGGTTATGGCCCTAGTTATTCGCCTAAGGTACCACATGTCCTTTCTGCACTATACAGTACATATGTTGTATTAGTGTAAAGATGCAAATTTTTTTTCTTGCTAGAAAAACAAAAAAGAACATCTCTCTCTCTCTCTTGGTCAATATTGCTAGAATTCTAGATCCGCTACTTAATTCAATGAACTGCTAACGATAACATCTGCAGTAACTACACTGCAAGTTTACGTCATTTCATCAAATGATAAAATTAAGACAAAATCAATGTCAAATCATTCAGAATCAAAACAAACTCAAGGCAGTATCAGTTATAATAAATTTAAAGGAATAACACTCTATTATATATATAATTGTTTCTTTGCAATTTTCACATTTAACACTGACAACCAAATAGTATAATAAAAAAATTCAATTTTTGACTGTAATGCATTGATTGGAGTTCGTCTATAATAAAACCCATGTATGACTTGTACGTATAATTAAAAAACAGTGACTAAAATGAGTGTAAAAATAGCAAGTACAATGCAAAAATGTTATAAAAAAAACATTTTTTTCAGCTTCACACCAAACTATCTTTTCTGAAGTTACTGTTTATTAAATCTGAGTAAATGTATAATTTTTTCAATGAGGTATATACAAATACATACAATTCTTGTAGTATCATTTAAAATAGTTCAACGTATAAGCTACGGTACATAACTGGAATTTAAAAATCTTTTTTTTCTAAATAGTTCTAAAGTACCGGTATACAATATATATATATATACAGTATATAACTTAATAAGATCAATGTAATTATATATATTTTTAAAAACTTCAATTTCAGAATTGTATAAATCATCAATTATATACATGCTGCATTGCAACTACAGTGTATAACTGTATAAGTTGCTTTCAAATACACCAACCTATCTTGACATCAACCTGCAAGCAGGCAGAAGCAGTAAATATTATACAACTACAATGCAAACAAGCCTTAGTCATTATCAATAATGTTGGAACTATACTGCTTGATAAAATGTAGGTTTTCTTTTTCAAAAAATACACAATTTTGTTTGTATATATTTAATTTAAAAATAACTACCGTTATGCCTAATAAATAAAGCATTTAGATGACACATTACATATTTCTGTACAATGATAAACAACAGTGTTGGTTAACATAAACAAAGTTCTTTGAACATTATTATTTATTCATTAGATACGGTATCCCACAAGTATAGGCCTATGGTTCAGGAAGAAAATCTGGTCCACTGAAAAACTTAATTGCAGAAAAAGGCATGTTTTATAGTCTGTGTCTTACCAGTCATACAGGCAACTGAATGATGCACTCTGTTCCTGAATATTTTGGAAGATTTAATTCATATTTTCCCTCAAGGGCTTTTGGAACAAAACGTCCACCCAAAAAATGAAACCGTCCTTGAAAAAAAGCAGCACAACGTTTTGGAGCAGTTAGAGAAATGAGACAATCAGGCTTAATATACTTCTCATCTGGATCTCCTTTCTCCACATCCCACCCAGATGGAATATCAATGCTGCAAATTGGTGTCTCATCAAGTTGAGATAAAGTGTTCATAATGGAATCAAATGGAGGTCGAATACCAGATTCAGGATTGAAGCTAAACCCAAATATGGCATCAATAACGCATTTGTAAGTAGATTCAATTTCGTCTTCTTTTGGCATTTCCGTTATAAATTTAACCCCCATTTTTTCACACTGAGTGACGAGTCCATGAACTAATGCTCTGTTTGGCCTTTTAGGATAAAGTACAGTAGGGTTGTAGCCAAATAAAAGCAAATGACGAGCACAAACAAGCCCATCTCCACCATTATTTCCAGGTCCACAAATCAACAAAATATTCCCATTTTTGTTTTCTTGTGAAATAGGATAAGCCCTTGCAACAGCATGAGCACAGCTCAAGCCAGCTAGTTCCATTAATTGATCAATACTAAATTCATATTCAGTAAAAAGTTCCTGATCTATATTCTGTGCTTCTTGTTGACTGAGAAATTTTAACGGATTAACTGCAGGCATTGTAGAAAGAGCTTTAGAATGAACTTTTAAATAATCAGCTTTAGTTTCACATTTACTTAGCAACACTGCTGGATAGGATACATGCGCTTTAAATGCAATAGGAAGATGAAAGAGAGCACTCAAAGTTACAATTTTATTAGCAGCACTGACATATTTCATTTCAAAAAATACTTAAGTTGCCTGATAAAAGTTTTAAAAATTAAAACGAGCTAACTTTACACTGACTGGTCTAGCTGCATGTAATATATCAGTAATATACAAAGTTAAAATGTACATGTTAAAATTTGCCTCTGACACTGGCATGAATTGAGCAAGTCACTCAATGTGTAAGTTAACATTTGACAATGATCTTAACATGATTCTCATTTCTCGTAATACTATATATTGCAATAAAATTATTTAGTCTAGGCTAGCACTATTGTTGCCGCACAAGTGACAAAGCACTCATTACATTAACTGAACACAAAATAAGTTGATATCTCCATGATGCTTAATCTAAGTTATATATTATCCAGAATTTAGCTTAATTCTTGAAGATGTTGTGATTTTAGTTGAAACAAATAACTTTTAGCAAGTAGGCAAAACCCTTACTCAGAACTTCTCACAAAAACCTAACAACGTAAATGAATTTAAAATCAATTTAGTGGTAATTTTACTGATGTAAACATGCAAAGCAGCATGCACATGCAAAAACAAAGCAGTTTAAATTACAACCAAAATAAAAAAAAAGTTGACATTGACTTCATACATCTGGCTTTTTGCAGTTTCCTGCTTATGCATGTATACGTTTGCTAATTTTGTACCGTACCATATTTATAATGTAACATGATACAATATTAGCTCACCGTCCAAACTGTTTGCAAAAAATAACCGCATGCCATTATTTAAGTTTTTTTTTTTTTTTTTTTTTTATAACTATAGATAGGCCTGCTTGGCATCGAAACAAGGTCTTTCAAAACCAAAGTCTTGGTCTCAAGGAGCCTGCTTGCACTTGCTGCGCTTATGCTGAAATGCCACAGCACATCTACAAAGCAAACCTTTTTTGTTTCAATTTATCCTATGCACAAGATGTGCTAATTCCGCAACTCAATCGATAAACGAAGTTCTTGGCAATTGCATGTAACGATCAAATTGTGCAACGGCAGCCTGCACAAGTGTACGTCTGGACGCAATCAGTAATGTAGTGATCACTACAATTACTATACTACACTACACTGCAATTGACTACGTGAGGCTTCTGGCCTCAATTGCGACAACCATTTACTCCTCATGATAATGAAAGAAACACATCATTTAAGTGTCTCGCTATTCTAACCAATCAATCGTCGTCTTTGCGATCATAAGTAAGCTTTATTGAGTGTACTCACTTTGCCACTCACGCAACTAAGCTTTCCGTGATGGCTGACATAAGCACAAAGAAAGCAGGAAGCTGAGCTTGTAGTGATCAGCAAGCTTGCACAGCAATAACTAGCCACTGAAAATTTGACTTGGCAGCGCCAATGGCTGATCGAAAAGTTTTGGCTATGATGCGAATGAACTAGTTACCTGTAGCTTAGTTTTTCAGTTTAGTCTACTCAGTTGAAAAGTGACTCGCGTTTGCACTGCGGTCAAAGTGCGCTCCAATATAGTAGCCCACTGGTCAATGGCGAATGGTATTTTTACAGCTTACATGTTTCTACGTTCATAAGTGCTTGAACAGCTTATAGCCTTATGGAATAGCTTATGTGTAGCCTAATGAATATACATAGTGAGTTTTATTGTGGAGCTTGTTTCAATTTGTAGGCTATATTAGGGTTGCCATACCGTCCGGAAAATTCCGGACATGTCCGGAATTTAGGGTTAAATTTTGCGTCCGGGAGGAATTTTAAAAAATGCTCAAATGTCCGGAATTTTATGATGGGCGTTTTGGGGGAATATAAGATATATCAATATTTTTCTATTTACACAATTAAAACTGAACAACTGAAAGAATGCTGTGAATTTGCAAATTATGAATACAAGAGACTTCTCTCTCATAGCAAGACTCGCTGGCTCTCCTTGTTTCCTGGAATTTCAAGATTGTTAGAAATGTTTTCATCCCTGAAGTCCTACTTTTTGTCACAAGAACATCCACCAATAGTTATTAATCGGTTCTTTGAGAATGAAATGATCGAGTTATACCTTTGGCATATGCACTCACTAATGTCCGTGTTTCATGGACGTATTCAAGTAGTTGAGAGAGAAAACAATTCCGTTGCAGAAGTGCTAGAAAATTTGGAGCTGGTTCATAATGTGCTTGTGGAAAGGAAGAATGAAAACTTTATGTCTTTGAAAGTTAAAACGCTTTTAGTTGAAAAAAGAGAAGAGGGATATGAAGATGAATGTAACAATTTTCTTTCCGAAGTTGCAAACCTCTATGAGAGATACTTGGAGTACCTGTGCAAATGGATGAAACCAATGGAAAAGTTTGCTTGTTTTAAATGGATGACCTTGAACGATATACCAAGTTGGGAGGATGTAGAGCCTTGCCTTGGATATCTGATTGGTAAAGGGGTTGATGTGGACGATGCAAAGTGCTTTGACCAAATCTGTAACTTGAAGCAGTTTGTGGAAAGTTACCTACAGGACGAAGAATTTATTAAATTGCCAACGCATAAGACATGGTGCAAATATTTCGATCAGTCTACGAACATCACATGTCACTCAGAAATTTTAAGGATTGTACAGTTTTTCTTTGCTGTTACATCCCACAACGCCAATGTAGAGAGAGTCTTTTCACTGATGCAAAGTCAGTGGACTAAAGAAAGAAACAAGTTGCGACTATGAAAGGCATATTGACTCTTCAATATAATTTCAAAGATATGTGCTGTAGTGAATTTTTCTCATTTTGAAATCACATAAGGCCCTATTGAAAAGAATTAGATTTTCAGAAAAATATGCATCGTCGGAAGAGTAAATTTGTAGTGACTTGACTTACAAGCGTGACTTTAATTTGTTTTAAGCATGTAATTGCTGTTCTTCCTTTTTCGGCACAACCTAATTCTCATTATTATTTTTCACTCTGAACTTGAGATTTTTTTCAGTGATGGTCCGTAGCTATATTTAGAAAGTGCTTACCCTGCCTGGTGTGAGATTCTGCTCGTGACAGAAGACAATACTTTTCATTTCGGTAGCCGGCGCTTTAGCATGAGTATCGTACAACTTTGGCAGCTTTAGCATTTCGGTAGTGCATGGTCTCATGAAAATAGTCATGCTCTGTCCGGAATTTTGCTTTTTCAAATATGGTAACCCTAGGCTATATACTCATCTATCGAAATCAAGGCTTTGTCAGCCCGAGAATAAAGATTCAAAACCAACCAACCAACAACGAAAATTCCATGCGAAGTGAACAATAATATTAAGATCCTAAAATACTGGAAAGGGGGCCTAGAGTGCCCCTAAAATAATGGTATTTTTTCTTTGCATGGACGTCGTTTTTTGCGTGTGTTATATTTCAGTATTAGCATAGCCTATGTCGTTTTGTTTAAGACCCACACTTTGTAATCAGTTCAGTTTGTTTTTATTTCAGACTATCACAACGAGAAAATAAACAAAACAATATATGACAAAACATAACATAGGTCCAGAAAAAGGTAGAAATGACAAAACGCGGACGTTATAGCGTGCATGATACCAAAGCAGGACAATCAGTTTAAAATATGGCACGGTCGCAACACCTTTTTAACTAGATTCATAATTCATTCAATCTTAATTAAAAACTAGTTTTCCACCCTATATAACTTAGCACTGCACGATTGAGTTTAAAATTCAGGTTACTTTGTTTTAACCGTTAACTCAGTTGGTTAAGCGCCCGATTTTATACAGGAAGATGCTTCAAGATCAAGCGGCGTAGGTTCGTCTCACGGGGAATGTTCTTGAGCAAAGCATTTTAGACCTGGTGGCTATTTAGCGGCACCTAGTGGATGGAATAATTGACAAACAACAACATTTCGACAATCAGAAATATCACTCTGCCAATCTCGGTAACCGAGTCTGGGTCAGTTGTCAAAGCCTCTACAAGTGGGAAGTGGTTTATAAGAAACTGAAAACACGCGTTTCCTACGCGCCTGATTAAAGTGATTAGGTCACGCGATGAAGCAAGCGAGAAAATTTTGCCAAAACGGAAAAACATTAGATCTACTTTTTTCTCGTTTTTGGAGGCACGGGGCAGCAGCAAAAGACTTGTAGGCCTATAATGATGAGTCATCGAATTAAATGCTCTCATCTTTGTGTCTCAACCAAATCCATTTTCACATCATACGTAGGCCTATAATCTGAGTGCAGGATTGGAAGTAACGACTAGTTGTCACTATTCGATAGCGTTATTCGTTGCTTTCTGAATATCGAATGCTAATACCCATTTCTTTTAAAAATAAATATTGAATGCGCGTTATTCACTGCTTTTTTATGCAAGCACGAAATCATTATTCGTTTTTCACTAATCGATATTTAGGAGAACTGCTGAATCATTTTTTGTTGTTCACTTACTTCGTCGTCAAAACGAATTTACGAGATTTAGTTTTCGTATTACTATCCGACCTAGTCCCCATCCGGTTTTCGAACTTTAAAGGATTAAGGAAAATTTTGCGGCAACATAGTTCAGAAGACCATGCCAGTGAGAGTTGTTAACAGTGTTGCCAAACTTGCTGTTTCCCTCAAGTTTGGGCTTGTTTTTTTGAGTTCGTGGATTGCTTGTTTTTTGGCCAGTCAATTTTTAGTAATCGTTATTCATTGCTTTTGTTTGGTATCGATAGCGGAAAGTCATTGCTTTTTTGGGCACTATCGAATAGTGAAATAGTCATTGCTTTTTGATTAACGACTTCCAACCCTGTTTGAGTGCCACAAGGGCCCAAATACTTTCAATGTTCGCAAGCGCTTTTATCAATTAGGCTACTTTTAAAATCCTGTTAACTACTTTGTTTTGCCCGAGAGAAAAAAGAATAAAAGCCTTTTTAACTTACCAACCCATGGAATGATGCTAATACTTTCTTTTTGCAGTAACTCTTTCGCTTGTATCGCCTGAAGTACAGGAGTCGAGTTTGATCACATTCATCGTGACTGGCACGTGTTTGTTCGCAATATTATACACTTGAGAGTAATTCTGACATATTTGTCTTCAGTTCCTTAGATCCAGCATATGTATTTACAAAACACCCGAAATGATATCTACGTACGAATACTCTGCTGCCCCCATGAGAAGAATGAACTTTACATACAATGAAAAAACACTTTTGTTAGGGCTGGTAAGTACCCAAACAACAAAATCCGTCATTTTTACACGGTTTCAACGTTTACGTTGAATCCATGTAAAAATGACGGATTTTTCGGACTGAGTAAAAATTTATTATTCAATATGACGTCGACAACGTAAAAAAATTAACAGGCTGCTCTGTTGGCACCAGGGTTGGATTGAATGTAATTAATTAAACATTTTCATGTACCGGTAATAATAATTGTAATAAAGATTGCTTGTTGTTGTAATCGTAGCCTAATTTCAAAAAATATTGGGCCAAATCACAGTTACATTTGGGAAGTTACAGGTATTATACCAGCACTTTTGTTGAGCCGCTAGATGGGGTTCAAAAGGAACTTCTATAGACCTATTGCAACCTAATCTTTATCAAATGCAAATCTACTGATCTTTGATATAATAAACTGTAAAAATTCATCGATGAACATAAATATTGAAACAATAAATACTACTAATACTACAGAAAGTGCTCAATGCAAAGCAAAAAAAGCCAAGCAGAACAAATTAGCCTACATCAAATATAGTTATTACTTTCCAAAACTTCTACAGCCTGTTTCACCATAAAGGGGTTCAGTAGATCCTTATTTAAACGGAATAATAATAAAATTTTATTTGAATAAGGATCTTCTGGTGATCCCTTTTTTTAGTGAAACAGGCTGTTGAGGTTTTGGAAAGTAATAACTATCTTCATGGCCACGCTATATTTGATGTAAATATTGAAACATTTAATTTTCGTAATTGAAACGTGCAATTAAATACATTGGAAATAGTAACTGTAATTTAAAAATTACATAT
Organism: Aplidium turbinatum; assembly: GCF_918807975.1. NCBI lineage: Eukaryota > Metazoa > Chordata > Ascidiacea > Aplousobranchia > Polyclinidae > Aplidium > Aplidium turbinatum. Next base: position 10,414,581 of record NC_137486.1, read on the forward strand.
TAATGTAGGCTAGTGTAATTAAAACCTTGACGGTGTAACTGAACTGAAAACCATGTAATTGATCCAACTCTGGTTGGCACTTCTTCAACCCGAAAATTAGATATTTTCCAATTGATTTGACATCTGCTGACGTTCGGCTTCAATTTTTTACATTCAATTACATCAGTGAACAATAGAAACAATGGCTGTGTCAGGAAATATAACTTTTTCAAAGGAGTAGTTTTCCCGACTTTGTTAGATAACTGAAGGATTTTGCAGGTGGAAAAAAGCAAGTGTTGGGCGGCTGAGGGCAGCCAAGAAGGAGTAGAATGGAGAAAAAAAAGTGAAGTTTGGGAAGAAATTTCTAAAAGTTTCAACATGCGCGTGGACGTGAGTTCATATCGTAGTTCAGGGTTACTTATAAGTTATTGATAAAAACTTTCTGATACTGGTTGTGTTTCAATTATAGGCTACCTGTAACGATAAAGCAATCAAAACCGTGCCCGAATAGGCCACTCCTAATACTTATTTTTGGTTAGAAGATTTTTGGTTAGAATTTATTAAAACTTTTGCTTTTCGTAACCTGCTTTGCATAGTGCCAACAACAAAAATTCGTGTAAACGATAACAAACATGTAGGCTACACTAGATAGGCTACCTTTCGATAGAGAAGCTTATTTTGTAGTTTTTACTTGCAGTGCAGACGATCCTGACGTCTGATCGGTTCTTGCAAACCCGGTATTTAACATTAAGAACAGAGAAATCTTTGTTGACTTTAGATATCTAGTTTGCTTCACAGTAAACATAGTAGCCTATGTCAGCGCCATGCTTGTATTTGGGTGCGGTTGGTCTTGAATCAACTATTATCCAGTTGAATCTTTTCTATTTGAAGAATGTTATGTTCTTGAGTTCTCCTGCAAGCATGGTTGTGTCAGAGACAGCCTCAAGGATGTGTAACACTCAGGGATTGGAAGTTTTGATGAGTGGTATGCATTAGCAAGGCCATTCAAGTTACGACGAGTTAGCTACAGAAGAATAATTACACGTATCGTATTTAACTGCTTTATAAGCAAGAACAAAGAGGATAAAAATACGATTTCACAATAACTGTATCAAATCCACACTTGTATCAGTAGTTAATTGTACTTCAATGCATGTAGTGATACATTGGCAATCCTAAAAAGTGCAGAACTACTGCAGAAGACACTAAACATGTTCCATATCCCTTGCTGCTTGCTGAGTCATACTGCGGGCTTTTAAGTTGTATACTATAGGTTACGGTCAGTAGCGTACGCAGAGATGGGAATTGAGCTATGGATTTACTGTAGGCTATATATTATCTATAACAATATTACTACATGCTTTGACAGTGAAACTTTTAATTACTGAAACTTTTTTTAAACAAGAAGCAAAGCCCAATGCCCTCCTTGGCGTACGCCAGTAGATTTCCTTCCGTGTTGGCGTAAGCTTCGCTTTGTCTTTGTGACTTAACTAAACTAACTAACTAAACGTAAACTTCGTAACCGGACCGTGGTTCAAATTTTTAAGCACGCACAACTGACAAGATCACGAAGAAGCTTTTTTAGTGCGAAGATAAATATTCTCACAATCCAGATGTTGCCTACTTGATCTGCTGAGTTTTCTCCCGTAGTTATGAACCTGGGTAAGTTATGAACGTGGATAAGCGCATTGCATTTCAATGAACGACGCCGCAGCATCAAGTAGCAGCAAAGAACGTATAAATTTAATATGTGTAACCGCCCAACCTTTTTGCTTGAATAGTTTGTCTTCCCATCCACGTCTCCTTCGGAAGTTATCCGATAAACTAACAAACAAGAGCCCATACGTTTAGTGCGATGAAGTATCAGTTTGTACTCGTTGGTCTGCCCCCCACGTTTAAAGTATTCAAACATAATTTGACGTTGTTTAAGCGTTTCTTTGCTTCGCTTAAAGTCTCTGTGCTAACTTGAAATGCGATATCAACGTTCTTAAAGAACTTTGCTATTCGGTTTTACTTGCTGACTGCAATCTCGCATATCTTAGTGACAAGTCAATATAGTTTTGTGCCTGTGTTTTCAAGATTTAGAATATTTAATGCATCTCAATACTAACCCTAATCTCAACACAAGAGTTTCACTTCCTACTTATAGGCCTACAGTATTGTTTTCAATACAACATGTCGAATTAAAGTCAAATGTACGCTCTTGAGTTTCTACCACTAGTGTGGTAACTTGGTCAATCAGCACTGATATTTCTTCATTGTTTTTTTCAGTGTTGTATCATTTGCTGTTCTTTTTTTCAATTAGTGTCTCTAAAATACTTTTGTAGCGTCGGCATATTGCTCTTTTACGCTTATTCGAGTTCACTTTGATTGTAAGCTGTATTGCCGAGTGGTGAGAGCAGTGGAAGGACACTCGAAAGGGCGCCGGTTCGACACCGCTCAAGAGCATGGGGCTATGCCTTTGGCAGGACATTTAAAGGCATGCCTGAAGATGGTCACGAAGATTGGTTTCCTTGCTTTTCCCGTCCACTTTGTTTAAATCTTCAATCACCTTGCGTAAGCCTGGATACGACAAAAAACAACGTTTATTCGATGTGTAACTGTGAGGACTGAGGATCTTTCTTGAACTAAATTGACTTTGCCTTTGCATGCGTCATGTTGGCTGCTAGTAACTGATGGCAGTCGCTAACCGTTTAGGTTAGATTTTCAAGAGATTATATTCTACAAATGCCTGCATTTACAAACAAAGTATTGAATGCAAATCAGTAGCAAGTTGTAATAAGAATTAAGTTATTTACAATTTTGTCTCTCAGCCACATGGAAATAAAATCGTCCGTGCTGTGCGTTTTGTCACTCAGTCAGAAATAAGTGAGGAGCGTTTTGAATTAAATTTTGTAACGTATAATTACGATTTATAATTGATTGCATGTCAGTATAATTGCATATAAAAGTAATTACACTGTAATTGAAAATTGTAGCGTCGTGATTGTAATTAAACTGGTCTTGTGTTCTGCAATTATTCTACCACGTGTTCCAAGCGAATCTAGCGCTTGTGTAGTTTCTCTTTTCTCTATTGAGGAGATGTAGGGGAAGGTCGGGGCCTATGATCCCCCTTTTTGATTTAGTCCCATAACTCTTTTATTTCTGAATATTTTCACCTCATATTTCATGTTGGCATAACTTGTGATATAACCTGTTGAATCACCAAAGAGAAAATTCGTATCTTGTCAGATTTTTAATGTGGAGCAAAAAATGTAAATTTGTTGAAGTGGCTCATAGGATCCAACGCGTGGGGTCCTATGAGCCACCAGTACAATCAAAAGAATAAACGTATTTACATGAATACATCGATGAATACATTTACATGAATACACAACAACACATTTGCAAGATAATGGGACGTGATAAGTTGAATATAGAGGCTTAAGTGATCATGAAACTGGAAGATTTCCATAATTTTTAAATAAAAAGATAGTAATTTCTAATAATCACATTAGGCCTACATTTTTTTTTATAAGTGACAGATTTATATAGGCCTAGAAGGCTAGAAAGTATGAAAAAAATTAAGCATGCCACAACCGTGCCATCATTTTTATGATCACAAGCTTACAAAATCGATCCATCGAATAGCCTATAGGCTACTAACAGGCTATTCACACAAGATCAAAAGCAGAAAAGTCAATCAAAATTTTTCTAATTCCCTTCACTCTTTTTGTTAACCCAGTAGTGATGGGTGGAGGAAGAACTATGACTACAGAGGAAACTGGAACAGCGATTTACCACGATGAGTTTTTTTAGCAGTTGTTCGAGGCATTATGGTCAGTTTTGTGAACTAATTTTTGAAATCGCTTATGTACAGATATAGCCTACATTTGTATCTTAAACTGTTAAACAAAAGTTGAAAAGTACACATAAACAATTTACTATAATCTTAACTAGCTTAAACATAAAAAATAAATAAACAACTTTCTAACAATAAACTAATTGTGATCTGAATTTCAACCAAGTAGGATCCTATGAGCCGGCCTCATAGGATCAGCACACAAGGTGGCTCATAGGTGCCGACTCTCCATATTGACAAATTCACATGTATTGACGCTAAACTATTAACTTCAATACTGCACTTCTTTCATTATTCCTTTAAAAAGGACACTACTTGTCACCAAATTAAACCATTTGAATATCTGTTCAAAAACTAGGAAGTTATAGTAAAATTTTCGAACCCCTCAAAATTTACTTTTTCAACATAAAAATAAAGAAACCCTCCTTTCGCTTCGAATTCTCACAGGAGATTGTCCTGGCAATTGTGGGAAATGCATTCAAGCATGAAGAAAAGATCTCGGCTGAAACGGAGTGGCAAAACTTTTTATTTAAAAAAATAGAGGGGTGGATCATAGGACCCAATATGCTCATAGGCCCCGACCTTCCCCTACAGCAATTACTGTGTAAACTAGTAGACCTGCGCTTAAAGTTTTTATGTGCGGCATATGTTGTAGTCCAGAGTTGGAATGACCATAAGAAGATAAAGCCAAGCAATGAGCGTGTTGTTTGTAGTTTTATCTGTTGATGGTTCAACAAAGTTATCTTTTCCAAAAATATTGAGTTACAATGTTTGTACTACATTTTAAATTCTGGCAGTGCTAGATGCGAGTGCATGAACAATTTAATACGTGCTGAGGTGCATAACAGTTAAAAAATTTAAACACCGATTAAATGCCGCGATAAGTAGCGTTTTAGAAGTGATAAAGAAAAGCAGCTTCTGGTTAAATGTACAGATTACTGCATAGTCTTTCAAGTCGTAACTGTGTTTTGCAGACAAGTCAGGTGTGATTTTAGTTGCTTTACGCTTTGTTATAAAATTTTTGAGCTTGTTCTCAGCTTCATATAATTGCGGTATCTAAGCGACAGTTGATAAGTGGCAAGCAATGGTGGATAATTTAACATTTATTTCAGTTTTTATAAGATGTTGATTCCCTGCCAATACGAAGAAACTTGAGACAAACCTGAGTTTTACTTATCTGTGTGAAAGGCATTAGCGTACTTTTCCTGAACATGGTCTCACAATCTGTAATGCAATACATATTTTTTAGAGAAAAAAGTTATTTTTGTAAGTTGTAAAGTTAAGATTGAGATAATTCGAAGATGGACAACCAAGAAAGCTTTGCTGAAATCAGCATTGATCCATTTCCAACACCATTGTCAGAGTTTTACATCTATGTGACTGACAATGAAGCACGCTGCAAAAACTGTCAAAAGATGTTCAGATTCTCAAGCAAAGTGACGTCAAATTTGATCACACATTTGAAAAGATGCTCTCCGTACCTTTATCCGCTATACATAAACTTAAAAAGATTGCACAAAGAAAATAAAAAGGTTAACTATTTTAATCTGCTATTTCTTTAAATTTGCGACTTAGATGTGTGTAGAAATGAACTCTATTCATCGCTTACATTGTTTTGGGTTTAGCGTTTTTAACTCTTGCGTCGGGAAGTATAGAAGAGATTTTTCTTGTCCTATGTGACACCTGACAGTAAGAGGGCTTAATATAGATGATGTGCAGTACAGAATCACTTGTGAAATCATCCAAACCGTACAGTGCACACTCTATTTGTTACTGCTGCTTATCTATAGTCTGTACAATTATCGATCATGTAGACTACAACAGTGTTTTCAATTTGTATGTGGGCCTACAGCCTACTACTGTATTTATATGTTTGTAAAATTTGTTTACTAAAATAACTTTACATTTCAAAACGTTCGTTAGCAGGTTCACCTATAGTGTAGTTTAGAAGTTAATAGCAAACAAAACATTTTAAATACCGTGCGAGATTATTCTTCTTGTTCATGCTTGACTGCTGTATTGATCTGTTAGCTTTGCTTGTGTTATACAATTAGTTGCGGCGAAAGAGAATTTACTCTATTCCTGTCGTGCTGAGGGTACTTTTACATTCAACTGCAACTAGTGGATAGAATATTTTATCAGCATAAACTTCACACTGCTTACGTCGGAGGTAACCTAGCGAAGCCTGACAACAGAAGTATGAGGCTAAAATAATTTGGGAAAGAGGCAAATAGTTTTATCGGGCGAAAAAAAAGTTAACAAGAAAGTTACATTATGATAAAACATCACGTTATGGCGTGAGGAAAAGAAGTATTTTTTTGTGGCAATACTCTAGATCCCATACCTACGTCCTTCGATTAAAGTTTAACCTCGTTGTTTTAGAAGAACTATTCTAAGGTTTACAGCTGTGTGCTCGTAGTAGCCTACTGTATATGTCAATTCGACGCTCTTTCGAATGTCGTACAGCCGCTTTCACTACTCAGCTACACAGCATAACGTTAAAAGTTGTTAACGTTAAAAGTTGATGTTGTGTTAGCAGATAAAATAGTCACACTGCTCACAAAAATGTTCTTTTACGTAGAGGTTCATGCCTGTCATGTGTTCTTCACGTTTGCAGGAACGCTGCAGAAGAGATGCAAGGCAACTTCGAAAATGTTGGGAAAACATGAAGAATCGTTTTAGAAAGAAAAATCCTGGTTGCGAGGCAACGCCAGAAAATTTGTACGAAGAAAATGCGAGGAAGATTGGTTCCAATGGAGATGTGCATGCTTCAATGCTGGATGAACAGGCTTCACACTCCATGTCCGGCTTTGTGGCTTCTGAAGGTAAAGTCCTGTAATTCTAACGACGCATTTTAAGGACAAATTTGCATTAAGCGGCACCCAGTGAGTGGAATAATCTATAGACAGCAACAAGCAACAGCTTCTCTCCGTTATCTTGGGTAAGCATGTTGCATCAATGGTACAGAGCTTCTAAATACATGCGAAAGGGACAGGAACGAGCTTTGAAGAATGGTTTCTCAGTTCCATGTTCAAATACCATTTGACGTCGCATTTTTCCTTTTTTCGTTCTCTTCTATCTGATGCCAAATATGTCGTCAACTTATGTAGCCCAATATGACTGTTTTGTCCTCCCCGTCGTCCCACCACGATAGTCATATGATATTTGAACAGCCTCTTAACATGTGTTGTGTTGCTATGCAGTTCTTATAAGCCTATTCAAATGCTAACTTTCTATTTGAATGATATTACTACAAAGTCCCATTTATGTTGACGAAAAATAAATCTTTGCCCGTTTACTTTGCATACGAGGTTGGAAGCTGACTTTGTTGATCTTATTACGCCGCCACCGCCGCCACCTATTAGCACCACACTTAGCATTGCATGATTATTATCTGAAGCCTATATATTTTTATTGCATTAACTGCTGTACTGAAAAAGCAAAAGAATCATAAAGAATATTATCAATTGGGAATTTATAGAATGATTTTACTTGATTAAGAACCTTCTAATGAACCATCCCAAAAACGGTGAAACAATCTGTTAAGGTTTTTACTGAATAAAAACTGCATTTGATGTACAGTAATTCATTCTGCTTGGCTTTTTGCTTGGCAATGAGAACTTTTTTCTAGTATTAATATCAGTAGTATTTATTGCTTACGCCTTACCATACTAAACATGTAGTTATTTACGACATAATGCTGGTTACGAACAGTAGTTTTGTGAGTTTGTCATTTTGATTGTTACCCGGTTACATTAAGGAGAAAGATCTTAATTGGATTCGGTAGTATTCTTATGGTCGAAGGAAAATAGAAAAATCCGCTTCCGTTACTTCTCAAATCTTCAATTTTGATTAACAAAGCTTTGATTAATCAATCGTTTTATTAGATTCAGCTGACCCCCCGCCCTTGGTGGACATAACACTGGAAGATGATGTGGATGATGAAAGAACGAATTCAACCATGCTGATGCCTAACGAAAGACTTCTCGCTTCTTCTGAAAGCAAACTAGAAGCAGCAGTCTCTTCAGTAGAAATTGCATCGATAGACTCGTCAGTGCAGAATCGCAAACCATTCATTGCCAGCATCGCTGAGAAAAATGGTAGAGCTCACAGCCCGCCTATTGACCCAGGTTTGTCAATCGTCAAAGTGACTTCAAACAAAACAGCCAAAAAATCTGATGTGCCTGTGTTTCCAGTACGCTATGATAACACAAGTACTGTGTATAGTTCTGCGGATGCTCTCCGAAGAGGAGAAATTCATGGCAAAAGTTTTGTTTCTCTTCGCAAGCGAAAACGTCCTTTCAATACCCAACCGAGTACAATTAAGACGACAAACTTTGGAATTCGAAACGAAATGTTGAAACCTCGCGATTATTTAAAACAACTCCCTCGATCTCATCAGAACTTGAGCCAGAGTAGGAGAGGTTACGATGATGCTTCTCTTCCTCAAAATAATCCTCACAGCGAAAAGTTTCTTCGACTTCGCTTCATGCGCAATCGCATCCGGGAGCAGGAGACTCGTCTCCGTGTGATGCAACAAAAGATGCGACATGAACGTGAAAGACATGAAGTAATCATGTCACTTCTCAACAAACGTGCAGCTTACTATGAGGCACAGACAGACGAGTTACGTTCTATGGAGATTAATGGAGATGATGAATTTTGTGACGATTTGTTATGGGATACTCTTTCGTGACAGCGCTTGCTACAACTATACTGTTGCTGTAGTTGGTGTGAATTTTTATCCTCAGACTGACAAAGCCTCTGATAGGCTATTTCTAGCAGTTTGCATTCTTGTAGTGTAGAGGCTTTGAAGTACTGACGCATGGTCGGTTACCGAGATTGACAGATTGAAGTTTCCGATTTTGTTGCCGAGGAATTATTTCATCCACTAGGTAATCTACAAGCCTGATATCCAAACTATTGAGGTATTCCCTCTTCTATTGTCAGGTGTTTGGACCGTGCCATATTTTACACTGACTGTCCTGCTTTAGTATCATGCACGTTATAACGTCCGCGTTTTCACGCTTCTACCTTTTTCTATTCCTCTGCTATGTTTGGTATACATTGTTTTTCGTTGTGATGGTGAGAAATAAAAACAAACCGAACTAAAAGCATCAGTCTGTTGGTCTCCATAATTGCACTAGCAGTAAGAAAAACTATTTTCTTACTGTAGGAATCTGACTAAGGTCGAATTACAGAAGTTGCTTTGCTGGCAGCTGTCACATGCTGTTTGCTTACTGGTGTATTATATACGGAAGCAATAGATACTACATGTGATAAGTCACTGGCAACCGAATGTACATCCGGGTTACCATCTGATGGTCACCAAAGACAATATGATAACCGGTCATAAACACGACATGATAACATTTCAATACACTACAGCAGATGACTTCATTGCCCTTGTGATCGTAAAGCTGTCATTTTGATATTGTCGCTGTACTTGTCATCATACTACGAACTGTGCTATAAAAGCGTTCAATGTGCTGCTGTACGAAACAGATAAAGAGCCTGAAACTTTGTCTTACTTTATTTGAATCATTACCATTTTCAGCCTGTGGTAGCCCACTGCTGAGCGAAAGCCTTCCCCTTTTCTTGCCCATCCAGTCGATCGTGTGTTTTTATGTACTAGTTTGTTGGTTATTTGAATCAGGTGATGCAAATTGCTATGTTTTGGTTAACACGTTGGTTTTACAATCATCAGAAACTTCTATGGTCGTTCTTTACATGCTTATGTTGTTATCCAGCGTGCCGACGATGTTGCTGTTCTATGAGTCATTTGTATTAGACAACCGTACGTATCTTTCTCTGCGGATTTGGTTTAATTGCTATTTTCAGAATGTAGTGATACGTTTGTTTGGTTTCTCTATCTTGTCAGGTACCTTTTAATAAACTACCATGTTTTAATTTGGTCTCACTAATGTCATTGCCCCAAACTGGCATCCATCTTGCTTTCAATAAACCAGTCTTCCACAAAAACAGGCCTACTTCGGCCTGAACAATGATACTTTTCCTCACCATTAAATACCTCGCTTAATCATCAGCACAAAATGTAGTAGCGACAAGTATTGTTTATTAAACGAAAACTACTCTTACACCGCACCGTTTAGGCTAAACATTTTAAAAAGAGCAAGATTTAGTTCTTGCTGCTTGACGGGATGTCCAAAGACGATTTGTAGATATGAAAACAAAATAAAGTGATCGAAGTCAGTGAGAAAATGTCCAATGTTACATTGATTGCTCTCTTAAAGCAGAGGTCAATTGGTCAATGAATTTTATGAAACTTTTGAGTAGCTGATGTTTTGGTTTGGCAATTACAATTCATTTCGGCCTCGATTTCTTCCTTGGCGCATGGATTGATAGTATTGTCGCTGAAAAATATAATATTCTTCACAGTTACTCGAAATTTCGATTAATGATTTTTAAAAATAATTGTACACAGTGAAAACGTTTAGGTATTTTTAGATTGAGAAATCCTCTTGGGAAGTTTAATCCCGGTAGTTGCTGTTACAAGCTTTAAACCTTTGACGTGGAGCCGATCACTAAGATTGACAACTTGAAATTTTCTTTTGTTGAAGTGTTGTTGTCTGTGAATTATTTCATTCACTAGGTGTCGCTAATTAGATAGATATTCTTGGTTATTTCATTTCACAACCTCAGGCTTGAACTGGCGTTGATGTTATATAACCAGACATTTTTTTTTTATTACCGAAGAAGAGTTGTGCTTATCAAATAACTTTGGGGGGGTGGTTGGAGCTATTTTTTCATCTCCAATATCATGTACACGTAACCCTAATGACAAAATAGTAATTTCAATAGGTTATGTTAATTGTCTTTGGTAATTTCCTTATTGTATTCAGACGTCACCGTAAGCATCATCCTCAGGATAATAAATTGTTGTCATTGTCATCAAAATGGGTGAAAACGAAAATTTTGTACCAAACTTTGATAAAGAATCCAAGTGACAGTAGGCTACAGATAAAGCCGAAAGTAATGTTTTATATATATTTTTTTCTTTAGAGGAGTTGCGTAGCCCTGGTTCTTGGTACAGCATTAACCAAAAGACTACTTACTCCAAGATTTGACCAGTAGTTTTGCTGTTGCAGTCTGGCGTTATAGATTTGTTGGTTTCTTCTGGCAATGGCGGCTCGGCGACGTTGCGCTTGAACGCGGGCGTAGTATTGCTGATTTGCCAACTGTTGACGACGCTGAGATTCAGCTCCAGCCATCATTGCCTGTCTAGCTTTCTCGACGTCCATTCCAGCCTCTGATAAACAAAATTTGCATGCAGTTTTCAACGTTATGCCGTTTCGATATAATCATGTCTTGCCGACGTAGCCTAACATGTTTTAGGGATTCACTAAATCTAACGCAATAATGATTGGTCTTTTGGCCGAATAAACTGAACGTCTGCCTAACGCCAAAAACTAGGCTATCCTGCTTTTTTTTACCATAACCTTGGTTCGACGCTTATTGATAGTGCACAGATGTGGTTTGACAGGACGCTTAATGAAATGTGTGAAGGTAGACACGATTATTCGTTTTGTTAGCTCACTTTCTAGTCCATATTAGGGTAATGTATACGCATTGATTAAAATTGTTCATTGATGTGTAGGCAGAGGATATGATAGCCCAAATACTAGCAGATGTTGTTACCTACCTCACAGGGCAACGCAATTGATAAGTTTATGGAAAAATTTTAAAGCGTGTAATAACCTATTTTTATACGAAAGCCTACTTACTTGTTGCCCATTCTTCCATAGCTTTGTTGGCTTTCATCTGCCGGAGGAAAGCTTGTGCATTGGGAGAACGAGAAAACCTGTAATGCGAGTAAACCAGCCTATTATTGGCAATTGTAGGCCTAACTTAGAACTGTCAAGGTACTATCGTATTAATATTACGTCAGTAGCTCAAGGACAATAATATAAGTTTTTCCATCACTTTTACAAAAATCTCAACAATCTAGCCTTGCCAGAAAAATAAAATGAAAAATATCCTCTTTCTGGTGGGGCGGTAAAAATCCAGAGCCAGTCGCATAGCTATGCGGCGGGCAAGACAGGAAGTCTGCTCCTGGACGCAGTGTCAGAGGGCGCCAAGTTTTCAACAAAGTATCATCAGCCATGCCATCAGGGCGCAAAAAGTAGGCTACCACTGTCCCTGGGCGCTAACACCTGTATCTAGTTTGCTCAAATAGAAAAAGAAATGTTCCATCACCCATCGCTTATTATCTGGACTTTATTAAAATTATCTTACTTATGATTCATCTTACTGTTCATATTCTGCAACAGTTAGTTTTCCGTCTTTGTCTATATCCATGGACGACCACAATTGCATGTCCTCTAATTCCAGTGGTTTCTTTTCGTCGTCTTCCTTGTTTTCTTCATCATCATCAGATTTTTCAACATTTTCATCGGTTTCTGCAATCATGTCAAGTTAGGGTACTGGTATTGCAGTAGATGTTTTTCCAGCTCAACAAGTTTTAAAACAGCAACAAGCAAACTATAGGCATTGAAAACTACAGACGTATCGTACAAACTTTAAAAATTACGCCTAAAGCAGGCTATCATCTGTCTGATGTAGTCTATTCAACCGCTTGGGTCAATAACGCATTTGGCAATTGCAAAAAAGTGGACTAACATTTTATTTTTATCTATTAGCTAAATCGCAACAGCAGGTAAGAAAGTTATGAAAAACGATTTTGTTGTATTAAAATATAGCCTACTGTGTTGTAAAGCGAATAAGTTATTTATTATTTCTAAAAAAATTGTTCTTTTACATCTTGAAATGCCTTGTCGGCTTTGAAGCGATGTCAAGTAGCTTACGTGTTGTCATGGAAATTTATATCCGGGTATAGGCTGACGTGGACAATAGTATACAACAACGACGTTACAAAATTTAATAACAACGAAAAATATGACATGCAAGTGCAGTAGTTAAAAAATAATAGGGATTGAATATAAAAACGGTATGTTTAATCTTTCACGTAATAAATACTTTTAAACAGCGTATTGAGTGAGTTTATAATGAAAAGGTCATTAAGGTCATAGAAACATCATAAGTTATTAATTATAATGCAACGATTATTAATATAAATAGATATTCAAAATATTATTAATATTTATATTTTAATTGCAACATTATTCATTAAAATCTACGTATATTTACCTGTAGCAACTTCAGCGTCTTCCTCTTCTCTGTAAATTAACTTAGATGAATTAACATTAATGTTTTATATTTTATTTTAGCTTATTTACTAGACCTAATAAAATTTTTAAAAACAGTTTAATTTTCTTAAATTTGCACGCAAAATTAGCAATCATTGCAGTAAATCGAACAGATGTCAAAAAATCTTTCAGCAGTAAAGTCCTTGTTGCATTAATTGCCAAGCTTACGTATAAAATGCTTATCGCCTATTAGGAAAAGTAGCCTATAGCCAAAGGAAATATAAACTTAAATGAAACGTAAACAAACACAAACTATGCATAAGCTACGGTTTTATAAATTTTACAAAACAAAACATATTATATTGCAACAAATTAGGCTTTTAATTAAATTGCGACAAACGATTTTAATTTTCCTATTACAAACTAATATGATTAAAAAAAGTTAACAGTTATTGCAAAATAATTCACACTTTAATTTTTAAGTCTGTTAATATTTGTCTTAAGCTTAAAGACAACACTTTGATCTCTTGGAAAAATGTAACCTATTCTAATTCCTCAGTCCTTGCATATAATTTCCTTCCCAGATAGCCAGTGTAGCCTAAAACATTGCCTTTAAGCTTGTCTCAGGTAAGCAAAGTAGAACAAAAGCTTAAAACATCTGGTGAAACTTACACATCTTTGGCTTTCGAGTAGTTTATCTGTGGTGCCAACAAGGCAAAGACAAGTAGTAGGTAGAGTGTGATTTTCATTTTTGACCTGAAAGTTATGAATGATATTCATGAATGATTTTGTGGAAAACAAGCAGGCCAACAGCCTTGTTTAGGCTACATGTAGGCTATTTGCTACCAAAAACATAAGCTAACACAGTGCAGCAAAACGGCAAAGCCGGTGTATGGAATTTTATGAATTCGGAAAATAAAAGAACGATTCCGTAGCATATTTGTAGGCTACAATTACACTAATTTTAAATAGCCTACAGCAAACCTATAAGAAAACTTGCCTTTAATTATTATTCAATTTTTGTAAATCTTCTATCTTGTAATTTCGCTAGTGACACGTTTAGATCACGCGTAGTCACATTTATTGAAAATGGAACACCCAATCAGAAGATTCCATGCAACGATGAGGACTATTCATACCCATGTGGCACTCCGCAACCACTTTCGATTGTTTCGTCATAAACGCTCAAGCAAAAATCGATCCACTTAAAATCAGAAGCCGGGAAAGTTGTCATCCAAATTTTAAAAGAACAAAAGGCGTTAAATGAGGCTTTGACGACCCTGCGTTAAACTATCAATAAAGAACCGCCGGTTCGCCACGTAGACTTGTAAAAGCCACGTGTGTAATGTCAAAACTGCAGTTCAGTTAGAAAATTAATTCTGATGAGTTGTTAAAAATATAGTTAAAACTGCAGTTGTCGCTTTTGTTTTTAAGAAATTTTCATGACAAAGTAACATTTTTGTTGCAAGATATTGATATGAAACCTATATTATTTGCTTGTGAGAATCTGTGTCCTCAGACCAAAATTCTAAGAAATTTTTATCACTGCACATATTTTTAGACAACAGTTACTGTACAACAGTTTTAACAGTACAACAGTTTTAGACAATACCTACGTAACGTAATGTCATATGGCATGAAAATTAAAAAATTGCAAACTTAAACAAATGCGCTTTGACTGGCTTCAAAAAAAATGCAATATTTTTTTAATAATTTTCATCTTGACTGGTTCAATTAAAACCGCCGTTGAAGTTTGTTTGTTTGATTATCTTTATCCTGCATTGCGGGAAAGCGGACTTGAGCGCTATGCATCGGTGTACGCCTTCCGACGTACACCTGACCCACGCTGCAGCCTACTGCAATGTCTGTTTCCTGTTGTCTACTCTATTTATGACTCAAATTTGGTACTACCCATTACTCGAAATCGATCACTGGGTAGAGGCAATTATCGTAAAGTTTCTTGCCTAGAGAAACAACAGCAAGTGCGGGTGGCTGGAGTCGAACATGCAGGCTCTCGACTGCGAGCCCAACGCGCTAACCACTCGGCCATTGCTGCCTAGTGATCTCACAGCAAGAACAACTTTTAAAAACATAAAAGAAGTTTACAGCAGGAGAACTATGAAATAGTTATCTAACACCGATATCATATACATTGTATGCCAATGTACATTATCTCACGCAGGAAAGAAGAAATTAACTTTCTCAAAATTTGAGTTGACTTGCTTTTGTTTCGTCTGAAATCGCATCTTTGTCATTTTCATGAAAAACTTTGCAAACCACTCGTGCTTCTCTGCTTTTGGCGTTTTTTAACTTTGCGATCTTTATCGTCCATCCACCACAAAATAATATGTCTTGGGTTATATTCAGAGAGCGGAGGCATATTCATATTCATGTACAAGCGTCACTGATACCCAGACAGCAAAATCCGTCATTTCTACATGGATTTAACGGTCAATTAAGTGGTTGCGCCCACGCCTCAAGATTACCCGGCGCTGGTTCGGCTCTCGGGGTGTGCGCTTGAGCAACGCATTTCAGGACTGCTTTCCATTCAACGGCACCTAGTGAATGGAATGATTCCTCGGCAACAAGACTTAACAATCGGAAACTTCACTCTGCCAACCTCGGTAACCGGCCCTGCGTCAAGAGCCTTTACAAGCATGCAAAACCACCAGGAATAAGCAATCAAGGCTTAGCTTTATTGGTCAATCCAAAATAAAAAATTCAAAAACCAATCAAACCAAACAACAATTGTTGCTCGAGAAAGTTACTCTCGTTAGGCACTTGAACGTATTTTACTGCGCCAAAGCAGTAACGCAATCATGCATTACATATGGCATTGGTTAAGATAGATAAGACAATTTTCCTTATAAACTCATTTGATTGCAGTCATTGAGGGTGGGAATCGAAATCACACCATCGAAATGACTATTCCCTTGCCCAAACCCGTTGGCCACGCTTTACTTTGTATTACAATTCTCTTTAGAAGAATGCTCAGTCAGAATATCACATGTTGAGTCGCATGACTGTGATGTCATATGTCACATATGATTGCGTTACTGCGTTGGGGCAATAGAATACGTTCAAGTGCCTACCAGTCCCTCTCACTGTGCGCAAAAACCACAATAGTCGATTTCGATACCATAGATTTTCATGACGTATCTTTCGCTTTTGTCTGAACAACGCTATGAAGAAACCAATGAACGCTGTTTTCCAATGACAAATTGCAGTCTGACTGAAATAGTGCACTGATAATGCTGTTGCTTTAAATAAACAATAGTCCAATAAAGAGGACCATTGAAACAGGCTGTTCCATTGGTCCCTCGATCATTTTGTCATCATATTCTTAGATTTTTAGGATAACAGTATACCAACTTTTAAGACCAGAACATCTAATAAGGGGTTGCTTACTGAGGACAACCTTCTGAGGAAAACAAGGCTCTCAGTAATATTTTGTCAAAGAAACTGAGTTTCCGGGGAGCAGCCAAAGCTTATGGAGTTCCGATAGGAACATTACATCGCTACAAGAAGAATTTGACTCCAGACCAAGTAAAGGTTAAAAAACCATTAATGGTGACCAATGACCATGCAGGTAAAGCATTTGAGCCGTCTTCTAGGTCTTTTGCAGTAAAAAAATGCAGCCATTTGCAGTAACAAATTTGGGAGCAGACACCGGCAAGTGGTCCTGAGATGGATCTATCACACTCCCAACCACTGCAACAGAGCCCTCACCTATAGCTACTGTAGTAGCCTATTCATGAGTCCCTTTCATTTATATTCTCATATTGATATTGCATATACCGTTGTGTAAAAGGCGTTGTATAAATGTCAGCTTATGCAAATGTCGTCCATTTGGGTTTTCGCGCATTTTTTAAGTTCCTACGTCACAGACAACGTAGCTTCTGATTGGATGGAGGTTTTACAGGCAATTACTGAATTTTTCCAGTTAAAGTGCTTACCGAACATTATAGCTACCTCAAGGTTGGCACTTTAACATAGGACAGTTTTCTGTGCAAACCAGCTACCACCATTACGTTGCGATGCATTGGTTAAAAAGGTAGGACAATTTTCCTTATAAACTCAATTGATTACAGTCATTAAGATCCTTCTTGCACTCAGTTCAGTTGCAGAAGAATAAAGAACGTCAGCAGAGGGTGGGAATCGAACCCACGCAATCGAAATGACTATTCCCTTGCCCTAACCTTAACCCATTAGGCCAGGCTGCTTGTGGCGACACATTCACTTAATTTTTTTTCTATCAAAAATCTTTCGAGTAGATCGGTCAGAATATCACGTGCTGAGTCACATGACTGAAATCAGCTGATCCGCAAGGAAAACTGTTCTATGTCAAAGTGCCTACCCGACCTCAACAGGTGCCTCACCTAGCTGCAGTAGGCTATGACTGCCATTTCCGAGCAGGAGCATCTTTTAGCTTTCTGTCCTTTGCCAAAAGCAAAGCAAGATCGCAGCGAAAGAAAATAAGTGCTGCAATCATTACTGACAACCTACTTCTAAAAAAAACACTTTCTCGAACGATTCAGCACAAACGCAACTACTTCTAAATCTAGACGATTGTTAGAAACTGATTAAGTGATTAGGCCTATAGGCTAGGCTACATCAGAAAAAGAAACACCGGTCAATGCAGTGATGCATTAAATGAAAATAGTCCCACTAAACAAAGAGCATTGGGAAATCCCAAAGCCTGGAGACTTTGTCGTTGAAAAGGTGCACCTTCGGTGGTAGTGGCAAGCTTTATGTTGGTAAGATTCTAAGTAGTCCTGATGAAGACAATTACTACGATATTAGTTAATTTGAACGATCAAGATAAATAAAATATGGATTTATATTTCCAGAGGTAGGCCTACATAGGACATGGCCTCAATATCCGAAACAGACATAATCGAAGTATTACTTCCACCTGAGCCACTTGCTCAAATCAAACGACTACGTGGTGTCTTTAAATTTGCTTCAGATCTGTCTTTAGTGCAGTGAATATTAACCTACCCGGTAGGCTAGTAGGCTATACAATCGGACTCCGTTTGATCAGTTTAATGTGACCATTGTTTGTTTGTTTTTTATATCTTTATCCTGCATTGCGGGAAAGCGGACTTCAGCGCTATGCATCGATGTACGGTACGCCTTCCGACGTACACCTGACCCACGCTGCAGCCAACTGCAATGTCTGTTTCCTGTTGTCTACTTATGACTCAAATTTGGTACTACCCATTACTCGAAATCGATCACTGGGTAGAGGCAATTATCGTAAAGTTTTTTGCCCAGAGAAACAACAGCAAGTGCGAGTGGCTGGAGTCGAACAAGCAGGCTCTCGACTGCGAGCACAACGCGCTAACCACCCGGCCACTGCTGCCTGCATTGATTGATTTGGAGCAAAATGGCAAAAACTTTATATTGTGCTAACAAAATTCAAAATTTCGAAATGAATATAAGTTAATAAACCTGGGTTGCAAATTCTGCCTTGAATAAATAAAATAACTTACTATTTCAGCATTTTGTGGTTGTTTCCATGTGTTTGTTATTTCATTCTTGTAAATACATTTTCCTGTGCCACTATGTCTATAACATTAATTGAGCAGTTATGCACTTCAGCAATACTCAACGCACTTTTTTTAGATGCAGTCATGCTCCGTTTCATAAGTCTCATGGGGTGTTCAATAGGTCCTGTGGGGTGGGACCGATGGAACAAGTAGTGGTGTCGCTTAGCCTATAGCAAAAAAAAAAAAAAAAAGTTACGACACGTCAGATTTTAATAATATTTTTCTTGTGGATGCCCATAGCTGTAAGCTTTCCAGAGAAAATAACCTCAAATGATTTTGAGTTGTAGTTTCAAAGATATGACCGAAAAAACAAATCCGTTCCACAGGTCTCGTACCTCCACTAGTCCAATTCAAAACGAAAGCTTGTGTGCTACAAACTTGTAGGCTATAATGTGACTGTTCCTATTTCGACAGAAAGTACGGTAAGTTAATAATTGCAAAACATAAAAATCCTGTTTGATTTTGGGTCAATATATTAGTTCCATAAGAGCAAAAATGCCAAACCAAACACAAGTATTAAGTGGCTGAAAATCTGGAGTGACCCAAAGCATCAGCCAAGGTAGAACAAAAACGTCAAGCAATAAACGGAAATGCTGCACGAAAAGATTCCTATAAGTGTAGATTCTGAATGAAATAGTAAAATTTTAGGCTATTGTACCTACCCTACTTTAGTTGTTAACTAAAATATTTTAAAATAAAATTTATCAATGCGAGGTCCTTTCGTTTATTGGCTCCGTGCTATGTAGGCGGTAGTTAGGCCCATGGGCTAATGCCCTGGAGTAAATTCAATTTTTTTCTGAAAATAGCCTACATGACTTAATAGTAATACTCAGCCAAAAAAGTACTTAGGCCTACAGTTGGCGCGTCCCTCAAGGCTGCTAAAGAAGACTTTCAAATTTAGGAAGCTTGTGTTGTAGCTAAGTCTCCCCGTCCTTTTCTCAAACTTCCTACAATGCATAACCCTATGAAGCTTATTGTTATTTCTTTTTAAAAGATTAATAATAGTTCTTTACAAACACCGAACAATATCAACTCCAAAAGATCTCACCCATCCGGATGGCATTTAACAAAAAACTGAACTGATCGAAAGTAAATAGTGAAACACTAGCTTACTCAGGGTTGTCAGACAGCTTATGAGAAAAAGAGCCAAACAATGTCAAAAAAAGGGACAAACTGGGTAAAAAAGAGCAAAATTGTTCAATAATGTTAATAACGTTGTTAATAAAACATAATAACGTTAACAACTTCAATAACGTTACAACATTACAACAACACAACCAACAAGAACAATTCCAAATCTTCATCTTCTACAGTGTTTCCACTCGAATCTTCGGCATTGGCATGAACATTATCAGCTAAACACTGTCTAAAAAATCGTAATAACACTTTTCGGTCTCAATTTCCGAAAGACATTAATTTGAATAACTAGCATTGTAATCACGGTTGCCAGACTATGAAAAGTTCTTTAGCTGCCAGCGTTTTGAAAAAGTGAGAGGAGTTCTCCTCTTTCTCTGGTTGCCATGGTAATGAAAAAATGGGTTGCCAAACTTTTGAAACGCACTTTGAAATTTTGGAGCAAATCGGTGTTGCAATTGATCGTCGATATGACCATTGCATTTACAAGCGCGCCAGTCAGCAAAAGTTTTTTTTGCATTGAATCAACCTGTTCAGACGTGAAATCAATGTAAAGAAAAACGATAGGCCGAGTGATTCAACGTATTCAAACATTGAATCAATGTAAATACGAACTGTTAGGCTAATTTGGTTCTTTGAACAAATCGAATGGCTGTTGTAAATATTTCTCAGTTGCTACTTATACCTGGTCAGCAAAAGTTCCTTTTTTATACGATTTCAACGTCTGGCGACGATGAAACGATGTAAAAATGACAATTTTGCTGGCCGGTAGCTAGGCTACTGTACGGTACCGAAGTTTAACTTAACCAACTAGGCGATTGCAAACATATTTCCTTTCGATGAAACCTATAGGCTACCACGTTTGGTTTGCCTTTACATTACATTCAAAATTTTTGTTGACATCATACCATAGTCATAGCATATATTCATAAGAAAATGCTTGCTTGGATTTTTTTAGCGACTAGGGTTAGATAGGCTGCAGGACTTCTAGCTAGTACCAGTAAGCAGTCTAGTCTAGTGACTCTAAATGAATAGGTAAATTAGTCTAAAGCTTAAAAAATAATAGAATATTTCAATTACCTTGCTGCATAAAAAGTAAGCTCTTTTACATGACCTATGTGCATTGATCAATATACTAGCAGGGTTGCCAGATCCAAAGTAGCTTTGCCTGCCAAATGTTTTATAAAAACAGCCAAAAAACTGCCAAATTTTTCAGGGCTTCAAAAAAAACTGCCAAAAAAACTGCCAAACTGTTAGTGTTAGTAGTTACTTGTCCTGTTAATCAGAAACGTCATACACCATACTATTTGGTGCTACATATAACTCTGTCTGATGGTATATTGTCTTAATTTAACTTGATAGACCACTTAGTATGAATAATAATACACAAACTGCATGTATCAAGCTAAATTAAAACAAACTTTCAAAGGTTGTATGCAGCCACATAGTTGGAGCTATCAAGCATCAACCAAGCGCAACCAGACGAAGGTGATAAAAACCAATTGGCCTTGTAGTGCATGTTTTTACAAGTGGATGTGGAGCTATTCTGGCATCCGATGGGTTTTCACATGCAGTTATAATATCAAACAGCTGTCTAAAACTTTTGCATTGCAAATATTCTGTTTGAATAAGCTTAACTGAAGGTGATCTACAGTGGCGTATATAAGGAAGGGGGACCACCCCAGGCGGCACGTCTGGGGGCGGCACTTGCAGACTACAATTTTAGATTTTGATTATAATCTGATAAAAAAAACGCATGTCATTTTCACACGCTTTTTTACATGCCATATATAATTGACTGCATGTACGGTAGCCTACTGGTGAGGAACTTCCGGTACCAATTCAGCAGCTCAAGTCAACGAAATTCCTGGTAGGCTGCACAGTGACCGTGTGCTCTTCGAGACAGTAGCCTCCCGTAGGCTATAGGTTTATAGCCTACCTGTATGTCAACGTGTTCTGCCCAGCCAGCCATTCATACACAGTATACCGGTAGGCCAAATACGATCCGGTTCAAATTTCTACAAGATCTCTGGCCTAAGCTATGCTTTCAACTAAAACGGTGCGATTGCGCATCATTAACCATACCCTGCTAACACTTACTATTGGCAAGAAAATAAATGTCAAAACCGCATCCCTCCAGCTGCCCAGTCCAACTCCAACTTTGGTTGGTGACTGGTGAGACTGGCCAGTGGCCTCTGGTCTGGAGCTTCCATTTCAATAAATCAGGAATTCGGAGTTTCCACTCCATAAATTAAAGTTTTTTGATGGACTTTCATTAATAAAAGTTCTTGAAAAAACTGTAGAGGTGAGTTGTACCAGTACCGTAATAATTACAAAAAAATGCCAGACACAAAAATAAAAAATGCCAAAAAAGTGCCAAACTGCCAAACGTAATTTTCTCCTGCCAAACGCTTTCAAAAAACGCCAAATTTGTGGAATTTGGCAGGAAAAACGCCAATATGGCAACCCTGTATACTAGTAGCCTGGCATCATGATCCCAGTCTAAGAATTTCGGTAGGCACTTTTACGTATTACACTGCCCGAAGAGGTAACCGCAACCATGCGTATCGTATATGACATTACTGGTGTTTTAGTCACAACTTTTCTCATAAACTCCATTGTTTGCAGTCACTACGATTCTTCTTGCACTCAGTTCAGTTGAAGAAAAAATAGTATTAGCAGAGGGTGGGAATCGAACCCATGCAATCGAAATTACTACTCCTCTGCCCTAACCACTAGGCAACGTTGGTTGTGGCGATGCATTCAGTTAAATTTCTTTGTATCAAAATCTTTCGATAAAGACGACCAGTTAATCACGTGTTGAGCCATGTCACGCATGATAGCGCTACCAACATCAGCGATGTCGTATGTCACGCATGGTTGCGGTTGCCTTTTCGGGCAGTGTAATTCGTAAAAGTGCCTACCAAGAATTTCTAGACCTCGAAGTCATTGCTGAATTTCAAGCTTTGTTCACACAGATTGGTGTTTTGACTTTTATTTAATTTTAAGAATTTGGCGGGGAAATGGGTCAAAAATCGTTTTTTTTTTGGTTTAAAATTGAAGCAACCTGTCAGGCCCCCAGACTGGCAACACATTAGGATTTTTGGGGCATTGTGACGTCATGTGACGTTAAATTACATCACAATTGCACGAGCTAACTCGTTTCCAGCAGCAGAACTGTTAATGCAAAATAATACAAAAAAGGCCAAAACAAGGAAAAAATTAGATAAAAAATGCCAAATGGATATTTACCTGTTTATATTAACATACTTTTGAACGTTGACATTATAATTCCAAAATAATATCTATAATATTCATATTTATCGATATTTTATGACTTGTACCGGATTTTAATAAATTGTAGCAAAAATAATTCTGAAAATTGCCCAAAAGGTAGCAAGTATAAAAGGACTGTAGCGGATGAGTTTTAATCCGCTGCAGTGGTGACATCTGGCACCACTGGCTGCCTTTGCGAGTGAGCGCAGTCTGACTCGGCGCCGGCATCACATTACGACTATTAAACAAGCATAGAACATGTAATTGAACAATGGTGAATATGGTTTCATCTGATAAGTTTACGATATATGACAAATACTGATTATTATGCATTTTGAAGAGTAAATTTAAAAAAAGGCCAAATCTTGAAAAAGGCCAAACGTATAGTTTCTAAGGCCAACAGACTTTAAAAAAGGCCAATCTGGCCACCCTGCTCTACCTTTGAGACGCCTTCTCGCAGGTAAAGCGCTAACTAATTAGATGACGTGTGCGCAGAAACAATTAAGCCAAATGAACCACCGGAACGATAGTACCTACAAAATGTACTACTAAAATGAGCGATTGTTTGATCAAAACAACAACCAAAACCTTCAAAAACTGTGCTTCACTATTACGATTTCAGTTCGTGAAGTGGTTTATTTTCTACGTCACGCTTCATTGATTGCTTACGGGAAAACCTATTAATTTTTTTTTCTTTATTTCATGGTCATGTGTAAACAGTGTAATATTTTGGCACTTCTGTTTGATGGAAATCCTAAAGGCATCTGGCAACACCGATAAGAAAAAAGGTTAAGATTTGTCCCATTGCTTCCAGTTCCAAGTTCCACGACCACAAGTCTTGTGAGCTGAGTAGCTGACTTCAAAATTGATGAACGACGAAATTTGTGAGGAAATGATTAAAAATGAGGAAGTTTAGTGTAGAATTTGCAAAAGGTGATATTTTTGCTCGTTATGTAGCTAGAAAACAGGAATACTAGCCTAGCTTGGAATGTTGTCATATAGGCTAGCTACCGTACCGGTACCTACCCTACATGATTTTGTGATTCAATGCGTAGGCTACTGTCAAGTGTTTTAAAAGAGGACATCTCAATTACACAAGCAATGTTGATAAAAATTTAACCATTTTCTCTTTAACTTTAGTTTTGCTCTATATTTGGTTTAAATAGTTTTGATTGTTTAGCGTACCGTATTGTTTTGAAAACAGTGGTTTGTTACAGTAGATAAGTGTTGGTGTGATTGGAATAGACTTATCAATAACAACTCAGGCCATAATGTCAGGTCCTGAAAGATGCTTTGTTTGTGCAAACAAATTTAGCCTATTTAAAAAGCAGGTATGCAAAAAAATTCAAATTTGCCAATGTAAAGATATACTTTGCAGGAGTTCTTGTTGGTTGATAATCTGGTTTATTGCATAGGCTTGCCAATAATTAGTTTTCTACTATTTGCATTTACTTTGATTATGTGCTTAAACTTATGATATAAAAAGATATTGTGATGTATGGTACGAAACATTATTTTGTAATAATTTAACATAGATAAACAATCAGGATATTTTTGCTAAGCAATTAAGCTATTATTGAAACTAAACTCACATTTTAATTCTTAACTGGGTCAAAAATTATTAATACTCCTAGCTGTCTTGTTTGTTATGTAAATCAGTTTTTTGTGACTAACAAACTTGCAGCTGTACATATCTATATTGCTTTATTATTTTTGTCATTATTGTATGTGGGACAAAGTTATGCAGTAAGCTACTGCTACAATCTTTAACATGTACAGAAACTTGAACTCATTGTCATTGTGATCAAATAAAAAGGATAATCAGCAAACAAACTAAACCTCATTCCTTCGTCTATGATGCTACTCCTATACTCCGTATATATTCGAGTATAGGTTGAGACTTTCGCAAGTGATTTTTACCTCAAAAAAACAGGTTTGACTTATACACGGACAAGCTGGTCTCCTGATTGGCAGCTTTTAAAGTTAACAGTGTATACACGACATCTGGGCGAAACCCACTTGGGCGAGACCATGTGGGCGATGCCAAAGTGGGCGACAATAGCGAAAGTTAGCTGTTCGAAATGGTGGTGACGTATATAATTTATCGAGTTGCTTTGCGCGTCACAGTTTATCGTGAAGCTTAAGAGAAACCTCTTAACCGTTATCGAGATTTGTCAGTAGCAATACCGATGCTGATGATGCATTCTGTAACACACTCGAACAACTAACAGAAATTTCTGTTTTGTTTGAAAATCACTACAAAAATTCAAATGTCTAATGCATGTAACTACCAAACCAGCTACTTAGTAGTTAAGATCTCAGCACTGGCTGACCTAGTGACCCACCGCAAGTGTTTGTAATATTCAGAGACTGGATTGTGTGTTGCAAAATAATGTGTCAAGATGATGTCATAATGTAAATTAACATCAAACAGCAAGCGCTATTACTAGGCTACAAAAAATAATGAAAATGTTGCTTCCAACGCTTTGTGAAACTCAGCGTGAGAACCCTCATTGCCTCCCTTCCACAAATTATCAAATTTCAATGTCTACAGGAGCTGTTTGAACTGCATTTACAAAGTTACTAGGGTTCAATCTTTGTATTTTAAAGTAAAAATGAAAAATCATATTTTATGATCTAAACCAGTGGTTCTTAACCTTTTTTTCCCCAGCGCCCCTTTTCAGAGATTTCCATAGTCTGGCGCCCACCATAATATAAGGGCTGTAGCCTACTAATGACATTTTCTTCCAAGACTATAAGGCTAGCCTACAGCCAGTAGTAATTAGTTATTAGTTAGTAAGAAAAAACTAGTTTAAGCCGATGTTAGTTTTAATACTAAAAAATCAGCACAGATGTGCCTTAAGGCTCTTAACTTAAAAGTCTTAAGGCACATCTCTGCTGATTTTTTAGTAGTTAGTAAGAGTTACACTAATAACCATTATTGACTGACTATTATTATGACCAGTCCTTATGGTTTGCTTGCACTGCCTGCCCGCTGTCCCTGCCAAAAGCTGACCACAAAATGCCATTTACTTACTACAAGGAAAGGGAAACAATGCCCATTATCAACAACAAAGGCCATGCACAACACCATCCGACGTCCACGCTTGTCGGATGGTGTTGTGCATTGTGCTGTATAGGCCAACATAGAATGCTCTGAGAGAGAATCACTACTTCCCTTGTTAAACACAATCTCTATACTGTATATAGCTCCTCATCCTCGGTGGATTCTCATACCCCCAGCAGAACTACTAAAGCAAATTTGCAGTGAGGAAAATATCGTTACACCTTCTGAATGTAGCGCCCCCTATAACGCCCCCTGAATATTTCCGCCCCTCTAAAAGTTAACAGCGCCCACTAGGGGGCGGTAGCGCCCAGGTTAAGAACCACTGATCTAAACTAAACAGAAAACATGACTTTATAACTTCTTAATTTGACCTCGTAGCAACGTCAATGTTTCAATGTTATCGGTTTGACAACTTTCTGCACCACCAAAAAAAAATATGACTTTTACTGGCCCTACTTCATTACATTTTAAGACTTGAAGTCACACGGAATCAGAAATTTGCTGTGGCTGCCGGATGATTCTGCTGCCTGTCGCTTATACCGAAAAAATTTTCAACAGAATGCATCGGTATTGCAACCAACAAGTTTCGATAACGGTTAAGAGGTTTCTCTTAAAGGTGCACTGCAACGAAAATACATAGCTTTTGTATTTGTAGATCTTTCTGAAATAAAACGTTTTTCAACAATTTTTTTATTTTTTGTGTTACCATTAATTAAAAAACCTAAAAAAAACTTTTTTGAATTGCATGATTCTGATTGGTCAAAATTTTTGATGACGTCATTGGCTGGCAAAGCGGCATCCAAGGTCTATTGTTTTGCGTACAAACACAAGGAACAAATCGCGTAGGCTACCGAAACAGCGAACAATTATGTGCTAAGGGAGTTTTTACACCCTTAAAATGGTGGCTACTTGTATGGCTCCCGGTTGCACTAACCGGGAAATCGTCAAATCTTTCATCGTTTACCTCTGAATAATGACGACAAGCTGAAGAAATGGATCTCAGCGATGAAACTCAAAAACCCACCTGTAAACAAGCACTGCCGTGTGTGCACCAATCATTTTCTGGCCAGCGATTACCAACGCGATCTACACTTCTACAGGCAGAGCTACAAGGCACCAAGTCCAAACACCTGCTCATCCCTGAAGCTGTTTCTTCTGTCTTTGATTTTTCAAGATATGTGAAAGCCACTGTCAATACAGTACAGTACCCACAAAACTCGATCGACCTAGGTACAGGTCTGTGAGTACGATCGGGCGTTTGGATCGAATAGCAAAGCGAGAAAACAACAAGACTTTGAAACAGGTCAGTAGGACAGTAAAACAGTGGCAGGGTAGGCAAAGGCATATTAGGCAACTCTGAATACATAGGCTACTTTAAGTTGATATAAACCACTTGGTTCAAGCAAATTATTTTCCTGCATTTTTTTCAATGCAAATTTTCCATCCGACTGCTGTCTGAACTGGTGTTATCAGAGCACGAATCAGAATGATGTTCTTTGCTGTCAAGTCGCCATCTTTTTGGTTCAAAGAGAAATCCTTGTCTTGTTTCAGACATCTTGTTTATGCTCAATATACAATGACCCATGCGACGTTTCTAAGGCAAATGCATGAAGCTGTTTACTTGGTTGCCAGCCGATGACGTCACAAGACACATAGCGCCATCAGGTGGCCGATTTTCATTTGGTTATATCTCCCAAACAAAAAAGCATATCAAAAAAAATTTTTGAAAAATTTAATACTTAAACACTACAGAATCACCAAAAAAATTTTAATTTTTCATTTCAGGTCCCCTTTAAGCTTCACACTAAATTGTGATGCCGCAAAGCAACTAGATAAATTATATATGTCACCACCGTTCCGAACGGCTTAACTTTTGCTACTGTCGCCCACTTTGGCTGTTGCCCACATGGTCTGTCGCCCACTTGGCTCTTGGTAACTTGGTCTCGCGTAAGAGGGTTTCGCTCAGTTGGTATCACCCAGATGGTATCGCCCAGATGTCGTGTACCATAAAATTAACGCATTATTGCAGCGGCAAAGTGATTGCCGACGTAGATTACGGATTGTGAAATGGCGTCGGCCGGAGTAAAAGTTTTGAATACGTTTATTTGCAGTGATTCAAACTTAATTTTCAAATTTAATAATTTCTTGTCAATTCTAAACCTTATACACTTGTTGAGCAACATGCATAGCTCACGAGACAAAACAGCAAAAAGAGCTGTTTTAAGCGATCATTTTTGTTTTGTTTTTGTGTGTCTTGGGAATAAACTATTTGATTTATACACGGGAGAAGGAAATATCACCAATTTTCAGCTCAAAAGTTGAGGTCCGACTTATGCACGATATCAGCCTATACTCGTGTATAGTATATACGGTAACAATATTACTTACCTGTTTTGACCTCATTATCTTAGTATTGGACTGTGGTGGGATTAGTGTAATGACATTATACAGTACAATTGAAGAGTTGATTGGTGGTGCAAAACTTGAAAATTGTGAGTAGAATGTTGCTTATAGCTCGAAGCTGCAGATTTTCGTTGGACTCTTCAGGAGCTAATGTCTTAATTGTGGTGAAGTATATACAGTAGAAGAAAAAGGAAATGTAAGTTTGGTTTTAAAATCAAAAGAATTTAAATTAATGAAGGAGTTTCAAGGCATGAACAAATTCCTTATGGTGGCATGAGACTGGATCAAGAGTTTTTATAAAGCTTGCTGCAAGGTGGAACGAAGAACGGTCTTTAGCAAGAATTGAAAACATTTTGAGTTTAAAGTTCAAAGCACATTCTTTGTTATCCAGCAGGTGTTGTTTAATTGCAGAGTCACTATCATAGGCGCCGACTTTTCAAAAAACCTTGGGGGACGAAAAAGGTGATGACGTCATAACCATAACGCTATTTTACTCAATTAAAATGGTCTTTGATTAAGCTTAGTGTCTTGTTTATATTGACACCTAAGTCGTTAACCGAATTTATTAGAACCGCTGCTTGAAACGATTAGTTTTACGCATGCAGTACGCCCAGTCATAAAAATTTTGATATTGTTAGCTCATAATTCGAACAGTTGGAAAACAAGCCGATTCATTTCCTTTTCGTGCGAGCGAATAACAACGATCAAGACAGCGAAGTTATCAAAATAAAACGCTAAAATCGTGATTTTAAGCAGAGTGGAAACCCGCTATCAGTTTTATTAACCTCGTTTTGCTAATTACTTACCTTCAAAGCGCTAACAAAGACGAAGTGTTTTCTCTTCTGTTTTTTATCGAAAGTCTTTATAGTCTTTTATCGAATACCGTATACTCGAACTCGAGTATAGGTCGAGATGTTCGCAAGTGATTTTCACCTCAAAAAGACAGGTTCAACTTATACACGGGACAAGCTGTTGTCTCCAGCTCGGCAGTTTTCAAAACGAACGCATTTTACTCCTGCAAAATCATTGCCGACGTAGATTACGGAGTTTGAAATGGTGTCGGCCGAATTGAAAGTTTTGAATACGTTTATTTGCAGTGATTCGAACTTAATTTTCAAATTTAATAATTTCTTGTCAATTCTAAACTTTATGCACTTGTTGAGCAATATGCAAAGCTCACGAGACAAAACAGCGGAAAGAGCTGTTTTAAGAGATCGATTTTTTTATTTTTGCGTGTAGGATATAATCGTTCTTATTACGTAACATTCCATGATCGTTGAAGTCGATGTCAAACTTTAGCGGCCGCATAAAACAATGATGTCAGGTTAGCTAGGTGATAATAGCGGTAAGAGACGTCGTTAATGCAGACAATATCTGCGACCAAGACCATTAAACACCTTTTCTTTTATCGGTTTTCGATGTAATTCTCACACATTGCGAAGTGCGAACAAAACAATGTGTTCTGTTGAATCATAATTGATCTCACAGCGGGAAGACCTCGTTGAAATTAGCGCGTCTAATTTAGCTGGTTTACTTAATATTGCTGTGAATAGTTACGTGACTATTCCAGCAGCGTAATCGTCTACTTTGAAATTTCAATACCGTATGAGAAACTCATGCGATCAGCTGCTGTTTTGCGGGGAAGAGCAACGTAGGCTATTTTTCGCTTTCGGCATTCTTTAAGTCCGTTTAAATAATCTAAATCTCTTTCGCGAAGTGTTTTATCTTTGAAACACCATTTGTAATAACCATTTTTGTTGCCCCTCAGCCATAAGCTTACGGGGGGCGCCGCCCCCCGGCCCCCCCGGAAGTCGGCGCGTATGGTCACTATATATATATATATTTTTGTCATTTACAGTTTTGCATTCGCAATTTGGTTGGGTTCTGGTCAGGTGATACAAAGGCTTTTATTACACCTGACAACAGAAAGGCTTCTGTTTATTGTAATTAATCTCTGTTTGTCATAACATGACAATTGGCACCGATGGTAATTTGATAAAGCTTGTTATGATATCCTGCGTTACCCTATTAGTATCAAACTTGTTAAGAAAAACACCTTACTGGTAACCTTTCAACTGTCTTTCTAAACAAGTATTTTTTAAATATGCTCTACATAACATTTGCTAACTGCCTTTTGTCGGAATGGCCCGTTTCGGTGAGTCCGATTCGGTGAGTCCGATCCCTTAACGGGGGATTTTTTAATTTTTTTTTTAAATTATCGGGTACCGTAGCCTAATTATCATTGCCGTTTTAGGGTTAGGGGTTAGAAGTTAGGAACTCACCGAATCAGACTCACCGAATAGTAGCAGACCCGCCTTTTGTAGCTAACTGCATTAGCTGCACTACAAAACTTTTTGCAATTTAAAAAAGAACCGCATGTTTAACACAGTACCAACTGCTGCCCTTTTCTAGTGTCATGAGAATAAGGCAATCTCTATGAGCCTTCGTATCCCCTTCTTTAGATATATCCCTGGTTCTGGTTTTATTGTTTTTTTTTAATTATTTTCGGGGCATGTTGTTTGATTCGTCCCTCCAGGCGTTGTGATGAGCGGCCTGCGTACTGACTCTGGCAGTGGCACTTAAATTGCTAACTTATATACGTTGCTCAATTTTATGGTAGTTATAAAAACTCTCAATTCAGTCTTATGTCGCCAAAAGGAATTCGTTTATGTCTTGAAACTTTTTGTTAATTTGAATTCTTCTGATCATTCAAATTTATATTTTGTTTTTCTTTTATAATATACTGTAAATACGTATACCGATTTGAACTTTTATAAATACTTCACCACATTTGGTTCATTTTATTCTGACGTTACCTCCTGAAGAGAGTCAGCTTCAAGCTATGAGCAACATTCTAATCGCAGTTATACAATTGCTAGATTTATATTTTATCTATTCTGATATTCGTATCATTGTTTTTATATTTGTTTGATTTTATATTATAGCCACCACTATTTTTTGCAGTTTTAATGGAAAACGAGCAGTAAAGGTTAAAAACCACTGTCTGATCTAGATATATAAAACATCAAATATTGAAACAGTTTGCCTTTGTCTGCAGTGAGTAATGCCTTGTCAGGCATTTCCTTTCAAATCGTAAAATAGAGTTTTAAAGTCATGTCTTTTCACTTTTTGTCAAGCTATATGTGCTCGAGAGGTTGTTAATGTTTTTGTTTTCATTTCTTGTTTTTGTCTTTTTTGTTGCTTTTTGCAGAATTACAACTCCTCTCACGAATTGTATTTCTATACATTTAAGCAGTAATTCAGAGGTTCTCAACCTCAACCATTTTGAAATGTATTTATCATTCTTTGAAATTAGTTTAGAAAAGTTACACTTGTAGGAACTGCTCATGCAAACATACATGGTTAATTGCATGCGGATCATAAATTCCAGATCAAAACATTTCACTTATGATTTTGTTCTTTTTTGTAGTATGAGTGCAAAGGATGCCATCGTACTGCTTGCAAGTCATGCCTTTCATACAAAGCTGTGTTGCCTGGGCAGAAGCTAGTTACAGAACAAATTTGCAAATCATGTCACGACGCAGCACAGAGCAATCCAAACACCAGCGGCAGAGTTTCCCCTCCTGCTAACTTTAAAAGGTAGGTGTTAAAGACAAAGTGTTTTAAATATGAATGGTTTTGCAGCACTTTTTAGTTTGTTTGTTTTGTTCAATCACCAAACTCATGTAAAGAAACAGCACTATTTTTACAATCTACTATTGTGACTGTAGAGAACTAGCAAGAAAAGAAGCCAATGCTGAGAAAGCCGCCAGTGTCCCGGATCCTGTCGATGAACAAATAACTGATCGATTGCGGAAACTCAAGGAGTCCTATGATCGAAAAGGTGCTGCCTCGTTTTTTAATATCGACAATGTTCTTATTAGTGTGTTTGTGTTAATGCTTTAAACTTATATCACGACGCGGTGCAATCAAAACAGCTTGATTGTTTATTTTTACTTTTTTTCAGTCTATTATTGTTTATCCTTTACAGACATCAGTGTTGACGAGATTCAAGATCGCCTACAAAAGCTATGCGCGTCAGAGCCGACTGTTACCATGGAAGAACTTGAATATCGTCTTGCAAAGTTGAAAGGTTCTCGGCCTCCTGCTATTAAAGTCCACAGCATTAGGGTTAGTCAATATATTTTGTTTTTTAGGTTTTCTCAATTTTTTTTTTGTCCGATAAAAGAAGCTAAAAAGATGCACCGGTTGTGACAAAAGCTGCATTAAGTGTGTCAGCATTTCTATGCGTTTTCTGGGCGTGATAATATATACCGTTTCTTAATTTTTATGTAATGTTATATATCTGCTTGGACTTCCGCGTACTCGTCCTTTAGTTCAAAGTTTCTTTTCGCATTCAGTCTTACGCTCAGTGGTTGAGGATTTAGATCCGGAGTGCCCAAATTTTTTTGCCACTTGCCGCATTTCGCCAGTTTTGACCGGCAGTGTTTTTCCGCGTGCTGCACTGTTGGCACTGCTGTTTTAAATTAAGTGGATGGGAAGGCAAGGAAGTCACGTTCAGGCATGCCTTTGAGTGTCCTGCTGCAAAGACACAGCCGCACGCTCCAGAGCGATGTCAAACCGGCACCCTTTCGATCGTCACATCAGGGCTCTCGCTATCCAGCCGACAGATTATTTTAATTTCAGAAACGACCGAATGAAAACGAGCCACATTCGTCCAAGGATACCTCAGAAGGCAAGCAAGTGAAACGTCTCATTCGTCAGTACACCGAAGAAATTGCTATGGAACCTAATGATATAAATCCCACATCTTCACAAGAAGGATTTCATCCCGAAGAAGTCCCGAGAAGTAAGACCGATTTCAATGAACTACGAAGTTTAAGCTATTTTATTGCTGCTCTGTTCACTTATGGGAAGGATGCTCAGAATAACTCAATATCGATAAATTACAAAATTAGGGTTAAATGTTAAGCGCACTGGAACAGTTGTTAAGAAGTATGAGGAAATATCTAGCAAGCACGGCTACGAAACACAACGACGAAGCTGTTTATCACCAACCGACGTTGTATTGCCAAATTGTATTCGAAGAAACAAGAAATTCTTCATTGCTGTACTTTGGAAACGACTTAACGTATTATTTTATAGATCCAAGCGCAGACGATTTGATTGAACTCGCCCGAACCGAAATACGGAGAGCACAAGAAATGGTAACAGAAGAAAACTTGCAGGACGAAGAGATTAGTAAAAGATTGTCTCAGATCACCCAAGCGCCCGCCGGTTGGTATCCACCGCTACGGTCGGCGTCGTTTGCATTATATTTATAAACTATGTGGCCTGATGATAAAACCATGCGTTGGACTCGCGCATTCCGTATTTTGTATCGACATAATTGAAAGATAATCTACTGTACATGGGGTCAATAAGATTCACCATGTACAGTCAAAATTGGTAACTCGTAAATTAGAAAGTATCATTTCATCTCCTTGGTTAAGGTAACACGTTATATGATGACAAATAGCACGCTAGGTTATGTATTTTACGAGCTCCAGTTTCTGTCGGGGCCAAAAAAGCTTTTCCCATTGCTTTTGCTACATTTGACTGTCGTATATCGACGGTCGAAAACAAGAAAGTCGTAAGTGACATTTTGAGAAATTTCCTTTTTTGCATTTTCAAAACCTATGCACTTAGGGCTATCTACTGCTATTTTACTACTATAGTTACATATATTAATGCTCAAAGTAAAAGCATTAACGAAATTTAAAAAAGGCCAAAAAATTGTTTTTTGGTCTTTTACTCAAAAGTGTAAAAATACACTGACGACTTTTTGGTTTCGACCGTCGATATATGCAAATGTGTCATTTTGAACAATTTTAAGTTGTACGCATAGTGACTTGAAGTTGCGTTTGCTAATTATTTTTTTTTTATCACATTTCATCAATTATGTCTTTGTTTGTTTATTAGTTCCTATTGAGGAAGCGACGTTAGGAGTGCAGTCCAATTTTCACTTTGATGAAGAAGGAATGGATGAAGAGACTTCCAATCTTATCCGTCGGCTCATGGAGGAAGACAGGCTGGAGCAAAACCTCCAAGACAGAGGAATAAGCCTTCCTCCTTCACGTTCAAACAGATCAGAAAATCACTTTAGAAGGTCAGTGCTCGATCTGTGGATTTTTTTCTGAACAACAAGCCAACAAGTAGTCAAGATTTTCTGGTGCAGGAGGAAAGGTTTCATCTACAGAATGAGCGTTTATTGTTGTTTGGATGTTTACAGGGTTTTTCATAGAATAAAGGTTTATCGTACAGATTGGTCAATCGAAGTTCAGCCACTGAAATATTATTGGTAATTTACCGCTTTATCTCAGCGGGTAGATATATATGTTTTTATAGATATAGATATATTTAGATATATATATTAAATCAAATATATTTGCAAATATATTAAATCAAATATATTAAATCAAATATCAAATATTTTGCTTGGCATTGAGCACTTTTTGTAGTATTAATAGTTTTCATTGTTTTTGATATATATATTAGATATATAATAGATATATTTTAAACCTTTTTTTTAACTTTAGGCTTTGAGACTTTTTGATTGCATCGTTAACACAATCGTCTTCAATTCTCTTTCATTCAAATCAAATGCTGTGTAACAAATAAAATAAAATCTGGCAGCAAAATTACAAATTCAATACAGGGGGGACAAAAGCGACAATAAAGAGGAAGAATCAGCTGAAGAACTCCCTTGGTGTTTCATGTGCAATGATGATGCCACAATCCGCTGTTTAACCTGCGACGATCTCTTTTGCAAAACCTGTTTCCGGGTCACCCACAAAGACTCCGACATGACAGGACATCAAACGGAAAAGTTTGTAAAGAAAAAAACAACTGATTGAAAACATACGACTGGAGGTAACACTGTTACAACTATGTCCCGATATGTTACAACAACTGCTGATCCCAGGTAGCATAAAGTTGTTGGTTTCACGCCGTTATAATATCACTAGACGATATACAAATAATAACATCTTCTGGCTGGGATATGCAAATTGCATTCCATTATTTTGAAATATCCGCGTGTAGCCGTGTACACTGTACTCGTATCAAGTGACTTAAAAATACAATACGGCAATTATGCTTTTCTATTCCTAATCGAGGCTCAATTTTTGTTTGAGGAGAAACAGATTGCTTGTGGCTGTCTAGTGTCTACACATACAGTAGCTTAATTTGTTAATGCTTTCGGGTGGTTTTCGCTAGAAGTCTGCATGCATGTCCAGAAATTTTAGTAAAGCGATTTTTTGTTATGGAGTTCGTGTGACAAAGAGGAAGTGTTTTAGGTATTTCTCTTTTCTACAGGTGTAGAATTTGTTGTCTGCATGTTTTTGTTAAAACTATTCTTTGTTGACGCATATGTCTATAGTTACACAATAGATTGGATCTTTCTAGTTTTACATTATTCAAGAGACCAATGTAAGCTATATGAAGACCGTTGTTTTTTGCTTTAACCACTTTTCACCATCAAGTACGCCCGGTTTGATTTTGTCCTCAGCATGATACGTTGTTTTCACATGCGCAACTGATTCCAGCCTACATGCCTTGGGCCGGCTACAATTATTCTGCTCGTAGATGAAACTACCTTTTCTACAATGCATTGTATTCAAAAGCGATTTCTGTTGCCACTCGGTGATCAGAGTCACTGGGATGGGTTTGAACGTCATACTCCCAGCCGTCTACGTTCAGTGATCCTCACCAGCGCATTTCTCTGTTTGAAGCGTTTATGTTTAATAAGTTTACTTTTTCAACGAAAGCATAGATTAACTGCTGCTGTGATATGATAAATGAGGTCGGATAATTGTTATTGAATATATTCAACGTTTTCCATCTTATCGTACAGTCACGAAACCCTTATAAGTTTTCCATGTGCGCAATTGCCAGCTCCTTGCATCTCATGCGGTGTCATTTAGTCAGGTTACTTTAAAATCTCTTTTCCTGTCATGGTTTGCGCACGCCCGAAGAAAAAGCTTAGCGCCTTGAAAACTAGCCCACCATACGTCCTTTTATTCTTGAAAGCCCAAACGTCATCCACATTTAGTATTGCGTAATAAAGCATAAGCCACTGGTG
Source organism: Aplidium turbinatum (assembly GCF_918807975.1). Classification (NCBI taxonomy): domain Eukaryota; kingdom Metazoa; phylum Chordata; class Ascidiacea; order Aplousobranchia; family Polyclinidae; genus Aplidium; species Aplidium turbinatum. The sequence goes on from NC_137486.1 coordinate 10,451,083, forward strand.
GCAAAAAATATCGACTTTCCGCAAAGGCACGTGAAATAAAATAGTTGACGCCCTCAATATGTTCCATTTGCTCCTCAAATCTTGATGCAAGTTTTTACTTAATCTATTTTCTATCATCTCTTGTGCAGTGGGACCTGAGTAAAGTTTGGTTACCCACCTTAAATATAGTTATATTTTATCGTTTGAAGAAACAATATATAATATATATTGTAGAATGGTGCACACAACTAACAATGCCAGTACTGCGTGCAGGCTAACAGGCGCCGCTTTATTAAACATTCGTCAGTTAAACGGAACCTCGCAGTCACAAAGTTCTTTCGATCCCAGCAGGCCCGGATTTAGGGGGGGCAAAGGGGGCAGTTGCCCCGGGCCCCCCGACTTTTGAAGGGCCCCCTATGTGGAAAAAAATGTGATTTTGTGTTATTTTTTCCTTTTGGCCTTTAAAGTTTCTGCAAAATACTGTGCAGTAGGCTACTGGACTGATGCTACTGTAGACGTAGAGGTGGCTTTTCGCGCCGTAGGCTTGAAAAAAATTTTTGCACGGGGGCCCCCCGATCTAAAAGTGCTCCGGGTCCCCCATCAGCTAAATCCGGCCCTGGATCCCAGCATTTTTCCCGGCTACTTGTAGCCAAAGCTATTTTTACAAACTTGCAAAATTCGTAACCGTACCAAACCAGCGAACTTGGATTAGTTTTTATTCGATTGAATTCTTAACATTTCTTTGCCGATTAACGATGGCCCCTTAGGCAGGCTATTATCAAGGTTGTTTTGTCCATTTCCTCGTCCTCTTATGTTGTTATTCTTGCTACGCTACTGTATTTTGTAGGTCAATTAGTAGCTTCAATTAGATAGCTTTAATTTTAAGATAATCTATTAATATAAACCGACCAATGTTATCAATTCGCAGCAAGGTTGTACTCAAACAATTTTGGTTATCATGTACCTCACAGTAGACCTATTCCTGATCCCCTTTTATACATGTGGCAGCTTGTTCTCTTGGTGGCTGTGTGGACTTTGTGTCTACCTGGGGAAACTTTCCAGCCAGTTTAGTTCTGCTGATTCTTCAAAGTGGCAATTTGAAATCCGTTTGGAATGATTCATGCAACAAAACTGCGAGTGTATTGGAATGCTTACTGTTCGTTGTGTTATACTATCTAAATAATTTCTTATTATAACACATTATATTTGTGTTATGTTATGTAATTATAAGATAGTAGGCTAGCCTACATAACATTGTAATATGTAATTATGCAGTATTGTTCTGAATTACAACTCAATCGTTTTGTCTACATTTGGTTTATTTCAATTTTTTCGTTTGCTTGGACCAGAGACATCTAGACTCCAAATCTGTGGCTTAGACCAGGGTTTCCCAAACTTTTTTGGGCCACGGACCACTATTTGTGAATCTGTTTATTCGCGGACCCCCAATACAAAGGTAAAAATAAATAAAACCGAATTTTGTTTATTTAAACAACTGACAACATCAATGGGACGGATGGGATTGCTTCTTATTGCGTAAGTCATCAATTCTCGGAGTTATTTGTGAAAGGCAAACTCGTAAGTCAGGGTCCACGGAAAGTCTGGACCTGTATTTTGTCTTCACGTTGGTAAGAGCTGAAAATGCTGTCTCACACGTATGTAGGTCGTGGCCAGTGCCGGTCTTTGGGGTGTGCAAACCGTTCGATCGCACAGGGCCCGCAATTTACTCAGAAAATGCACTAATTTTGTCATTTCCAATGGAAAAATTCAACAAAGGAATTAGCAACAAGAAAACATACAAACTCAACGAGTGCAACCTATTTCGTCCCCTGAACATTTCGTACCCTGAAAAGATCGAAGAAAAAAAAAAAACATAGCCGAAGTCGCTGATCGGAGTTGCCGCAAACATTGCAAAATTTTTCTCGATCTTTTTAGGGGACGAAATAGGTCGAAATTTGATTTTGTTACACGATTTCAGGGTACGAAATCGCGGTATGAATTTTCCAGGAGACGAAATAGGTTGCATCCAGACTCAACATAGAGACATAGCTTTATTTCTGAACAATGCCAAAGAAAGCATGATCTTATCCTTTTGCTATGCCACAGGACAGCACCATTTTACAGTAATATCCCTACCCAAATTTTTGTTAAACATGCTCTCAGAATGCCCCAAATTCAAAGTAATTTTTCAAAAATTTCTGGGGGAGGCTCCCCAGACCACCCTCCGCTGAGTGTCGCCTTCGGCGATCACGTTGCCACACCCCCCTCCTTTTTCAAAATACCTAGCTATGCTACTAAATTGGATCATTGTCATTTGGGCCCGCAAAGCATATTCCGCACAGGGCCCGAAATACCCTAAGACCGGCACAGGTCGTGGCAAAAGGCAATAAAATTTTAGTTGCCTTTTGCGATAGCAATGGATATTCCTCCACAACACTCAACCAGAAAGATGCAATAGCTGTTTGATTGAAACTAAGTATTAAAGTTCGATCAGATGATAATTCGGCTAATTCTTCTTCTTCGCGTCCTGACAGATCAGTCTTTGTAACAAAAAAAGGGTTTAAAATCCAGTCAAAATTCTCATATACAAACATAACTCAGCAACAACACTACATTTAACATTATAAAAAACAAAAGCGAACGTTTTCGGCTAGTCATACAGCCCTTTTCAAGCCTATAAGAAAATACATATCAAAAGAAATGCTAAAGAATCATAGTATCACAGCAAAAATATGGTCAAATCTAAACATTTGAGAAACTGCCTTGCTCACACAACAGGATAACTGAAAATTACACAGAACAACGGGTCAAGTATGTGAGAAGTAAAAAATTAATTAATTGTTCAGAAAAGGAATCAGGCAGAAATTCTCATATGTCTCTTAAAAAGTTGCCTACTTCTCAGGTGCAACAAGTAAGACTTACGATAGCCTACTGGATAGCAAAAACTTTCGAAATCATTTAAGTTGTAAAGAACTGCGGCAATTATGACTTTTTTATTTCTTGTTATATCGCCACGGACCGCCTGTGCAGTCGTCGTAGACCACCAATGGTCCGCGGAGCACAGTTTGGGAAACCCTGGCTTAGACGCTATGACTTCTGCGATTCTAATCAAGTAAATTTATTTGTTCCGATAGCGCCCTATCACAGCATGGATGGAATTCTCGAAACAATACGTTGCGTAATAGTCGAATATAACATGGCAGTGACAGTAAAGCTAAAAAAGCATGAGCTCTGCTATCACATATTCAGCTACCACGCCATGACGTAATCATCCCAATGCGGTTTTGCCCCACAAATGGGGGTGACCGATTCGCTTCTTACAGCAATCGTCACTTTATTTCCTCCAATGCATCTTCATCCCCTGGTCCAATGCTTTTTTAGCATTTTTAAACAACGGTCCAAAACAGAACTTCGTTACTGGTACCGGTATTGAACTTTTCATCAAATCTTCGTAGCCTATGATTTAGCTGATGATCTGACTAGGATGTGTACTGTGTAGTGTGATAAAATATTTCAAACAAAGTAAACAGTATCACAATAAATCAGAAAAATCAGTTTATTTATAGAGCTTTCGTCACACAAGTGTGGCTTCTTCAGTAAAATTTGCAACAAATAAAAAATAATACAGCAGTTTGCAGCTATTTATTTTCCCTATTTGTGGAGTTACAATGTAAGGGTCTATGCAATGAAATCGTGCAAGTAGATTGATTTTTAACTTGATAGCTTTAAGTTGGTTTGGTTTTTGAATCTTTATCGTCGGACTGACAAAGCTTTGACAGGTTCTTTCTGGTAGTTTCGCATACTTGTAGAGGCTTTTGACGCAGGGCTGGTTAATAAAATTGACAGAGTGAAGTGTTGTTGCCGAGAAATTATTCCATTCACTAGGTGCCGCTGAATTGAGAGCAGTCCTGAAATGCGTTGCTCAAGCGCACATCCCGAGAGTCGAACTTGCGCCGCATGATCTTGAGCCTGGCGCGTAACTACTGAGCTAACGGGGCGGACAATAATAAGTTATAATGAATTGATCTGAATTCAACTCCGATTTATTTCAATCGCTACTACTTTCAGTAAGTAAGTTTTATAATTAAGAAACGTAAATGTTAGCAACAACAATGAGCTAGTGGTTTGAGTGCTCGCCTTTACGTCGGTCGATGTGGATTTGATTTCACATCGGCTCATGCCAAAGGTCTTTTAAAACAACTTCCTGCTCTGTGTCGAGGGCTACGGGCTGTGCGAATAGCGTTCGATTGTTAAAAAAAAAAAAACGATAGTTGATTCAGATTGCAATTCACGAGCTCTCAATCTTAGAGCCTGATGGGCAGGAGTCCAAATTACTCAGCAAACAACGAAAATTATTGTAATGTATCAACATTAGGAGAAATAATTATTTTTATTCAACCGTCTTCTTCCTCTTGCTGATAAGAGACTACGATATCCAGCATTAATGACCACTGAAAATTTCAGACCAGTTACTAATTTCTAATGCACTAAATACCTTTTGAGCCAAGTAGGCTAGCTAGTGGAATTTTGCACAAGAGCTTTAAGCGCTTAGATTACTAGGCCTAAGTCTTTTGAAAATCTATCAAAATTCAGTGATTTTTTACCACGATTAAACCATTCGCCTCGTAAACGTGTTGCAAAACAGTCAAACGCTCTTTTCCAGAGTAAACTTCATCCAGTAGCACACTTTTAAATGCTTTTAAAATATGAAACAAAAAAAAATTATCTCAAAAACCCGCGACTGCTGAATTTTTCTCGCGATTTTGAGTCAAAACTACCCCAATTCTGGGCGAAAACTGGCAAGACTATAAGTTACTAAAGCACATAAAACGAGTAGGCCTACCGTACCGTATAAAAATTGAATAGGCATGAGGGATCAATCAGACACGTGGCAATTGATTTCAATACCGTATGGTTTATTTGAATTATTGCACAAAACAAAAATCATGAGCAATTTTTTTGTGCACCATGTTTTTTATCCGCACAAGTGCGTACCGTAGCCTACCATCTCACGGGTTGAAAAGCACTGCTGTAGTCCGACCTTGTCTGCCTCAACCTTTATCCTAGGCTTACCTGTTATTTACATGTTATTATTGGACATCCCCGTTTCCTCTTCCCATCTGTTCCCGACAATTTTCACCAAATCAAACGTCATATAAAAACCGTTATGGTCTACTTAACCTAGCTGGCATCTTACGTCATGGAAATTGCTAGAAAATGTCCAAATATTGCACCATCGGTCGTAAGACCTGATGAAATATTGCATCAGCCGCTTTGAACACGGGTTTGAATTGCGTGACAATGTCTTTCATTATTGCGTCACAGTTACTGTGTACGTGCATTTGAGATATCGCAAATTATTCTAGTCATTCGTAAAATTGTTTGTTGGAAGTCAGTCGCAAGTTTAACTGTTTGCTTGGTGCTTGCTAGCTGGACAAATTTTCCGTCTTTTATCTAAGTAGTTTGTTCTGTAGTGACAGTTTTTTAGAGGTGTACGGCGTTGCATCTCGATTTCGATAGCCGCGGGCTAATTTTACAGAAATACAAGTTTGAATAGACGTTTCAAAGGAGTGTTTCTTGTTCGGTCATTACATTCAGACGAACGGATTCGGGAATCTTATGTTACAATTTTCCCACAAAGAGATTATGGTTTACCGCTGTGACCATAAAAAATAAAAGACGTGGCTTGTTAGTTGGTAGGCCAAGAAGCACTTAGAAGCACATAAAAAATAAAAGACGTGGCTCTGTCTAGTGTTTGGTACTGAAGCAAAAAAATAATAAAAGAAGATCTTGTTGGTTGGTAGTCTACAGAAGCAAAAGAAAATAGACATTTCTTCTCAATTGGTACTGAAGAACTTCAAGTTAAAAATTAAAGGCGTTTCTTTGTTTGTTCTGAAGAAAAAACAACATTGACATTCATTTGAAAAAAAAAGATTAAAGACAATCGATCTGTGCTTGAAGATTCAAGTGAACGAACCCAAGCAAGTTTTGTGGAACTCTAGGACTTCATATACCCGTACAACTACGGTATCGTGCATTTAAATTCTTTTTGTATTTTTACGGTCTTTGCAGTTAAGTTTTTTATAACTTAATTTTGTGTGTTTGTGTAACTTAATTTTTTTAATTGTTAAATTTAGCCCCAACATTTAATATGTCTACACTCGGTGGCGACAGGGACTCGACCGCCGTCGACTCGACTGAGTTTAAGCCTGATGGTGTTCTTTGCGGTCGGGCAAGCCATTCTGGGGAGGGACCCAGTAACGATGAGGCTAAGTCAGTTCGAGAGGCCCGGCATCTTAGACGGGATATTTTGACTCAAATTGGGGAACTTTCTGTAGCCCTAGGTTCTTTGAGTGATAAGCAGGAACTGTTAATTTTTAGATCTAAGTTCTCTACTTTGGAAGAGGAATTACGGCATTTCCATGCTCTTTTGACTAAAATTTTTAACTGCAATCTTGGCAGAACTTCGTGATAGGGTAGATCCCGAATTTAACTCGTTAAAAAATAACTTCGAACAAAAAGAAAATGAGTTCTCAGATAGGTTGGATGCTGACATACATCCTGAGGATAGCGCCTCAAATGTAAGCACTAGGATGTCTGTGAGCTTGTCACGGATAGTTGCACAAATTAACCTGCAGCTAAGATGAGAGGAGCTCCAGATACAAGCTGACGCCGAAGCGAGAGCTGCTGAGGCCGCCATGAGAGCTGAGACCATACGAGTTGAGGCCGAAGCGAGAGCTGCTGAGGCCGCCGCGAGAACTGAAGCCATACGAGCTGAGGCCGCCGCGAGAGCCAAAGTGAGAGCTGCTGAGGCCGCCGCGAGAGCTGAGGCCGTACGAGCTGAGGCTGCCGCGAAAGCCGAAGCGAGAGCTGCTGAGTTCGCACTCAAAGACGCACAGTTGAGGGCTGAACAACGTAAAGAGGTAGCTTTGGCTGAATATCGATCAGATGTGGGCTCCCGGCGTAGCTCTAAGAAGGGATCTTCTAGGCATTCCAGAAGTGAACATCAATCGCGGTTAAGTTTAGATGACCTTTTCCAGACACCTGTCCAATTCGTAAGTGGTCCAGTACAATCCACATGTTTTCCAGCTGTTTCAGGAGGTCTCGGGGCCGCGGCTAAGGGTCTTCCGAAGGCTGTAGAGCCAAGGCCTGTGAATTATAACCGAACTCCTCCCCCAGAGCGTACAGGTCACGGGGCCGCCATTAGCAGTAATGCTTTGCCCCCTTCACAGTTTTCTGCGCCGCTAGGTTTTGATCGCCCAGCAACACGTAATTTGGGTGGTTGTGAGAGGCGTATCGTGTCTCCCGACTTTAATGTGTGTAAGGAGCGTGATCGGGCTGTGCATGTGACTGAGCCCCCTTAGCCCCTTAAGGGATATAGTTTGTCTTCTCCCGCTAAATCGAGTTCTCAACAGCAGGATTGCTTTTTTGAATACCAAAATAGTAGGACGTTTTTCGATAAGGCGGCCTTGATTGGTTACGATGGTAATAATATGCCATTTATCTTCTTTAAAAATCGTGTTACGGCCTTAATGGCAGCTTCGCCCTTTAAGGGAACTCGTTTGACTTTGTTACAAGCAGCTTGTGTTAGAACAGCTGCGCAAACGATTGCTAGTTTGGTTTCCGACACTCCTGGCTTGTCAGAAGAAGACAGGATAGAAATGTCGTTAGCTCGCTTGTCCCAGCGTTTTGGGGTTCGTGGAGGTCTTTTCGCCGAACCGGAAATTAGAAAGTATCGCTATCGTAGCAAATTGAATTCAATCTCTTCCAGTGATTTGAAAGAGTTTAAAGATGAATTGTCGCAGTGTTTACTTTACGCGCAAGCTTATGGTCAGCGTGACAAATTGGAAGGACGTTTTGTTTTGGATTTGGCTAAGCGACTCCCGTTTGACGCTAAGCAGCGTTATCTTGACTTTTTAGGTGATCAGTATGGTGGTACTGATGAGCCTACTTTTCAGAGTTTGTTTGAATTTGTAGTACGGGAGGAAACGCGCAAGTCGACTGATTTTAGCATTATGCTAATGGGCGATTCTGGTGAGTCGCAGCATTTTAAAAAGTTTGGCAAAGGAAAATTGCCTTCTTGTCCGGTTAGGCAGACGTCGGTAAAACCCCATCATAATGTGATTTCAGGGAGTTCGCAGTACTCGACTGCTGTTGGCGCACCGCGCGGTGGTGTGGCCAGACGTAGTGACATACCGGCATGTTTTTATTGTTCGTCACGTGGTCAAGTTGAATATCATTTTTTGTCTAATTGTAAAGAATTTTTGCGCTTGACACCTAAAGGTCGGAGAGATGTCATTGTGAAAGCTGGCAAATGCTTGAATTGTTTGCGCCAGCATATGGTTAGGGATTGCGTTCATGCAAACAACTGTCGTAAGTGTGTCCCTAACAACGATAGGAAACACTATTTTCTTCTGCATGATTTTTATGTGACGTCACGTGATTCTCTGGATTCGATCAGCAAAGATGATGCTGGTGCCAGAGCTCCTGTGCGTAATGTTAAGATTGGAAATGTTAAAGCAGCTTTTAACCGCGTTACTGCTGTTCGTGTTTCGAATCCAACGACTGGCAAATCGAAGTTGGTGTATTGTCAGCATGATCCTGGTTCGCAGTTGACGTTTGTTTCGAGTGATTTGGTGTGTGAACTTGATCTTAAACCGTACGATAAAGCGTCGTTTAAAATGGATACCCTGGCTGGTCAGAAAGCTACTACTGCTGACCTTGTTAAACTCAACATCCAGTCGTTAGAGACAGATGAACTGTTTTGTGATATAACTTCGGTGGTTAACCCAGCTTGGGCTGACGATGTTAAAACTTTACCACATAAGCAGGATTTAAGTGGTTTTCGTCATTTTCATGACGTGAATATGTTTCATTTGAATGATTGTAGTACTGTAGATGTGTGGTAATATTTTTTTAGGTTATATTTAACGTATAAGGATAGTTTGTTTATAAGTTGAATTAAGATGAAGGCTGTCTAACTGCTTGATGAAATCTCTATCTATCTAATTTATCTAGTTTGGCTATCTGACTCCATGAAATAATTTCCACACAATTATTGTTATTCGAATTATAATTTTAAGTTATCAGAAGGTGTTCGACTGTTCGTATAATATTGTAGGTCTATAACACAAATTGAATTTAAACATTATAGAATAGTGAAATTGCAGCACAGGGAAACATTAAGCTACTGTATTACGAATTATTACATTTTTAACTAAACAATAAATTTGATGTTTTCTGAGAGCTGAACTGGTCTAACTGAGCTGGTTTGATGTGAGCTAGTCCGATTTGATAGAGCTGGTTTGATATGAGCTGGTCCGATTTGATAGAGCTGGTTTCGTGTGAGCTCCCGTCAAAGGGCGAACAAACCCTTTTATTTTCTGTTCCCTTTTTTCTATTTACTTCGGGAGCAGTTTACATGGAAAATTACAGAAACTTTAGTAAAAGGCAGGAAAACTTATATGTTGAAATAATGGATCGCTACAGAGGCCCCCCCAAATTTGGGCTAAATTGGAACCATGGGTACCAAATTTAGCTCAAATTTAAGGAGTTAAAACGTTAACACAATTGTAACAGACATAGTGTGAAATAGGTATGTTTAGTGTTTATGATAATAATGTGGTGTTGTGTTTGTGATATCGTGTCGCGAAGTGATTCTGCGTGGTTCCACCGCCTTCCGCAAAGGAATGTCTGAGTTTGTGCTGTGTTGAAGAGTCCACCTCGTAGAAACATTAATTGTTTTGTAAGCGCCAACCGTAGCAGGCATTCATTGTTTGTCTGGCTCTTTCTGTTGAAAAGCAGACCATGCCGATTGAGTTGATGCAAATGCAGCAGCAGCCTTGTCTCCTTTTTGTTTGCTAGAGATCAACGCAGCTGGAGATCATTGACATTCGTTGACATTCGGCCTTTGCATTCGCTGTGAGGCGCTAGAGAGTTGGTTGCAAGTGGCTCTGAAGCACTTTTTTCGTTGCAGGCGGTGAAAAGGGCAGAACACTTGCGTTTTTGATCTTGGTTGTTCATGATGATTTCTGAGAAAGGCAAAGCAAATTGATTACAAGTTCAACTTTGAAATATTTAGCGACTTGGTTTATAAGTCGACCTGTACAAAATGTAAAGATACGATTTGAAAGGCAAACAAAACTAATTAAAACAAAAGAACATAGGCATCGACAGGTCTAAATATCATTCACAAAATCGTAAATGTTCATAAGTCTGAACAGTCGTTCAGCAACTGCAAATAAAACACAGAAAAAAAAAAAGATACAGTAGGCTACATGATTCAAAACCATGCGGTTGTTTCATGCAGTATTGAAAGTAATGTTTCGTGGACATATGCATGCTTGCCCAACATAGGTTAAATAGGTTAGTAACATGCCATGCCAACCGTTAGATGCGCGCATTTGCATGCCACTCGCAGTCATATTCAACCATAGCCTACACAATAAAACAAAAACGCTTAGCAGACAACCTATAAAGAGAGAAAGGTTGAAATAGACAACCACTGGATCTGCATTGGAAAAGATGCAGACAGTGGAGAAAAAGACAACGATTTCGTATTAATGCAATATTTGCATTTTTCTTGCGATAAAGCTATATAACCTACAGTGTATAGGCAAGAGCTTTTGAAAAGCAAGTTGGCCAGCTTGTAGCCTACAAATGACTTGAAAAAGAATTGCCAATTGGCTGAGATGCATCTCTTTCCGAAGTAGGCGTACTTGAGATGGCTATACTGGAAGACGCTGTACTGTCCTGCAAAGAACTACATAGGATGATTAAACAGTCACATGTATTTAGAACAAACAAAAATAACCTAAATTGCTGCGAGTCTGCAGACTTCAAAATAAACAAATGGACGAATGCTGGAGTGGACAATCCTTAAGACCATTCGTCTCAGCACAACAGCTTGGCGCTGTTAAAAATACACAAACACTACAGTAAAAAGTTACGTAATTATAATATTAAAATACAACGTAAACGCAAGGTATTGCAGCTTTTAATCACATGAGCTGCCCGTCGACTGTTCGGCGGATGACGTCACTGATTGATTGTGTTGTTGTTTAGCAACATTTCTGGGGTTCGAAGGTCCATCACTGTTGTTCACAGCGTGTGTTGCCACGTCAACCGTATGGGTTGTCTTGAAGATTTTCAGCGATATGCTATAAAACGGTTATCCAACGTTGATCAGCCATATTTCGATACAAAATTACAAATGGAAGAAATTATATAGTGTCAGTTGAGTCGAGGCGAGTGATGTCATCAATGAATTGTTTTACTGAGTAAAAGTTAAGTGTGATAGATAATGCTGTTTTGTCGATCTCAGCACCAGAACACGTGACAGCGATTCTGCCTTCTCAAGAGACAAAAGATAATGGCCAAATGCCAAGCAAGGTTACACAAAAAGTTCCATTGCAGGGTAAAAAAAATTGTGCATACACTGTAGTGCAATTGCAAACAAAAAGCAACGGAAAGTGGCTAAACAAAGGTTCTTAAATCATGTTTGCTCCTAGTAACATTAAAAAAAAATTGGGGCACACGAAAAGTACAACCTCTTTGGGTGGCTTCGCATAATTTCCCCTGTCTTTGCGCCACAGAGTTATACAAACTGATGCTTCAGCTGAGAACATAAGGGTGGCAAAGTTGTGAAGCAAAGTCTTCACAATGATTTCTCCTATTTGGAGATCTCCTTGTCGGAGTAAAAAGACGCACAAACTCACGGATGGTTGCTTGGAAGCGACACCATAACGCTTTGCAGAGCTGTGCCTGCACGTGTACGTCTGTATAAAAAGTGAGATTGAGGCTCGGACCTCGTAATCTCGCATGCTAGTTGCATGTAGGAAGGCAAAAATAAAAAAAAATTATATATATTAAAATGAGCTAAGCATTTAAGTAACATTTGACACTGTGATAATTCTACAAAAAATTACATAATTATGTTTCCCTGCAACGGCAACTTGTTGGTAATTAGTAGGCTTTATCTAAGCAACGTTTAAAAACATTACATTTGGCGAGTGGCGCTTCGGCATAAAATTAAATTGTCGACATCGGCTGCTGAAATGAGTAGTCTGCCGTTGAACGATTCGCTTTATTGAGCGAACAACAAGAAAAATCAGTTACGTTTAACAAGCAATAAATTGCCGGCATGGTGCTTTAAAAAGTAGGCTACAATACGCTACAGAAAAATTGTTAGAAAATCGACGCGTGAAATCATAAAAGGTGACATGTTTTTACAAAATAATTGTGAGCTCGTGTTTTTTTGTTTTTTTTTTATTGTCGTAGAAATAAAAGTTTTGTAGCATAATGTACTTACCAGAGTCTCCATATTTTGGTTATCTTGTTAAACTTACTTTTATTTTTAAAAAACCTACTTACGTGCGGGGTAACCAATGTGGTTATATATATTTTACGTTATATTTATAAAAGTGTGAGTAACGATTTTATTTATATTTTATTTAATGGTTGTTGTTTGTTGATAAGAATTAATAGTAAGGCTGTCTGACTGCCTAATGAAATCTCTATCTATCTAATTTATCTAGTTTGGCTATCTGACTCCATGAAATAATTTCCACACAATTATTGTTATTCGAATTATAATTTTAAGTTATCAGAAGGTGTTCGACTGTTCGTATAATATTGTAGGTCTATAACACAAATTGAATTTAAACATTATAGAATAGTGAAATTGCAGCACAGGAAAACATTAAGCTACTGTATTACGAATTATTACATTTTTAACTAAACAATAAATTTGATGTTTTCTGAGAGCTGAACTGGTCTAACTGAGCTGGTTTGATGTGAGCTAGTCCGATTTGATAGAGCTGGTTTGATATGAGCTGGTCCGATTTGATAGAGCTGGTTTCGTGTGAGCTCCCGTCAAAGGGCGAACAAACCCTTTTATTTTCTGTTCCCTTTTTTCTATTTACTTCGGGAGCAGTTTACATGGAAAATTACAGAAACTTTAGTAAAAGGCAAGAAAACTTATATGTTGAAATAATGGATCGCTACAGATGTACTGATTGGCAACGATAACGCTTATTTGATGTGGGCCAAAAAAGAGCGTGTTGGTGAAAATCGTAGTGAACCACATGCTTTGCTCACTCCTCTCGGTTGGTTGGCTTGTGGTGGTAAGTCACCCTTAGATGAAAGCGTTGCTAACGTGTGCAGAGTGCAAACGTCTTCAGAGTCGGATGTCATCTCTAGCTTTCAGCGTAAAATTGAGTCTCGTGATATGGAAATAGCAGACCTGAATAAAGTCATTCAGGATTTGACTTTGCAAAATGAAACCTGTGAATTGTCTCGCAATGATATTTTGGCTAGAGAACTTGTCGAACCGAATATTGAGTTGAAAGATGGTCGATTTGAGATACCTGTTCCGTTGAAGGAAGATATTGATTTACCTAACAATTTTGTTTTGGCGTCAGATAGAGCTGCTGCTTTAAGGAAGAAGGCTTTAAAACAATCTGAATTTCAAGGAACTTGTGTTAATGAGGTAATGTTTTCGCGTCCTGATTTGTTAAACTAAAAGCCCTTTTCAAGCCTATAAGAAAATACATATCAAAAGAAATGCTAAAGAATCATAGTATCACAGCAAAAATATGGTCAAATCTAAACATTTGAGAAACTGCCTTGCTCACACAACAGGATAACTGAAAAATACACAGAACAACGGGTCAAGTATTTGAGAAGTAAAAAATTAATTAATTGTTCAGAAAAGGAATCAGGCAGAAATTCTCATATGTCTCTTAAAAAGTTGCCTACTTCTCAGGTGCAACGAGTAAGACTTACGATAGCCTACTGGATAGCAAAAACTTTCGAAATCATTTAAGTTGTAAAGAACTGCGGCAATTATGACTTTTTTATTTCTTGTTATTTCGCCACGGACCACCTGTGCAGTCGTCGTAGACCACCAATGGTCCGCGGAGCACAGTTTGGGAAACCCTGGCTTAGACGCTATGACTTCTGCGATTCTAATCAAGTAAATTTATTTGTTCCGATAGCGCCCTATCACAGCATGGATGGAATTCTCGAAACAATACGTTGCGTAATAGTCGAATATAACATGGCAGTGACAGTAAAGCTAAAAAAGCATGAGCTCTGCTATCACATATTCAGCTACCACGCCATGACGTAATCATCCCAATGCGGTTTTGCCCCACAAATGGGGGTGACCGATTCGCTTCTTACAGCAATCGTCACTTATTTCCTCCAATGCATCTTCATCCCCTGGTCCAATGCTTTTTTAGCATTTTTAAACAACGGTCCAAAACAGAACTTCGTTACTGGTACCGGTATTGAACTTTTCATCAAATCTTCGTAGCCTATGATTTAGCTGATGATCTGACTAGGATGTGTACTGTGTAGTGTGATAAAATATTTCAAACAAAGTAAACAGTATCACAATAAATCAGAAAAATCAGTTTATTTATAGAGCTTTCGTCACACAAGTGTGGCTTCTTCAGTAAAATTTGCAACAAATAAAAAATAATACAGCAGTTTGCAGCTATTTATTTTCCCTATTTGTGGAGTTACAATGTAAGGGTCTATGCAATGAAATCGTGCAAGTAGATTGATTTTTAACTTGATAGCTTTAAGTTGGTTTGGTTTTTGAATCTTTATCGTCGGACTGACAAAGCTTTGACAGGTTCTTTCTGGTAGTTTCGCATACTTGTAGAGGCTTTTGACGCAGGGCTGGTTAATGAAATTGACAGAGTGAAGTGTTGTTGCCGAGAAATTATTCCATTCACTAGGTGCCGCTGAATTGAGAGCAGTCCTGAAATGCGTTGCTCAAGCGCACATCCCGAGAGTCGAACTTGCGCCGCATGATCTTGAGCCTGGCGCGTAACTACTGAGCTAACGGGGCGGACAATAATAAGTTATAATGAATTGATCTGAATTCAACTCCGATTTATTTCAATCGCTACTACTTTCAGTAAGTAAGTTTTATAATTAAGAAACGTAAATGTTAGCAACAACAATGAGCTAGTGGTTTGAGTGCTCGCCTTTACGTCGGTCGATGTGGATTTGATTTCACATCGGCTCATGCCAAAGGTCTTTTAAAACAACTTCCTGCTCTGTGTCGAGGGCTACGGGCTGTGCGAATAGCGTTCGATTGTTAAAAAAAAAAAAACGATAGTTGATTCAGATTGCAATTCACGAGCTCTCAATCTTAGAGCCTGATGGGCAGGAGTCCAAATTACTCAGCAAACAACGAAAATTATTGTAATGTATCAACATTAGGAGAAATAATTATTTTTATTCAACCGTCTTCTTCCTCTTGCTGATAAGAGACTACGATATCCAGCATTAATGACCACTGAAAATTTCAGACCAGTTACTAATTTCTAATGCACTAAATACCTTTTGAGCCAAGTAGGCTAGCTAGTGGAATTTTGCACAAGAGCTTTAAGCGCTTAGATTACTAGGCCTAAGTCTTTTGAAAATCTATCAAAATTCAGTGATTTTTTACCACGATTAAACCATTCGCCTCGTAAACGTGTTGCAAAACAGTCAAACGCTCTTTTCCAGAGTAAACTTCATCCAGTAGCACACTTTTAAATGCTTTTAAAATATGAAACAAAAAAAAATTATCTCAAAAACCCGCGACTGCTGAATTTTTCTCGCGATTTTGAGTCAAAACTACCCCAATTCTGGGCGAAAACTGGCAAGACTATAAGTTACTAAAGCACATAAAACGAGTAGGCCTACCGTACCGTATAAAAATTGAATAGGCATGAGGGATCAATCAGACACGTGGCAATTGATTTCAATACCGTATGGTTTATTTGAAATATTGCACAAAACAAAAATCATGAGCAATTTTCTTGTGCACCATGTTTTTTATCCGCACAAGTGCGTACCGTAGCCTACCATCTCACGGGTTGAAAAGCACTGCTGTAGTCCGACCTTGTCTGCCTCAACCTTTAGCCTAGGCCTACCTGTTATCTACATGTTATTATTGGACATCCCCGTTTCCTCTTCCCATCTGTTCCCGACAATTTTCACCAAATCAAACGTCATATAAAAACCGTTATCGTCTACTTAACCTAGCTGGCATCTTACGTCATGGAAATTGCTAGAAAATGTCCAAATATTGCACCATCGGTCGTAAGACCTGATGAAATATTGCATCAGCCGCTTTGAACACGGGTTTGAATTGCGTGACAATGTCTTTCATTATTGCGTCACAGTTACTGTGTACGTGCATTTGAGATATCGCAAATTATTCTAGTCATTCGTAAAATTGTTTGTTGGAAGTCAGTCGCAAGTTTAACTGTTTGCTTGGTGCTTGCTAGCTGGACAAATTTTCCGTCTTTTATCTAAGTAGTTTGTTCTGTAGTGACAGTTTTTTAGAGGTGTACGGCGTTGCATCTCGATTTCGATAGCCGCGGGCTAATTTTACAGAAATACAAGTTTGAATAGACGTTTCAAAGGAGTGTTTCTTGTTCGGTCATTACATTCAGACGAACGGATTCGGGAATCTTATGTTACAATTTTCCCACAAAGAGATTATGGTTTACCGCTGTGACCACCATCCACATTCAAAATCAGTGCCTTTCGGAGAAACTTCTTTCCGTCTTTCTTAGTACATGGTCAATTGGTCATGCCATCTTTAGCCTACTGTAAGGGAGGCCGGGGTACAGTGAATCACGGTACACAGTGAATCACTCGATCAAACGTAAAAAGTATATACTAAATTTTCTCTGTAATCACTGTTGCGTGACCACAGTAAAGCTTTCATTTCACGTGCAAAACCACAGGCGGAGCATAGTTCAGCATTTTGTCCAAGATAGAATTTGTCGATTTCGTTAGTAAAAAGTAAAAAAATGATGTTGAAGAGTTTTGATCATATCTTTGTGCATGGTCAAACTTATGCAAGAGTGTTTATATAGAAAAGTACAGTTATAGGCTAAGGTGGCATAAATAGGAATAAAACTTAAAACTAAACTCGTTTGAGAAAAGCATGTTTTTCTCATTTTTGTTTTGAGGATAGGCATAGTACACAGTGAATCATGCCTCAGTGAATCAATGGCGGATTTGATTCACTGTGTACCGGACTTTAGCATACCGGTACTGTGATATGTGTAACTTATAAAAAGTTTGTTTTTATTTTAGATACGTTTGTAACTAAATATGCCTAGAGCTAGAAATAAGCCAAGAAAAATTGGTGCTACTCCTCCGGAGTTGATGAAAGAAGCTGTAGAGCAGATCATCAAAAATAAAACTTCAATGCCGGGGGAGGCAAACTTGCAATCGGGGGGATGGCTCCCCTCCCCCACCCCATGGCGACGCCTCTGTGCAGCTCATGGATCTGTTCCTTTTGCCTATTTACAAGAAAAAATTTATGTCTCACTTTTAAAAAGTAACTGATTTTAACCGTGATTCACTGTGGACCGGCACCGGTCCACAGTGAATAAATTTTTTGTTTTCATTTAAAATGCAAAATTTCAAAAACTAAAAGTGCAACAGATCTTGCATAGAGTCATGTGTAGTTTAGATCATGCGGAATCGTGTGACAAAATTTGATGTTTCTATGTTGATTTGAATGTGAATAAGTGCAAAAATAAACATTTGTGATTTACGATGTGCCCCGGTCTCCCTCCATTTGCCCTAAGTTGTTCTTTAGTCTCCCACATCTCTATAATATCCACCAATTCTTTAATCTTCTTCTTCACGTTTTTACCCACACATTGCTTTGATCATTCCCGGCTAAGGTAGCCTATCCGTTCTTCTTAGAATTAGCCTACTACCAGTTCACTTCCTTTTAGTATCCAAGTCTCGCTACGCTACCGTGCAGTATTGCAGATTGCTTACAACTCGCTGGCATCCAACCTCCTGAGCTACGTCGCAAAGAAGCCACTCTGTCTCTCGGCCAACGGGCATTGGAGCCTAACCATCTTTTATAGGGATTTTCCGCTCAACTACGCACCAATGGGGAATGGCCTCTTCCTCTTCCTGTAATTAAATGTGGTGCCGAGGAACAGACCACATTCTCAATGACTGTATCATCTTCAGCCACCTAACGGAGTGGAAGGTCTACGCGTCATGGATGATGAAATCAAAGACTGACTGATGTCTAGTAGCCTTCCAGCGTAGTCCGAGAACATCGTAAATTTGGGGACTGGGGTACTAAAATAATAGAACCTCTTCCGCAGAGGCTTACACGACGACGAAGCGCACGGTTAACAGGTCCATCCACTTATTAAGCCCAATATGGTTCATTCCGGAATTACGGAAGGTAAAGGAGTGGCAGAAAATTGTCCCCCGCTTAATAAGCCCAAAATCGTCCTGTCTCAATGTGGGCTCAATGAGCGGGGACGACCGTATTGGATTTGATATTAAATTGCAAAGGATTTTGGGCAAAATTATATGCTTCTGAAACGTTTGGGTCGTAAAGATTTCGAACGATTGTTTTTTGGGTCGCGCCAACAAGTATTTGCGGACCCCTGGCCAAAGCTATTAAATGTTGCCTTCAGTAGGCTACAATATGTCCTTTCAATTGCAGCAGCATTACCAAACCCAGCTGAATTAGCAAAAGTCCAAATCCAGTTGTTGAAATAACTTAAATTCAAATCTTGTCGCTGACATCAAATCTGGGAGGATTTTTCATCTCTCCGTTGTGGGTTGATTTAAAAAAAAAGCACAGTGGAAACAGCGTTGCCATATCAGAAATTGTGACTTCATTTTGGAAGAATTTAAAGACCTTATATGAGATACAAATCTAACTGGCGAAGTTTAGCAGTTTTTTCCATAGAGAATAAAGCATAACAAAAAAAAACGACTGAAAATAAGCCAAAAACCTTGTGTTTTTTTTTCAGTGAAAACCTCAAGTTATTAACTGGAAAAATCCGTATTCATCACCCATCAGGACAAGAAACAATACCTTAAACTGGATATCAAACCTCAATCGTCTTAGGCTTCTGTGTATGTGCTGTCTAACCATAGAAAGAGTTCAACACCTGCTCTCCTGGGCCACATCGAAACCGGCTTTTGCCTGAGGATGGGTTTCTTTTATGTCCGGTTTTCTTTCTCCATCCTATTATTATTATTATGACTGCTCATCCACATCAACTGTTTGTTTGTTTGTTTTTCATATCTTTATCCTGCATTGCGGGAAAGCGGACTTGAGCGCTATGCATCGGTGTACGCCTTCCGACGTACCGGTACACCTGACCCACGCTGCAGCCGACGGCAATGTCTGTTTCCGGTTGTCTATTCTACTTAATTATGACTTAAATTTGATACTACCCATTACTCGAAATCGAACACTGGGTAGAGGCAATTATCGTAAAGTTTCTTGCCCAGAGAAACAACAGCAAGTACGGGTGGCTGGAGTCGAATATGCAGGCTCTCGACTGCGAGCCCAACGCGCTAACCACTCGACCACTGCTGCCGACTCGGCCACTGCTGCCGACTAATTGGAACTGGCAAATTCAATCCACAACACTTTTCATTAGGCTGTCATTCATTAGGCTACTACATGTGTGCTTCTCTCTGTTTTTGTTTTATTTTTTGCTATTTGTTTTTTGGGTTTTGTGGCCGTGCTAACTGCTGAAATAATAGCCTACTACATAATTTTTCATTCAGGCACGTTTTAAACCTTTCAAAGTTTTGCCACCTTTTTCCGTTCGTTAACGTGCTGGTAGGTCTATATCGATTTTTGTAGTTAATATCATTTTCGTCCCGGACGCGTTAATGACGAAAAATAAAATGATTGATTGATGACTGCAGGCGCGAATCTAAGAGTTTTTTTCGGGGGGGGGGGGGGGGCCAGAAAATTTGAAAATCAATTAAAAAGAAAGAAAAAGCTAAACAGATATGAACAATGCATCTACGACATATACGATATGCTAGAAAATAGACATTAAAACAACCATTTTCATCAATTGTGATGCCGAGGGACTAATATCAGCTGTTTAGAAGCATATCAAACCATTTGATGCGGAAACATACAATTTTTCACAAAATTTCGGGGGGGGCCCGGGCCCCCTGGGCCCCCCCCATAAATCCGCGCCTGGATGACTGTATGACATTGCGGATATTTGAAACATTTTATTAGAGAAATTAATGCTTTGACATCTGGCAACTGTACTATCGCAAGGGCTACTTAATTAACTATTTGTTCATTGTTGATTGTTGTAATATAAGTATAGGCTACTGGAAAGACCCGTGACGGTCACATGCTGATGAATGGATTGTAGTTTTTCAGTTTTAAAAGAAAAAGTTTAAATCATTCACAATCAATGCTATGAGATGTTTGTGAAATCCATTACGATATGCTGTTCTACAATGGCTGTCCTGAAGACTAGTAAAATGGACTGTTCGCCCCGATATCTCAGTTAGTTAGAGGGCGACTGTGTTCAAGCTGGCGCTGGTTTGATTCTTGGGGTGTGCGCTTGAGCAATGCACATTAAGGATTGCTCTCCATTCAGCGGCATCTAGTGGATGGAATAATTCCCCAGCATCAACAATCGAAAACTTCACTCTGTCAATCTTGGTGACTGGGCCTGCGTCAGCAGTTCAAAGCCTTTACAAGGATTAAAGATTAAAACTGCCAGGATTAAGCTCCCAAAAAAGCTTTCCCAGTCCAAGGATAAAGATTCAATCAATCAATGGTATAGTCATGGTTACCCGATTTCAAACAAAGTCGCATTGTGAATTTTTTGGTACATATTGAAGATTTGATTGTTGGATACACCCAGTTATAAAAATAATTCTAAATTGGATTTCCTGTGATTAATGTTAGAATAATAATCGAAAGACTAACCGGCTCTGGATGCAACCTAGTTCGTACCATGAACAGTTCGTACCGTCAGTTCGTACCTTGAAAAGATCGAGAGAAAAAATTAAAAAAAGCAAAAGTCGCTGATCGCAGTTTCCGCAATCATTTTAAAATTTTCCACCTGAAAAGATCGAGAAAAAAATAGCTCAAAGCCGAAGTCCGCTGATTGCAGTTTCCGCAAACATTTTTTCGCAGTTTCTGCTAACCCTAACTCTAACCATAGACTAATCTATGCTCTAACCCTAACCCTCGCTGGTAACGTCTATAACATCACAAGCACAGGGCGAAAGAGAAAATTGAAAAAAGAAAAACCATCGGGCAAACGTGAGAGAATTGAAAGTAGAAGAGAAAATTATTAGTAATTATTTGTAAATATTATGTAAAAAATATATTGTTGTAACATTGCTCAACCCTGTGGTATTGTTGTGTCTTGCCTGTCTTTGGTACAAGAAAGCAAACTCTCTCTCGAAACTATAAAATTGAAAAAAGAAAACTATTCTCTTTCGCCCTGTGCTTGTGATGTTCTAGTCTTTTCCACCCTCGCTGATCGCAGTTTCCGCCAAAAATTTTTCGCAGTTTCCGCTAACCGCAGTTTCCGTTAACCCTTTCCGTTAACCCTACTCTGCTTATAACTTAAATTTGGTGCTATACCCATTACTCGAAATCGATCACTGGGTAGAGGCGATTATCGTAAAGTTTCTTGCCCAGAGAAACAACAGCAAGTGCGGGTGGCTGGAGTCGAACACTATGCTCTAACCCTCGCTGATCGTAGTTTCCGCAAACATTTTTCCGCAGTTTCCACTAACTGCAGTTTCCGCTTACCCTAACTCTAACCATAGAGTAATCTATGCTGTAACCCTCGCTGATCGCAGTTTCTGTCAACACTTTTTTCCGCAGTTTTGCAGTTTCCGCTAACCCTAACCCTCGAGTTTGTTATTTGTTTCAAATTGTTTGCGGAAACTCCGATCAGCGACTTCGGCTTTGTGCTATTAAACTGCAATCAGCGACTTCGGCTATTTTTAATTTTTTCTCTCGATCTTTTCAGGGTACGAACTGACTGTACAAATGGTTCA
This sequence comes from Aplidium turbinatum, assembly GCF_918807975.1. Lineage (NCBI taxonomy): Eukaryota > Metazoa > Chordata > Ascidiacea > Aplousobranchia > Polyclinidae > Aplidium > Aplidium turbinatum. The sequence goes on from NC_137486.1 coordinate 10,472,914, forward strand.
AGGTACGAACTAGGTTGCACCCACCGGCTCTGATTCGGCTCTCGAGATATGCGCTTGAACATTTCGAGAGCACACATTTCAGGACTGCTTTCCATTCAGCGGCATCTAGTGAATAGCTCACAGACGTTCCAATGTTGCTGCCTAAAAAATATTATCATATCTGGCTGATCTGATATGGATCTGTATTGTTTTTCCAATGTACTTTACATTGTCTTATTCTGACACTAGAGTTTGACCATTGCTGCTTGGTCTGAAATTTGGTTTAAGCAAGTTACCATTTACCGGTATAGAAAATTAAAAGGTAGCCTAAATAGGCTCTTAACCTGTTGTTGTAGATGAGATTGGTCTTAATACTGTTGTTACATGTCTTTACAAGAACAAAGAAATTTAGCTAACTTAAAACTAAATATTTAGCTATTTCTGAGATGATAACAAGGAAGCATGGAAAAAGAAGATAAAAACACCATGAACTTACTTGAAAATCAGTATCATGTTATTCGATGCAACTCACGAGAAACTGACACTGTGCATGCGAATCATGTCAATGCAGAACAAAAACCTCTACAATGCTTTGACTCCAGCAAAGAAGCATTACTTCGACTAATATCAACTACCAATGATCCCGAAGAAGATATTTACACAGCTACAGCAGGTAAAGACTTAAGTGAGCTTGCACCTGAGGAAATCAATAAAACTGATGAACGTTCTGATTCTTCAGAAAAGTGTGATGAAGCATCTGACGTCCAAAATCAAAATGAAGAAACCAGTAACAGTGTTGACACATTCTCTGACACCACTTCAAACAATAACATCACCACTAATAAGGCAATTAAAACCGACTTGGCATCTACTAATTTGACAAATAAGGTTGATTTTACAACATCGGCCACTGGCAATACTTCATCTGGTGATGAATGTCAACTTTCAAAACATCAAGATATAGTTAACACAATAAGTGACAAAAATAAGGATGGTGAATCACACAAAGGTTTTGTCCAGGGATCACAAAATGTTGAGTGTGTTGAATTTGCTACTAGCCATTCAAATGTTTCGTCTGATAATTCTGAGGTGCAAATGCAAAAAAGTAACAGTCCTAATGTTGGACCGTGTTACGATGAAAGTGTTCTTGACCCTAATGTTGAAATGCCAATTGAAAGTCAATCACCACCAAGTGAACTAGCGTGTGATAATGAGGATACTCCTTCTAGTGTATCAGAAAAGCTTGACATACTAAAGTATGCAAAATCTGAGTGGAAAGGAACAACACACAAAGCAGAATGTTTGCGTCAAGGCTACATAAAAATCACTGAAGAAACTAATTGTGAGTTTATGCGGAAAATTCGTGGCGATAACTATTGTGCTTTTCGAGCTGCAGCCTTTCAAATTCTGACACAAAATACACAAGTTCTAAGTAGCTACCCAAATTGGCAAAATCACATCTTAAATCTTCCTGAAAGGCTCACACAAAACCATGCATGCGGTTGGTTGAGTCAATGGACATTTGCAGACAGGCTGCCATCAGGCACAGAGAACAGAATTTTGATCATGAAAGAATGCCTTGCCTACTTCATTGAACAAAAACAATTATCTGAAACCATGGAGAATAACAGCGATCGGCAGGCATATTTTTTAGCTTTATTTAATTCAGGAACAGTGCATGAAATTAAAGTTTTTGAAGCAATGAAGTTGATGATGCTAGAAACAGCCGTGTCTCTCTATGATGCAAATTTGAATGGAGATCCTGTGCCAGTGTTTGCTTGGCTATTGTTTGCGAGGGATACAAGTGAAAATCCTTACAATTTGATGATAAATCATCTGAATCCTGCTGGAAAAACTGGTGGATTAGAACAGGTTTGAATAAAAGATGGAGTGTCTGATTATAATATGTATAAGATGTTGGGTCATTTTATGTGTGACTGCAAAACATATGTTTAACTGTGCAAAATCAATTTTCAAACTTTTAAACTGGAGAGTGTTAGCAAACAAGATTATTTATTAGTTTCTGTAGTACTGGTAACCAATTCTTTTATTTCAATTTCAAACAAAATGTTTCACTTTTCAAAGGTAATGCTTGCAGAAGAAATTATGTTAATAACACTGGTCTACAAAAAAAGAATTTTTTTTTTGCTCCATGAACTTTGAAGACTGATTTAGAGTAATTTTGGGGTGCTGAATCCGAATCTGACCTCAGATTTATCCTGTCACGTAAGGTTTGTGAAATATGATTACAACAAATTGTTACTTTTGTCAAAAGTGGAAGATTTGGCGTTGCGTTTACCACCAACATATGCAGTGCTGTAACGAAAGGTTAGTGTTAGACAGGCCAAAACAGCCTAAATATGGTTACTGAACAAGCATTGTCATAGGCTTGCTTAAACCTTTGTGGTTTCATGCAAAACGTTGACCGGGGGAGGGGGTCAGTTACACTTATAGCCTCCCTTTTAGCTTGTTATTATTGCCTTGTTAATAATGTTGCTTAGAAAACAAATTGGTATCAAAATTATAATTGGTAGGTGTATTTCAGCTACTTATGCACCACATGGCCTGGATTTCTGGATCTTGCACAATGTGTATGTGCAATAAACGCAACGTCAAATCTTCCACTTTTGACAAAAGTAACAATATGCTGTTATCATATCTTACAAACCTGACGTGATAGCATAAATCCGAGGTCAGATTCGGATTCAGCACCCCAAAATTACTCTAAATCAGTTTTCAAAGTTCATAGAGCAAAAATCGTGTAGACCAGTGTAAAATATATAATATTAGAATGCCCACTACACCACAACATGTATATACATTTATTTTATTATTGCATCAGTTAATAAATGAACTAGGCTATATAACAATTAATGTGTACAAAATAACTTTACAAACTGCATAACCGTCATGAGGCTTTTTTGTGCATAAACGATAAACAGTTTTTAGATGATTGTAGTCTGAAATTGAACTTCTTTTAGGTTGAAATGTGTTTACTTGGCCAGGCGCTTGAAGTAACCGTGCAAGTGTTTCGACCGTCTAACGTTGAGCAAGAGGATTTCGTTACTTACTACCCTGATCACATGGTTGCAAGTTGGGAAAAAATAAAACTAATTGCTGAAGATGACAGACATTATAATATCGTCATTTCATAATTATGATTTTATGTTTTTTGTTGTTGTTGTATGTAAATTGTAAGTAGTACATGCTATATATCCTTTAACTGTGTTTTATATTTTCACAGTCTGTTTGTTATTCATTAATAAAACTTTATTTTGAATTTTATTTTTCTTTCAAAACTCTTCTCACTATTGTAAAACAAACAAATTGTTTTGATGACGTCGTGGTTAATTGACTGTTGAAAAATTTGCAATAGTTGTCACTTGTCACCCGTCTTTGCCCAGACAACAAAATCCGTCGCAGCTGTTGAATCAATATAAAAATAAATAAAATTGGTTTTCTGTCTAGAAAGTTGATTAGACATAGCAATAAATTTTGCATTTTGTTCAAAGAGAAACTCATTGATGCTTTGTTATGGGAATTATATCTATATCATATTGATATTACTGTGAATTTTCTCTTACACTGTTTGCAGGAAACTCTGCGAGTTAACTTCGTTCTGTGTAGCTACGGTGTGTTCTTACCCATTGTTTCGCATGAATATTAATGATATATTTTAATATATATGATACGGTATATGATAGACTCCCATCTTAGCTTTAAACATATCTTTTTGCAGAATATATAACTATTCTCAAAGTATATTTTTTCATATGAACAAGCAATTAGGTATTTTTGAAAAAATTTACATCTTGTAGAAATTATCAGTATCTTCCATAAGTTACCATTTTTTAAAAATATTTGTTTAAAATACTGTACTATTGAATGCGCTGAAGATACAGTACTTCTACTGTAACGAAATCTCTCCTTAACCGATAAATATCGTCGAGAGATTACGTTGTTGTGAACTAGCATTTCGAACTATAGTGATGAATATAAAGTACTATGAGTATGAAATATGTCAGCTGTGGGGTTAAAAATAGTGTAGGTTGTTATAAAAGATTAATTATGGAAGAACGCAATGTCAAGGTACTATCCATAATGATCAAGGAAAAGGCCCAGTAACAGCTTGTCCTGTATCGGCCACGAACGTATTAGCTTATTTGTTTCAAACGTATGTATTCAATTGCTGAAGTATTATTTTACTTCATTATAATTCGTAATGTCAATATTTGTTTTGTTTCGATGTACTATTGTCACTGCCTTGTTAAGGGTATTTTCCTCTTTCAAGAATAATTTTATTTTTTCTGCTGTCAGTAAACGTCACATTCTCACACATAGGCGCCGACTTTTATTTTTGCATGGGGTGGCGGATAGCACAATATGGCAACCTAAAAACTTTCAAACTGCGTGTTTTTGTTTGATTTTTACTAAGCGTGTTTCGTAGATGCAATTGTCTTTTCACACCTGATTTGTAGCTCGATAATTTACAAAGCAACTTTAAAACAAAGCACAGGAGGTATGTCGTAAATTTTATTGTTATGTTGCTGCTCTGACATTTAACATTTGGCAAAAGTATTTTTGCGAACAGCAGCTCTGTCAATCCAACTGTTAATCAACTGGTCAAGTTGTAACCGTAAAGCTTCAGCTTGGTAAGCATTTAAAATTAGGACGTGGTTCAATCGCTGTTGCGTCATGGTAGATCGCAAGTAGGTTTTTATGCGCCTGAGTGCACTAAACGATCGCTCTGTCTCGCAGGTGGTGGAAGGCAACGATAAGTATATTTTCACAATGCAGACCACGTTTGGAAGCATTAATAAAATTGTTTCATTGCTTGCAAATAGATCAAGCAGTTGCGACAATCATATGGACTCTATGCTGTAGATTAAAATTTTTCAAAAAAGATTTTTGAGGGAGGCAATGGAAAGATTGTATTTTATTGATTAAGAAATCCCATTGTAAACCTAACAAATGTAACAATGACTTATGACAAGTAACAAATAAAACGATCGCAACAACAACAAGGAAAAAACTCGTAGCCACGTGTTGCGTAATCTTCACGTAGCTTGCTTGATGTTACGCGAGTATCATGCTTGTGACAAAAACAATCATTTTCTTCGCAATACTGTATTGGTTCACCTCTTGCTTTACGTTGACTTGAAGCGAAAACCAATGATCAAAAAAAGATTTAAACGTCCGTTCAAATTACATTTATTTGCAGTAAGTAATGTAACCTAAACGGGGTGGCTGCCACCCCGCCAATGCGGTTACGGGGTGGCGTGGCCACCCCGTAACCCCGTAAGTCGGCGCCAGTGTTCTCACATATATGATATATATAATATAATGTCACATTCTCACATATAACGTCACATTCTTACATATAATGAATAATGATACTAGTTATATTGGCTGCAGGGCATTCCATGGAACAAACAGAGAATTTCAATATGGAATAGGAAAATCTTTCATACTTTGCAATTTAGAGTAATTGTTTTAGTTTTACTCCGGGACTACAGGTTTTACTCAATAAAGACTGAAGAGTTTTGTCATCAATTGTACGAGGTTGTGGATTGTGGAATTAACTTACGTTTCTCCATGTTTGAAATGAGCTATCAGGTGTGAGATATTGTATGAAATGGAATACGTTTCAGAGTATGAGTTATAAAGAGTTATGTCATAGCTTGCCATGATAAGCAGTAAAATTTCTATGTGCAAAATCATTCACATCACGTTTGTATATTTGCCGTCACGGAACATTTTGAGGTTTGGTTGTGTTTGTATGTTTTTTTTTGTAAATGTTGCGTGAACTTGCTGCGAGGAATAATATTAGTAGTGGGAATTTCGTGTTTTTTTTTTGCTTTTACTGCACATAGAAAGGCCGAAAGTTATCATTTAAGCATCGCTAAAATTAACGTATTTTTATTACACGATTAACTGCTGTGTCTATATTTAATGATTAATTATTCCTTGAATTACCTTGGATATTCTGGTCTGGTCGAGCCCATAATTTTGTGCATGAAGAAACTGCAAGCTCAAGCAGCGCTGGTTCTGCTTTCTGGGTGTGCGCTTGAGCAACGTAGTTTAAAGGATTGGTTTCCAATCCATTCAGCGGCACTTAATGGATGGAATAATTCACAAACAACACTTCAACCACAAGTGAAAAACTGCACCTGGCCAATCTCGATAACGGGCCTGCGTCAGTGGTTCAAAGCCTCTACAAGCCAGGTTTACGCTCCCAAGGAAGCTTTCTTAGTCTGAGGCCAACAATGTAAACCAACGATTGGTAATAGGCTAAAATTGACTTTTTTCGGGTCTCGATCTATTTTTCCGTTGTGTATAAATGTTGATATATGATGCAGTACAGTAGCTTCATTTAATTGCAGTATTTATCATTTGTCGTTTTTGTGTTTCTAATGTCCATCGTATCTAGTCGTTGGTATTTTAATACGAAATTTAAAAGTTGTTTCTAGCACTAGTTAGGCTACAACGTTCATCTGATAAAAGTGACAGTAAAAGCAACGACAAACAGGTTGATTTATTGCTTCACTGACGAATAAATCACCCCAGTGGCGTAGCCAGGAATATTGAAGAGGGGGGGTGGTTTGGGCGGGAGAGGCCCAAAGGCGTGTTCGCCTACGACAACACCCAGCGGCTGGGGGACCTCCCCCAGGAAATTTAAAAAAATTACTTTGAATTTGGTGCATTCTGAGAGCATTTTCAACAAAAATGTGGGTATGAATATTGCTGTAAAATGATGCTGTCCGGTGGCATAGCATAAGGATAAGATCATGTCTTTTTTGGCATTTTTCGGAAATAAAGCTAAGTCTCTATGTTTTCTTGTTGCTAATTCCTGGCTGAGATATTTGAATGTTTGGTATTGGCAAAACTCGCCTTTTAATGCAGTTTCGTTTAAAATTAGGCAAACTTTGTTTTAGAGACATAAAGCGACTGAAAGCATCATTCTCAATATCGTGACGTCACACGCGTGCCAAAGGAGGCCACTGAATCAACCTGTTTGTCATTGCTTTTACTTTCATCAGATGAACGTTACAACTGGTACTAGAAACGATAATTATCTTGATAACACCCCAAGTTTTTAGTATTTAGTTTAAAAATGTCAATATTCAGTTCACTTCGTCCAAAATGTTAATCATTTAACAATTCATGAACGAGAAGTAATGCAGCCTATTAATGCATGTATTGACGAAGTTGGGTCATCACCGTATGATGCATGGGAAGGGATCCCCTGGGGTTCCAGGGAAAATACGTAAGAAACAGGATTTAAAAAAGTGAGTTTATACTTAACCTGGATTTTTTCTACGGTACCATTGTCGAGTGAACTGATTTGCCTTGGACCCGATGTTATCATGCTATAGAACATGCGTTTGTTGAGATTTTGTTCAGTCGCAATCAAAGCCATCAATTGCAGCATCATTTAAAATGTTTGTTACATTTCTGATCCAAGTTTGCTGACGACCAAAACTCACAATACGGGAAAGGAAACTGTGAACTAACTGACATCAAACGAATATCAAGTTTTGACATTGCTTATCTGAAAAGCTGTATTCGTTTACTAGTGCAAGCACTCTAAGTTAAGTGCAGTATCAGCAAACTTTTTTTGCCGTTTACTTAAATGCAAGAAATGCCGTTACTGCGAATTGTACGAACATTTACTATTGCTTACATAATTCAATGCATCTAGTGATATGTCTTTGGGAACAGGAAAGAGTTTGCAGTTGCATTCGTATTTTTATTTTTGAATATCTTCAAGATCGAAAGTGATTAGGCTACGCTGAAGCAGAAAAAAGTTCTGCTCATTGAGATACGTTTTTGAAAAGCGAGCAAGAATTTATATAATGGCTTGCAGCTACACAATTTAGTAGCCTAGCCTATGCTCTCACAACCATACGCACAGTGACATATCCAGGAGAGGGGCGATTCCCCCCCCCCCCTAAACACAGAAAAGTAACTTTTTCACGGTTTATTTGCTCGGTCGGATTAATGTAGGGGTACCATATGTCCTCTTTTAGGAGGATTTGTCCTCTTTTTTCATAAAAAATGAATTGTCCTCCGAGGACACTTGAAAATGCTCAAATGTCCTCTTTTTGCATTGCTATCATTTTCAACAAGGTTTTATTTTTATGTGACTTTGGCGAAAGCTAAATAAGGCTAAGCAACGATAACCAAAAGGAAAAGTGTGTTTTCTGTGAGCTGTGGCAGAAGTAGGCTCTCCTTGTTTAAGAAAAGTGTTTATTGACTAACTTTAAAGTTAACAATACATTGCTTGCTGTGGATATGGTGGATACATTTATTTCTGTGGCAAACGAAGGCAGTGTTACGATGACAATGTCAGATGTATTTTCATTGTTTGACTCTTGTTTTGCCTGTTTGGATGTATAGACCACTAATTTCATTTTTCGAGTTCATATCCTTTGATTGGATGCTTATGCTGACTTACACCAAAGAATAGGATAACGCTTTTCAGTGGTGTGTGGAAGTATCTGTCAGAGAAAAATCTTGGCATTGATGATGTTAAACTGTTCGATCTATACCAAAGCTAGTGCAAAGGCGTCTTAAACTTGATATCTAGCTTGCATTAGCTTTGTTTAAATGATGGCACATTAGAAAATGGACAGAATAGTTCAAATATTGCGGAACTATAGATTTTTTTAATGAATTGTTAAAAATCGAGCAATTCTTCATCTGCAATAAGCTATGGCTCCAAATGCAAATGTAAAACGCATGTTTTCTGTTGAGAAAATCAAATGAACAGCAAAATGTTCATTGACTGAATCTGACAAATAAATATGTTATGTTTTTTATTTGTCACTTTTTGCTACATAGCCCTATAATCGTCTAAGACAGTGGTTCTTAACCTTTTTGTTTTGGCGTACCCCTTTTGGTGCCCTCGAAGCGGTCGTGGACCCCTAAAAAATTTATAGCATATTTCGTCTCCTTTTTTGTAAGTTTTGAAACGACACACTTAGAAGAATCTGCTGAACTCGCGACGCACTTATGACGATTGATGACATTGACGAAGTTATGTTATGAGCTATATCTTGGCACACAGGATCAAAAATCTGTATTCTATATGCTGATTTAATGCTTTTCTGCAAATTTTATCGCAAATGAATAGAGTTTTTGTGACCTTTACAAAAATTTTCTCTCTTTTTTCATTTGTAACCAATAATTCGTTGTAATTACAGCCATGGAAAAACCATAAGTACAGTAGAACTCGGTTAATCCGGATTCGATTTGACCGGCGATTCCATCCGGATTAGGCGAAGATCCGAATTAACCGATGACGGTTCTATCAAGCCTGACGTTACCTATATACGAGGGTATTGGTAAAAATCACCGAAATTGAACGCATTAGTGTGGTCATCTGCCAATTCCTAGACGCGCGATCACCACATTAGCGACCCAGTGATAGAGTTCTTCTAAAATGCAGTATGCATGTAAAATGAATGTATTTGTAGACTCTGCGTCTAACGCAAGAACACACTGGCAAAAGTTACATCTTCAGACATGCGTGTCGGAATAATCTGTAGTCACTCAAAACTTTTGAAAACAGTTACCGAAGACGAGTTTCTATAGAAAACTTACAAAAAATCACGGTCAAACAAAGTAATCACGGGCAAATCCGGATAAAGCGATAGAGAAAGCGCAACTTTTGTCCGGAATAGGCGAAGATCCGGATTAAATAATCCGGATAATCCAAAGTTGTTTTTTAAGAAAAAGATTACAAATCATTTGTACTTCCAGTTGTATCCGGATTAGGCGAAGATCCGGATTAACCGAGTTCTACTGTACTAATAGGCTACAGACTAACGTTTCTATTTCTAAATTAAGCGTTGATCAACAACCTGCTGTCTCAAAAGAATTAAGTTAAACATACACAGGCTTATGAAAAGATTGTAGTCTTTTGGATGAAATTTTTTCCAGTTAGGAAGCCGAACCTTTGTGCGACGCTTTTTGAAATTTCAAACGACGCACCACGGCGTTGCGTGGCATAGTTTGAAAATCATTGTAAATACACAAATAAAGCAGAACTAATTTTTTAATGTCGTAATTTATCATTATCAATCATGCTGTAAATTCGGAAACTTTCGCAGACCCCCTGAAAACGCCTCGCGGACCCCTTAGAGGTTCATGGACCTCAGGTTAATAACCCCAGATCTAAGAAGATGTAAAATTTGTTTAAACGTAAAAATCCACTGGCATTTCGCTTGCTTACTAAACATGTCCTCTTTTTGGGTGATGAAAATATGGTAGGCCTAATTAATGTAAACCAGGGATTTTTCGGAATCCTTGATACACACCTCTGTACATCATTGTGTTTTGTTAAAACCCCCCTCCACGACCTACTAGAACACGGCCAAATATGTTGCTATTTGAGGAAATTTCTAAGAGTCTGAATTGTTGCAATCATAGCTATGATAAACCTGTCATCTTCCCATTACCAGAAGTAAGTAAAATAAGTAATATTTGCACCTAGAAATATGTTTGGCTTGTTTAACTGGAGATTAGGTATGTATGTTGAGCACAGTTTACACAATAAGAATGTAATATGTAAGACTTTTCAACTGCACCCTGGAGGTAATATCGTTTGGTGCAATTGCATGTTCCATTTAAAATATCAAGGATTTTTTGTGAATTCAATGTTGTAAGCTGTTCATTTGATGTGTCAATTTAAATTTTAATTCGTTTGTTTTTTGCCAAGTTTAGTTTTGCAAGTAAAATATGGCTTTTGGTGAAACATCCTGCTTTACAAAAAAACCTAACGACTGTATGATGAGATTACCTCCAGGACGCAGTTGGAAAGTCTCACATATTTTACATTATTATTGCATAAATTGTGCTTAACATACATATCTAATCTCTGGTAAAACAAGCCAAAAATATGTCTAGATGCAAATGTTGCTTGCTTTACATACTTCTGTAAGTGGAAAAATGACAGGTTTATCATGGCTATGATTGTAACAATTCAGACTCTTAGAAATTTTCCCAAATAGCAACATATTTGGCCGTGTTTTAGTAGGCCGTGCCCCCTCCCTAAGACTTTTTGCAGAATCTGCCTCTGCCTGCTCTAACAGGGTTGCAAATAGTCGTAGCCTACTGTTTGGGTAAAACATCTTTTCAAAAACTCTTTAATTAAAATATGTTTAGCAATCCTACATTTTGACTTCACTGCTTTTCTCACTTGATTAAATCTACATCAAGTCTCTCTATTTCGATTTAAAGAAGCCTGGTTTTTATTTCGAAACATCACAGTTGACAAGTTGTCTACCATGACTCCCCCATTTCTCTCTATTGTTGGCATCTTCATTTTATTTCCTTTTTGTCAGGCCATCGTTCACGGTGTCTTATCTTTTGCTTTGGTCATCCTGTTCTTATTTTTCCTTCACTACATAATTACCGTAGGCTACTCCAAACTCGCTTTGTCAGCCATTCGTTCGAGGTGTCCAATCCAACCCATCTCAGACGATGTCCACACGCAAGCATTCCTCAAAATCTGTCCACTCCCTCAAGACATATCTCTAATTTTGTTGAGAAATGTCTTGCTACACATCATTCGAACTATTCTCATTCATGTCGTTTACATTCGCTTGAACCTTACTAAAAAAAAATGTTTTTGTTTCTACTCTTGGTAGGAGAGCTAAACAATGAAAACATGCAGTTGATACTTACGGCATTCGTCCGCCCGGTAAACCAGTGGTAAAGAGTCCGACTCAAGATCAAGCAGAGCTAGTTCGGCTCTGGGTTTGTGCACTTTAGCATCGCATTTCAAGAATTAGCCTACTCTCTATTAAGCGGCTTCTAGCGGATGGAATAGTTCCCAAGGCAAGAACATTTTCTCGAAAAATCGGAAAATTTGTTCTGTCAATCTCAGTCATCGGCCCGGCGTCTTTGTTTTTTTTTAAAACTAGGCTTAAATGCAGTTTATTTTCGTCTGGTAGGCATAATTCATTCTGAACTTATCAACACTAACGATTATACGTTGACATTTAATTATGATTTGGCCTACAGACTTGCATGTTTGTGCATGAAGTTGAAATTTAGGCTAGCATAGGCTACTTTATTTAGAAATCTACAAATTTCGTAAAAATCTAGTTTAATGATGACAAGTTTTTCAAAAAAGGATTATTGCAAGTTTGCTTGTTTGTGCAATGGATACGTTGCATCGACGTAGAAGCGTTGTTGCCGGAGAATTATTCCATTCACTAGGTGCCGCTAAATGGAGAACAGACTTGAGCCCTGCGCGTAACCACTGAGCTAACGGGGCGGACTGCTTTGGTGCGGTTGATTGCTTTGAAGCTTTACTAGCTCTTACAAAGTTGTTAGCCTACGTTAAAGTGGCTACTCTTTTTCCAGAGGATGAAACTTCCATCAAATTGTCACTGATTGGGCTGAACAAAATAGAAAACTATGGGCTGCTTGTAACGCTAATTGAAATCCATATTTATTTATTTCAGCTCCAGACCCAGACTGAGTCTACTTAATGCTCGCATGCAGATTTCATATTTTTTACAATTTCTTAAAAGTATTGAAACATAGATCAGAAAAATGATGGTTTCATTTTAGATCATCACAGCGAGAAATCTTGGAAACTTTTTGTACAAGAAGCACTCAATGCTTGGAATCAAGTACCACTGTAAAAAAAGAAGCGAGAAATATTACTGTCCATGACATAGCAGGAATTTCTAAAAAGATGCAAGCAACAAAGCTCATTATCTTAGAGTAAAAATAGCCTATCTGTCACAATTACGTTAATTAACATTGACATGATGTTGTCATGTCATTCGTTCGAGAAAACAAGTTAGCTTGTAAAATTATCCGCATGGTGGGGCTAAAGAGCATGAAAAAAGACACAGTGAAGATTGCAGTTCATTTTTAAACTTAGTTTTGACTGATTGTGTTAATTTTTATCTTACCACTAAACAGCTCTTTGAAATCTTCATCTTAGCAGTTTCTTACATTTGTTGAAGCTTTAAGTCATTGATACAGCCTCCATCGCCAAGGTTGATGGTGTAAAGTTTTCACGTAGGCCTGTGTATTTGGAATTAGAAATATTCCTAAAGAGCATTGTTTGACTTCATCAAGGGGATTGAACTATCGTTGTTAAACTTTGTCCTTCATTTTGTTTACAAAGTACTGTAGAACGATAGCTTAATTTATTTCAACATTGAAATATATTAACTTAGAAACAACCGAAACCACGCATAAAAATTCTCAATAAAATAAAAAAAATATATAATTAATCATCTGTAGCCTAAAACCGATGTTGACTGGACGCTAGTTGACTAAAAAAAAAAAGAAAAACTTTTCATCATACTTATGCTACGAAACCTGCGAGTGACTGTTTTAAGGATTCATACTCTTATCTGTATGAGGAAATGTGCCATCATAGGCCTATGCGGAGCCTACATAGAAAATTTTACTGGCTCATGTAAAAGCATGTAAACCAGGCTTAGTACGATATGTTGTCTGCAAATGCTAAGCAGTTAAGCTGCTATTAAGATGGTAGGCTATGGTGTAATTTTTGCTAGTGCCAACAGTTTTTTTTTTATTTGTAAAAAAAATAACAACTGGCAAGCAGCGATTGAGAACTCTGTGACATGAATTAGTGGTGCGATACTGATGAGTTCAGCCTCATGGACGGAATACGTGTTTATCGCTGTCAATTCTTGCTACACTTGACTGCCGAGAAACACAATCATCTGTAAGCTGCAGCTCTTCAACATGGACATATAGTTTCTGCAACAATTATACGTATATATTATAAGCGTATTTGAATTCCTTCATTGTTTTAAGATTAGATTAGTGCAATTTTCCTCTCGACACTTAAGACAAGTTCGTACTTTTTGTTCGACTGTAGTTTTCGGTGATACTGTAAGCGCCGCAACCATTGTCACTGGCACTTCGAGCTCTTGAAAATTGACGACCAGTGTGCCCGTGCGATGTGGTTCCCTTCATCGATGCTTGTCGTCGTCGACGTTTTTCATCTTCGTTGCATACAAACACGTCCTTGAGAGCTCGACGGAAAAGACGATTGCGGATGCTGTAAATGATGCAGTTCCAAAAAGAGTTGGAAAGAAAGAGTCGGGATGCCAAATACTCCGCTGTAGTGTATGCATTTGTTGCTGACGCAGAATACGATTTAGGAAAAGAACGTGGATTTATCAGCCTAAAACAAAATAATTCAAGTAAGATGCGAAATTTTTGGCTTAACTGTTTGAAAACCTTATCCTAAGTGCTAAAAACTGACCTACTTTGTGATAGCATATTATTCCTGAAATTTGCAAGATTACCGTAGGGCGTAGGCTAACTACAGTAGCTTTCGTGGTGTTGCATGAAAAAGTCAGATTGAACTTTGTCTATTTTTAAGATTAAAGGTTTGTGTAGGTTAAGAAGAAGAAAGCTACAACTTATTTCAAACTACACTTACATTGTGAGTGTAGGCTGAACTCCTAAGACCAAAATGCAAGGCAAAATAGCAACCGTAAAAGCAGTTATCATTACTCCCAGTGTCTTTGTCAATCGTTTCTCTACATTAGCTGATCTAGAACTAGACGTTGAAGCGGTCAGTTTTCTCTTAAACTGCGAAATAAAACAATGTGATAAGTAATAGGCCTATTTCATTTTAGTCTATAACCTACTGTAAGTTACATAAAAATTGAAAACAATTTTGGTAGCCTAAAACATATTAAGTTAAGAGATCAAAAGATAAAAGGAATTATTAAGGGGATCAAAAGATAAAGGGAATTATTATGGGGATCAAAAGATACTGTTGCACCCGGACATGAAATGATTTCAAAATCTCGTATTCTCCAAACGTACCATGCAGACACTGGAAGAAACCAGAGAATATTTTTGGGAGTCATTTCGTGATAAAATGTGTTTGTCTTTTATTGAAGCAACTACTTCTTTTTGTGGAAAACTATCTCTTTGCCTGGTAAACTTATCAATAATTCACCTTTCCTGCAGAAAATGTTTGTTTAAAAATGTCTTCTTTTGGAGGCTCAGGTCTTTCCTTGGAACCGCACCCTAATTATCGACCTAACGACCATTGCTGCAGAATTATTTACTATAGCTAAATAGTGGATTTTTTTTACAAAAGTGATTCATTACCATCTGCGATTCAATCAACTTAAAGTAGACTACATTCCTTTCTAAAAAAACTACCCTTACCTGTGAATGAACAGAGGAACCAATAGTAGAAAAATGACTTTGTACTGAATGGGTTGTATGCACTTGCGCTCTAAAAATATGTAAATCTTTTAATTATACTATTTAAACAGAATCTTCAAACATAGAAGTAGCCTTTTCCATCGTGTTTTTGTTATAATTCTTGTACAGTAGTTCGAGTTATGCAAGTTAGTGGATAGAAAATAGATTGAAAGCCATATCCAACAATAATAATGACAACAAACTAAATTGATCACTGCAAAAGTTTAGACAAAAACTCTTACTTGTTATAAGTATTCTTGTAGCAATTATTGTTTGTGTTTTTGCAATTGTCAATGGCTTCAAACACATCATCGTCCACTGACAAGTCGGAAGAGCATGGTTGCTTGTTAAATGTTTCCTCTGAATTGCTTTCTAACCTGCCATGTTTTTCTTTTTCTTTGTTTTCGAAGAAGTGTTTCAAGACTTTAGCTGTCGAGCTGCTATGCGACACTTGAGATAAAGATCTTCTCATCTTTTGTTGAGAATATACTTGCTTCAACATGGCGCCATTGATCACCCAGACCGCCAAAAGTGGCAAACCTAACGTTACAGCGTAAATAACCACTGCCACCATACCAGTAGACAGTATCAGCCCAAGGGCTGATATGTTATAGGTGTTCGTAAAAACAGGATAGATGGCAATCACAAAGCCAAAGAACCAGATAAGCACGAACGTAAAAACGCATCTTTTCTTTGTCAAATAGTCTCCTTTTCGATACTTGAAAGGTTTTGTAATGGCGAGATAACGGTCCACGCTGGCAGCTCCCATTGTATAAATGGAAACAGAAAACGACAAAACAGTAAAAATTCCCATAAAATCCAAATAAGGTTGATTGAAATAATCTGTAACTTGGGGTGACTGGCCTTCTTTTCTATAAGGCAGTGGAGCAATTGACAAAACGTAATGATGATAAACACTTCCAGGAAGAACAAACAACCCGACCATCAAATCAGAAACAGCGAGGGATATTTTGAAATAGCCAGGAATGTTTTTCATGACCGAGGTTCTGAACGCAACTGCCAATACCATAACGTTTGCAACCACAATAATTATTGCTAAGATGGAATCGAAGACCATTGTAAATACAATTGCGGTTCTGCAAGAGGAAGGAAAGCAATCATAAGCGGACAAAGACTTGTTGTGGTATTCTTTACGAGACGTTCCGCAAGCCACTGATTCGCAAAATACCCGGTAAGTAAGAAACCATTCCGTGAATGGAATGTCAGAAAACGGTTCTTCTTGCAAGTTCCTCGTCAAGTTAGCACTTGAATGTGTTTGGTTGATTAATAATTTTTCTTTGATTATCAAAGTCTCAAAAAATGACTGAATCAAGTTGCAGTGGAAATGGTTAACCAACAAGTCAGAAGTATTAGATTCAATGGCACCAGCTTCTCTATTTGCTTCCGCAAAGCTGTCACTAACTTCCATTATGCTGTGTTTGTTCATCCACTGTCGAAGAATATAGAATGCCGTTCCTTCATTCTCTGAGGTACCGCAATGCATTTCAAACTTTTGTGGCTCACAAAACTTCGTATATACCGCTCGGTGGTATTCAGTAAACCTGTATGTCCTATCTTGGCAAGCCTGGTCAAACCACGGTCGATTTGCTGCCAAATGACATAGTTTTAACCTCAGCATGTAAGTTAGCAGTGATCCTGAGCCAAGTCTGAATTCGGGCATGGTTTGACAATAAGAGAAATTCGAATTATTCGATGAGTTCCAAAGCGATAGGATGATATCTAAACGAGACGAGTATCCTGTCGCAGAGTTGCCATCGGTAACTTTCATGAGATCGGAATGCTCTTCAACAATGTTTACTTTGTTCTTGTAAGATATGTCTGACTTTGCAGCAGGCAAGCAGAAGCACGACAAAACACATATAGCTAGAAATGTTGCTTTAAGTTTCCATTCAATCATTTTAATGACCAGCAATTTAAACATTCATTCAAATAATCTTTAATTGTTGACTATTACAACACAAATCTTTCTAGGCCACCTGAACAATCAAAACGACATGAAAAAGTAATAGATGTTCTCCGATTCAGATGGATACCAACAAAATTTAATGATTACATTGCAATTACGTTAGTCTACTGCATTCAATAATAACCATATGGTTTTATTTGTAGTTGCTCCACAACTGCTAAGGTAAGGTATTTTAGAGACAGGACTCATGTTAATATTACCCGATTTATCCTCACCGCGTAACACCATCAGTACCGTTTTGAAAGTCTTCGGTGTGACCCTACCTGGAATCGACCTCTGATCTACCAGCACCAGAGCCGAAGGCGATAATCACTCGGCCACTGAGCTGATATCAACTCATAACCTACTGTACTGCATCTGTTGTTTTACATGTTACTGTCAAAAACAAACTTATTTTTGTATTATTAAAGCGCGTAATACGTTTTGTATTAAATGTGTCTTCTTGTAGTCTTCTAACAACTTATAATGTCATTTCAATGTGTCGAGTTACTTTTAACGTGTTTTTTCATAGGACCTCCTGCGTTTTTGGAACAGACGTCTGCTTTGATTACATTTGTGCTTGTGCGCTTTTAATTGATCAACGTTTTGCACCAAGCACCAGTAGCGTTGACAGTGGAGTCCAGGGGGTACTTTTGGACGCAAGATGATTTTAAGGGCTCGTCATCTTTCCAAAGGACTCGGAATTTGAAAAAATTACCGCATATTATTTGGTTTACTGCGATTCTCTTAAAAGTGTCTTGATTTAAAGACTCGAAGATCTCATTAATTGGTATAGGCCCCAAATCATCCTTAGAACAGCCCCAAGTACAATGCCATTCAAGTAGGCTATCGGTACCTAATTTATATTTTTGCAGTTTTTGTTCGTTCATACAGTGTATTGCGTTATTGAAGAGTTTATTATAGTTTTTTTGTTTTTTTTAGGTTTTGTTTATTTTACTGTAATTGTAAGTTTAAAAACTACAATTAATTCTTTTTGACATATTCTTTCTTCGTCTTTATATATTGTATGTTTCAATGTTTGTAAGAATATAAAAGTATTTTCAGGAATAACCAATCAAGGCTTTGTCAGTCCGAGGATAAAGATTCAAAACCAACCAACCAAACTAAACTAACCAATGCTGTAAAAATAATATGTTTGATTTCTTGACTGAGAAATTTTAAATATATTATGAAAACCCACAGTGCGATTGGTCAAGCAATACAATAGCATCTCAACATTACTTTCGAGATAGCGAATTTAACTTTTTATAACGAAACGATGGTTTTGCAAAGCAGTCATTAGATAATGGCTTACTTCGAGAAACAAAGTGTAGCCTGTATATGATATCAAAGAAAGCTATAAAATACTTTATGAGCTTTCCAAGCCGCTTTAATATAATTAACTGAACAGCGTTTTCCCTGTGTCCACGGTGCAGCTTCAGTAGCCTACTTTTGCAAATCATTTTCTATTTTATTTTTTGCTTGCTTTAGCTCATGTAAATGTACCAAGAATAACTTGGATAAACTATATGGCCTACCTTACTGCAACTGTAGCACGATTATGGAATATCTTTGCTATGTGTGCTGCCTATGCATATACAAATGACTGCCTTAAGTTAATCATTCAATATCATCATCATCAGTCATTCAGCACAGAAATAAAATAATAGTAAAAACCTGGTAATACTTGAAATCAATTTTCAAATCATTAGATTAGTTTACTTCCTAAGCTAGGCTCCAATTAAACACAATCCATCAAAAACGTTCTGTGCATGAACGCTATCTTGTTGTAGAATGGCCTTATTGTCCTTTATCAACAAGTAGCCTACTGCTGCGATTGCAAGCAATTCTTTCAAGGTGCGTGCAAGTTGGAAGATTAGACGGTATGATAAGACTCGAGACAGTGATGACTACTTATGCTAACGCATTGTTTACCGTCTAGCATTAACCACAATCTCAAATCGAGTCTAGTAATCTGATCTTAAACGGAATATAAACGATGACAACTCAAGTCGTTTGCAAACATAAAAATCTACTAGTTTTGTCTTGGGCTAATCTGAAGCATCATTCCTTGAATCCTTGCTGTGCCTTGTTCATTGGAACAAACTAAAAATCTGCAATATTTTATGGAGACAGCAATAAAAAATCAAAATATAGGTATAGCTTCAAACGAAACCTCATTCCAATCTAAATTTAGCTGTTGGGTACAAAGTACGTTTCTGCAAAGAAGAAATTTTGATAGCCGCTATTTTCTTAAAATTCAGACTAAAACAATATCAAAACTTAAAACAATTTTCAGATCAAACAACAAACTGTTGAACTGAACACGGCAACAGAACTTCACAAGCTTCGGCCTATTTTTGCTTGATATTAAACTCTAATAATTTATCTGGATTATGATTACCTGTTCCTTCAACAAATTCTATCGGCAGAATATAGTTTCCATGAAAGTCTTGGGCTTGGCCTTAAATTTGAGAACAGCTTCATGCAGCACTCTCATTATAAAAGTGAGGGCCACTAAAGCCAATAAAGCTTTGAAAATGCTGAAATTTTCCTGACGAAATCATTCTGTTCTGATGGGTTAATCTTTTCTTGCTCAATTTTCCTGTGACTTTACAGTTTTAATTTCAACCTAATCTTAACTTTGGTTGAAATGAAAACTGTAAAGTCACATGAAAATTTAGCATGAAAAGATTAACCCATCAGAACAGAATGATTTCGTCAGGAAAATTTCTCGAAATATAACGCAATAAATTTAAGTTTAACATTTGCAAAGATTTTGTTCGCTTGCTGCTATTTTAATTGTCACACACCCTACAGTAGTTTTAAATGTCGTTGATTGTAATGATGATTCAACAGTTAAATTACACAGATCTTATCTGACGTAATGAAAGTCTTTGAAGAACCACTTCCTATGTGTTCTGGGTCGAAATGTCATTACGTGTAAAGAAAATGTTATCAAAAATACGCTGTAAATATAACATTCTGAGACGATGGAAAACAGGATGATTGACATATAACATGTTTATGCCCTTGGAGTTTTTACGTACCTGAAAATAAGCTAGAGGTGGAAATGAAAGTTTTATACTGAACAAACATACTTGTTTTTGCGATTTTTTAACAGCTTTACGAAATCTGATGTTACTTTACCGTGGCAAACCAACCCTTTAGCCAAATTGCAATTGTTCTGTGAACCACTTGTTTTGTCTTACAGATCTCAATCAGTCGTGTTTGACGTACAGTCAACCCTTTCTTTAATTCTCCATAAATTAAGAATACACCGAAACTAATTTCCCGTCCAACTGACATAGCTTACATCATGGTGTGCTTAGCGATGATGAGATTGCTATGTTTGGACAGTCTTGAGAAGCTTTCCAAACCCTATTTTTAGATGAACATAATTTTCACATCAGGTTTTGAGAAAATCGATTTCAATGCATTGAAGGTTTATAGAAATGATTTTTTTTTTCATTGTCAATCGAATATAACCTGCTGAAATATGAAGTAGAATTTCATGAGATACTGGTCTCACGGCAGTGAAAGATTATAATGTAAGCAGATTATGATGTAACTGCATTTACACCATAATCTCCTCGGGCGTTTTAGTGAAGTTCTCCCACATATGCTTTGATGCTTTATATGGTTCATGGCAAACTTTTCCAATCATTTATTAAAAAAATTGTTTTACTACTTTTTTCAATCTCTTGTTGTTGCATATGAAACAAAATTTTAGCAGCAACATGTTCAAACTGCAGCTGTCGTATTAAACGCATTATGCTTTGCATGCGCAGCTTAAATGTGACGGTCATGATTATGGGTTCCGTTAGAGGAGGGGCCGCGGGGGTGATTACCCCTCCACTAATTGGAGTGGGGGGGTAACTAATGTAAAAATTACCCCCCCACTAATGTAGAGATACAAATTTTATTCTTAATGTTTTTTTACTTTTGTGTTTTATTTTCATTTTTTTATTTTGTTGCACAACTTTTGAGTTTTTTGCTTAGAAACTCCGACTCGCAAGACAACGCGAAACTGTGTATCCTGTCAAAAATATACGCATCAGAATGTGCTATGTGTGACGTCATAATTTCTCACTGCTACAAACTGTTTAATTTCGCTTATTTACCACTCACAAACGAAATCTACTACAGTTGCACTGTTTCAATGTCTTTCGGCGTTGAATCGTTGTAACTCGGCGGCTTTTTTCGCGGAGAAAGCTTCTCTTCGCCTTTGTTTGAACGATGCGGGGTTTGATGGTTTTGCCATGCCATGCGATTTTGCTGATGGCGATACGATGGGTAGCTTTTAAAATTGATTGCAAGGGATAGCTGAGTCAAGGGACAGCTATGTGCTGAGTCAAGTAAAATTCCTATTTATTTTTGAATAATATTATTATTTGGAAAATTCCATTTTTTGTTTAGTGTTATTTCTTACACGGCGCAGATGGTAGGGCTTCATGTAGCGTCGAATCGATCAAGATGTCTCTCTATTTTCAGTTGTTGTAAAAGTTAATGCATTTTAGCTTTAATTTTATTTTTTTCTGAGTTGAATATAGGCCTAGCTTTGACCTTAACGCTTTTGACCTTTTATCGTCTGAAGTGCAAAATTTGGAGGACTGGAGTCAAGGAAGAATACTGAGATGGATTTTTGCGTACGTCCCGTCGTCCCCTCTTCCAGTCGAAATTGTCTCAAATCTTCAAAAAATGTGGCAAATGTCAAAGATCATTTACTCGCGATTTCAGATTTGTTGAAATAAGTTTTTGATTTAAATCGAGCTTAAAAGCAAAAATTTTTGCGCTTTCGGCGCGAAACATTTCGCCTAAGACGCTGTATAAGAAACTGAAGCTTTCAGTAATGCGAACGGGGTCTAGGGGCGACCTCCCAGAAGTATATGTAATTCGATAATCCAATAAGCCCCCTGTCGGTGTCAAAAACATCATTTCCGCCCCTGCCTAAAATTACCCCCCCCCCCACTCTCAGGAAGTGTCCGGAGCCCCTGGTCATGATATTCTGCTAGACTTACGTCACATGAGCAAAGCATCGTGATTACAAAAATTTCTAAAAAGAAGCAAAATTCGTAAATAAAGTCTTGATTAATTTTGGACGTAAGTAAGCATCGACCAATATTTTAAGTTGATTGGAAATACAGAGCGTTTGATCCCAGCACTTTCGTCGATGCATGGTACACTTCTCACCGTGTTGAATCCAGCTCCATACAATTAACATTTCATAGAATTAAAATTTTTATTTTGGAAAACAAATATTTGTGCAATACATTTTTTTTCTTTTTAATATACATTGCACCCATCCACCCAGCGTGCAAATAGTCAAAACCTTTATTAAAAGCTCGCGCTATTAGATTTCCAATTAGTTTGGGTTCACTAGGATTTCCACATACAATACTGCGAGCTACAGATTGATTCTTGATCTACTAGTTCTACTGCATACTTCCACATTCATGCCCTTTTATAACAAGGAGATAACACAATAAATCTCGTGTAGATTATAAAGCAGTAAACAAGTCGCAATGCATCAGGTAGTCGCAAATTGTCTCTTTGACATAGCACCAATTCGCGACAGACAATAGCCCGACCTGCTCATTAGCGCAACATCCACTGGTGGGACTTTATTTTGTTTCAGAATAATTTCAACATACAGTAGAGATCGGCATAGTCAAGAATGTACGAGTTAAATATCCTGAGAAAGCTTGGCTTCTTTAGGTGCGCTATGTAGGCCTACTGCATCAGTATACACGCTCCAATATTTACAAACTAAGTGCCTAGCATTGGGTCAAAATGCTCAGGTCCTGCCGGAACGTATTTAAACCAAGAACTAAGACAAGAACAGTCTGATATAAAAGCCTACAAGTCATGGCCCTTTTTGTCGTCGTCTCAGCATGCTGAGCGAGGGCAGATGAACCTTGTGTTTAAACTTTAAAGGGTGAAGCCAGAATTGGACAAAATGTACAGTCGCGTCAATAGGCGTCTTGGTATTAAAAGAATTAAATTTGGAGATTTTCAAACGGTGCGTAATGGTAGTTCCAATTTTTCAAAGGCATTGCACAATGATTCCATTTCGTATCTAAACTCAATTGCGGTAATAAAATGCTCAGCCTACAATCTTATTATCCTGATATGCGAATTTGAGCTCATTAGGCTACTATGAAAATGTAGCAAATGATTATTGATTTAATAACTACACAGTGCATAGTTAACTGCCGTGAGACTAATGTAGGCCGTATACACCAACACAATGGTTCGCAGACATTTTTCGTTGCCTTCCTTCTGGATAAGTTTGCTGGACCTACAACGCGCTCAGCGTCGCTTCATTTTCATTATCTTTTTTTGATATGTTGCTGCGTCGCAAGTCTAGCAAACTTATCTAAAGACGTGGCAAAAAAAGAGAAAAGAACTACTGTATTAATCATTCATCAACAGTTCTTTTGTCTAAACAAGATGGCAGCTTGTCTTCTCCACGTAATCAATTAGGAACGTTACACGCGTGTGAATAAAGTTAAACGTATTTTTTGTTTACACGAGCAAGCAACAAGTGTGCTTTGAACCTGCAGGGACGTAGGCTACACAATAAATTAATCATAAGCTTAATATACTCAGGAAAACGCTACTATCATAACAAGAATGCATCGACGACAGCAAACAAAAAAATTAAAACAAATTGTTAAAACGGTTTAACATTCAACACAATAGAATCCTATCACAAAGTTCAATAAAATCACCTATTAGCCTACTTTTGTCCCAAGCATAGTCCGATAAGCTGCACAATGGTTTTTCCACTTTCCTTTTAACGCATAAGCTTTTGCATACCACACAAACGGTTAAAAATACTAGGCTATTAACTATTATAGCCTCCTTCAGCAACATAACCATTCTATAACCCAAACAGCTGTTAGCTTTCAACTTTAGGCTACAACGTTCTATTACCTCTCGGTTTATTGCCATGCTACCTAATGGTGGCACAAAGTAGGCTACATTCGTTTTCGCATTAGAACAAGGCAGATTGATGATAAAAATAAAATAAGTTACTGTAATCAAATCTGTATCACATAGACTAGCCTACATGTCTCATGATATTTCGGAACAAAATTGACGGAGAGGCTTTGTTAAAGTGTTTCATATCTTGTGATATCATTTTGATTGCAGATCAAACAGATCAGTTTGGTGAACAAAGTTATCCAATTAATAAGGTGCGCTTCAAGACAAAGAAACTACGTGTAATGTCAATTGGGCAAATCATTCAATAAAAACGAAACATCATTGTGTTGAATTGTTTAGATAATTTAGATTTAAGATATTGTAAAATGATAATTTTGTTGCTTTACAATAAATTGCAGCTTTTAGCTTTAAGTTATTCAGACCACTGCAATAACAAGATTCTTATCAAGCGACAACTAAATTGCCAACTGTTTCATTCGCAAATTGATAAAATTGCATGTTTGAACTAACTTATATTTGCAAAGATCTTTATTTGGGTTTTTGATAAATACTTTCATGTGCATTGGAACAGCTCACTTCAAGGTCAGTTTTTGTCACTCAGCAGCAGTTACTGGATGGACTTGTTTTCAGGGAGCAAGGCTTTTTAACAACAAGCTTAAATTCCCTCTGCCAACTTTAACGAGGTAAAAGGTCAGCTGCAAGTATGAAAAACTTCCAAAATTAATTTTACAAACATTTTTTTCACACTAAGAGTAAATATTCCCACAGTCAATCAATCAACCAAGAAAGAAACTGACATATACTCATCGCCAGAAAAGGCAGACCGCGGAAGTGCAACTGCATTGTCTGCCAAAAACGTTTCATAGAAATCTGTTGTGATTGTTTCGACGCCTTTAAAACACGATGACTATTTAACATATCCATCCAAAAAATCAATTCTGTTTTGTCTTTATTCAACGTTTGTATTTCTAACTCTACTTTTCGATAATAAAATGCTCTAATTTTACAAATCGTTTGATAAAAATGGCTCATGCTGTTTTTTTTGCGTATCTAATTATTAAACCACAGAGAAATAAAACAAAGTAACTTTAGTCGGTTTAACATGATGTATTACATACACAAATATAACATAATTAAAAATAAACTCTAACGTTTTTGACACGTACGTGTGTAACAAGCGTATCGTGTGTAACAAACGTACGTATCAAACGTAATAATTCGTCTCTCAACCGGCAGTTATTCGCCTGTGGCTCATCGTTCCTTTTGTGTGTATTCTTATTGTTTGTCAAACGCCTGTAGTTTACACCTCATGTGATCTGTTTTCCACCGTATAATTTACTTGTAATCATTCCTGTGTCACTCGTTCAGTTTGCGCTTTTCAGTCTGGAGTGTCGTTAGTATACAGCAGTGGTTCCCAACCTTTTTGATCTTGCGGCACCCTATCAAAGAGATAAATAGTTCGCGGCACCCTGGTAAAACTGGATCAATTTTATGAGGTTTCTGTATTTCAAATAACTGTATGAAATAACACAGAATGAGTTGTACAGTAGCCTATAGCGTGCGTAAATAAATGTATTTATTCAAAAGTTAGTGTGAAATTTGGGCTTGACTTCTTGCACAAAGTCCCTTAATATCTGGGGGCACATTCGATAAAGCCACCCGCATTTCTTCCTCGATATAAGCAGTGGTTCTAGTTTATTAGTTTTTATGTTCGTTAATGCGGAAAATCCACTCTCACATAAGTAGGACGTGAAAAACTGCAGCAAAAGCACAATAGCTTTCTTTCCAACGCAAGGATATTCATTTTGAATTTTTATCCAGAACTCGTCAAAAGGCATCTGCTTGTACATAAGCTTAAAATTTCCATCGTTACAAATTTCAATTAATTATTCTTTTTCTTTAAGATTCAAAACAATATGAGAGTCCAGTAAAAATGTATTTCGTACCCATGCGTAATTTTCCGTGGACAAACTGGGAAAATACTTCTCAATTTTTTCTTCCAATGATATTAGGTGCTGAGTTATTTATGAGACAACTTCTTTGTTTTTCATTTCAGAGAAATGTGGAAGCATGTCAAAGTTTCTGTTCTCCACTTTTAAGGACCACATTTGCAATTTTTCTTGCAGTGCTTTCATTTTATCGGTTGAAGTTAAGAGAGTTTCATTTTTGCCCTGCAATTTCGCATTCACGTTACTTAAATGGTCGACGATATCTACTAAATACGCTAATTTGGAGACCCAATTGTAATTGCAAAGCAATTCACAAAATTCCTCTAGCTTTTCAAGGCTGAAAAATAAGAGCATTTCATCCTTCAACTCACATAGACACATACTCGTGACAATGCTTTTCCATGCGACAACCATCTTACTTAGAACAGCAACGAGTCAAAATCTCTTTCACGCTGTTTTTCCTGGGCAAGAAAACAAACGCTTGCCGCGGATTATCTACTTACCGCCAGCGACTTCCCCACTGAGCAATTCTCCAGAAAGGAGCAGGGAATAACTGCGAGACGCGAAACTTAATACGCACTGAAACTTGACTAGAAATAAATAAATTCCGCACTTAACGGGTTAAAGTTAATATAAAGAATGGACCGCAGTATTGCGATATCTCAATATCTTGCGGCACCCTTGAGCATTGCAATTGGCACCCCAGGGTGCCGCGGCACCCCGGTTGGGAATCACTGGTATACAGTAACAGTTATTGTGTAAAGTCAACTTACCTTACAATTTTCACTTTATGTATTGCAGGTATGTAATTCCTGATGAGGACACACGTACGTGTCGAAAACGTTAGAGTTTATTTTTAATTATGTTATATTTGTGTATGTAATACATCATCATGTTAAACCCGCTGAAGTTACTTTGTTTTATTTCTCTATGGTTCAACAAAGCAAACTCTCTACCAAAGCTTTATCATCTAATTATTACTTGTATAATTCACTCACCACACTGTCAAATGCTTCATGGAGCCCTTTACTTGAATGCATTTTTTTTAATCTATTATCCAATGCTGACACTGTAACGACGAGTATGAACATTTATGGCTCACTGCAAAAATTTAACGCACACCGTTCTAAACAGCTTTTCTGAGTGGCATTTAAAACATTTTAAATGTTGCAAGATGATTATTGGACAGTGTCGCGCACGTTTTTACTGAAACAATTTTACAATCAATCAAACCAGAGACTATTTCTTCGATGGAAACGTGTTCTATAGTATAATTGCGCTAATTACTATAGGCTACTTTCCTGACATTTGGAATCAGAAATATATTTTATCACGAAACACCCAACCGTTTTACGCGTGTATCATTTCACTGTTGGTTTTTGTTCTTAAAACGTTCAGCAGCGCGTTCTTTTTTCTGTGGGATGACGGCGGTTGACGTTTTGTAATGCAACCACACTTGGTGATGCTTTTTCAGCTCTTACCACATTGTACCCCGTGGCGTAGGTCGGAAGTTTCTACGCTGGAGTTTCACAGTGAAGTTTGTGAACTTGCACTGATCAGAGAGCCGAAACAAAGGCTCTCGATGCAGTTATTGGCTTTCAACAACTTGGATATCTTTTACCTGAACGTATTCAAATTGCTATGGACTGTGTAGCCTATGCTTGAAACGCATGTGTTTTTGGTTGAAAGGAGCCAAATCTTATGTAAGGCCATTTGCTTTGCATTGTATGGCACTTTTTAGAGTAAAAGATGTACGGAATACACTGACAAAAGATAAACATAATATGAATAAGAAAACAAGAAAGTAATTGGGTACAATATTTTTTTATGTCTATTACCTGTTTTAATGTGTAGCAAAGTGATATCTTTTCCAAAATTATGATAACCAATAAAATTTGAAAGACGTTCTCCTGTCGACTTCGCTCAGGTAGACCAATTCTAGATCAAGCCAAATTGGTTCTATTAAAAATGCTGCCAAAATAATCGCACCAGATTTCAAGCTGACATTGAATCAATGTAAAAGAATGCGTTTGCTGGCTGGATCGGGCAATTATTTGGGGCGGGGATTATCTGCAATCCTGTTTTCACAAGTCTAACTGTTATCATAAGATGTGAAGGCTATCCGATGCAAACTATTTATTAATTCTATCTCCAGCTAATTCTTGTTTTTTTTTATATTTAGTTGTGTCTCACTTTTGCACTAAAGGCGATTTTTGGATTGTAGCACAATGCAACTACACTACGCTATTTCTAACTTTAGTTTGGACAAAACATACGACCAGGCAAATAAAAAATGATGGCTTTAAAAAGAATACAATAAAACTTTCAGATATTAAGTTCAAGAGAAAAGGAACAATGACCTCTTTCTAGGAAAAATGTAGCTGTATCTACCTGCGTTTGCTAGTAGACATCCCATAAAGTATTTTTTCCTCTGAACAATTTTAAATGTGTTCGTACGTTGCCTTGCAATTCTTTCATGCGGTACAACAAATTACCTGGTGTTGTGCTGCTTTAATCTTACCTGAAGTTTAGCGGAATGCAAAACAAACTCACGAAAACTTGTTAGCAAATTAAAATAAATAGATAAGGCGACTTAAACCTGCTGTGTCATGAACAACGCACCACTATCTCAAGAAGTAAGCATGTTCAAACTTGATAACAGCGTTTTACAGAAACTAAAAAGATAATGTTTGTATTCCATTTGTTTTCAGTGGATTTGAGATTGAAATCGTTTCATTTCTGCGTTGACTTCCTAAGACAATGATTCTTAACCTTTTGCCTTGTCGGCACCACCTTGAAATTACCAACCAGTTCTCGCACCCCCTCCCAGGATTGACTGAAAAGTAATAGTTGACTACAATTCGAAATTTTTCTTGAAGCCTAGAAAAAATAACTTTGCTTCTTAGGCTACGTCTTATGATAACAAACCTTGATAATTCAGCATCCCCGCACCGCCTAGGTACAGGTCTCTCACCCCTTAGTGGTGCGTGCACCCTGGTTAAAAATCCCTGTCCTGAGAGAACAGACGTCAGGTTTTAAAGCAAGTTTGCAGTGGTGGAGGGTTGCCAGATAGAATTGAGAAGACTAATGGAAGTGGAGTCATCTCGATGAAACAAATTGCTACGTTTAACGTTCTATCTTCCGAAATAAATTTCTAACTGTGCTTTAATTTATTTGACACGACAAATGTTTGGGCTTATTTATACTATTTCAATATAGAGCACACTGATATTGGGTCGCGCAGGCTTACAAAAACCTTCCTATATCGAAGGTTTATAGAAATGTGTGCACGGTTTGGTCGAAAATCCTGACAGAATAAGCTTGTCGTATAGTGGAAATTAAGCCTCTCTGAAGATTGATTTTCCTTGTGTTTATTATCAACACTTGTACCTGACTGCACTAACTGTAATATGGCCTCCAGCAAAGTCACGATGAGCGGTGCAAAGTGCATGTCTGCTGCTACATTTACGTAGAAAGCAATTAACTTTGATTTCAAAATGATTGACTAAAAAAATTTTCATTAAACAGCTCATCTACTTTTATTAATCTAAGTCGTACCAAATTCGTAAGCCGCAGTTTGTTTTTAATCCAAAAACTGTCTGAAATTATGAAGTATTCCAGTGGTTTCAAACGCTGATACTTTTATTGTCGAATCAGTACGCTAATCATCTGTATGTCTCGGCTTTTACCAATTGGGAATTTTTCTTTAAAAATAGTGATGTTCTCTCAATAAAATCTTGCGTAGGCCACTGGGTACACAAGACTGCAGTAGGTGGACCCACTATAATCTACATCTCTTAATCGTGTGACGGAGTAGCGAGAGTGCATGTTGGACTGTTGGTACGTCGTTCGAAAGACTTCCTGTTTGATCTTTACTGAGAACACGCAACTTTGCTTTTGGCAAAGACATGTCTCCAAGCGGACACAAAACTTGGCTTCCTTGCCTTCCCATCCAGTCATCCACAAATCAAAATCTTCACTAACCGTGGATTTTCCTGGGTACGACAAAAACTTATTTTTTAATCAAGACAAGACATTTCACGAAAGATACTGTGTTGTCCTTTAATCTGAAATAACCATGTTCAACAACTATACAAACAGTTGGTAGAAAGGGTCTGTTCTTAACAATTGTTTTTAACAATTTTATGGATAGTTTGACAAAATGAAGCAAGCAAAGGTTATGTATGGTAGGCCTATCTTAAATTTGAATTCCGATTCTTGTTGAGCCAGCGTTACTTACTTTAAATTAATGTCAAAGATGATAGGCTAATTTATTTAATTTTGTCCTACTTATGTATGCCTATCATGAAAAAATACACTAAAAATAGACAAAAGTACGTATAAATTGGTACGTTAGGTTGGTCAAGAAAAATCTTTGCACAGACTCGTAACGTTCAACTATGAACACGCAATCTTACGACATTATATCATTTACCGCACTATTTGAGAAATTTAGTTCTCAAATCTTTATTCCGGAAACGTTTTTGTTTTAAAACAAACATTCTTCTCAAAGTTCAGTGAGAGCTTCTGCAGTAGTCACAGACACGAATTGCATGACGTCAACATTTATTGATACTAAAACTAAAGTTTAAATTCCTCAGTTGAAAGGCGTTGCTTGAAATCGATTGTTTGAATGATAAAAGTTGCACGGAGTGAACACCTGCTGTTTTTGACCGGTTGTGATTCCTTGTAATTTCTTCTGCAAAAATCATCATGCAAACCACTGTGAAACTGTTCAATCGTTCTTTGATCCTCTGAAAATCCAGCTACTGCACTTTGTTGAACGACTATCTTTTTAAAATCGCACTCCAGCAACTCGAAGATCGTTATCCTAACAAATAACAGGTTCTTTGTCGTTCGGTGTGTTTAGGTTGTCCAAGAGATAAGAAAATTCGAGATTCAAATCAAATTTGATTCTTGGTCTTACAGAAAGGAGACGTCGCCCAAGGCCAGGTACCAATGAGATGTTCAAACTTTTAAAAAATCAAGACACCTAAAAAAATCAAGATACCCAAAACAAGGGAGAGACAGTGATAAAAGTACAACAGTATCAGTAAATTCATCAAACAAGGACGTAGTTATTCTTATTTTTAACTTTGAAACAAAATACTTCAGATACGATGATGATGATTATGCGCCTGTTCTGATACAGACTTGGCGATCATGGTCTTCCAAACTTCTCTGTGATTTGGCATTCGTATGAAATCGTTAGTTTTGATTATTGCGTTTGTGGCCTATTGATTCAAGTTGTTTGAAAATGTTAATCTTTGTCAACCTCGCTTTCTTTTTCCTTGTATCATGCCCAACAATGCTAATTTTTCCAAATGTCCATGTCTCTAGTATCACCTACAAATTGCATCTGTTGCCTTCCAACTGTTGTTATTAATCTCCTTTCTGTTTTTGCCAATTGCACAACTTTAGATATAAATGCCCGATATCAAAATAATACTCCGTGTTTTCTTTGAGTTTCTAGACCCCTTAGAAAAGTTTCGGAACCCTGGATGGTAGGCCTATAAGTCAATTTTGTGTTGGAAATCAAAGATCTAAATTTATTGTTGGCTATTCATAACCATGAAGGATCGTGCCGATTGATAAGATTACTTCTTCAAATCTTTATAACGTTTGCTTCAAATTTAGCCTACAGTGCCTGATTTGAAAAGTTGCAGGAAAAATGAGCACAAAGCCTAAAAGTTGAATTCTGAATTTAATGAATAATGAACTCAGGTATTTTCCAAAAAAGAAATTTCAATTACAGGAATTTTATTCCTTGATTAAACTGTGGATTTGCTACAACTTCATAGCAATGAAAACTATTATGCGTTGTGTCTTCAAAAACATTTGTTTGACTAGTAAACCTCAAGCAGCGTGACATGGACGATCTATAAGATAATTTGTTTTCTTTTTCTTATTTTATAACTGATGCTGTAATACAGTATTAGTCACAGAACAGTATTAGTCACAGTATTAGACTAATACTGTATTAAGTACAGTATTAGTCACAGGGGAGGAAGACAAGCACCTTCACGTGGTCCCCCCCGTCAGTAACATACAAAATTATACAAAATACGTATGCGAAACGAAGCTTGTCAAACAAGAGCTAATGAGACTGTTTAGCGCAGGGTGGGTAGGAAAATGCCCTTTTCAGGGCACGGCAGTGCTCGCACTGTCGAAAAGTACCGACGACCCACCGTACTGCAGCTGAACACCGAGGGCATCACGGCCAGCAAGCTCAACATCATCGAGCACCTGGCCACCAAGCATCAAGCCCTCATCATCCTCCTCCAGGAGACTCACTGTACATCTGTGGATAAGTTGGTAATAACCAACTTCACACTCGCAGGCGCAACCTGCAGCAGGAAACACGGCCTCGCCACGTTTGTCCATGACCGGCTGAGCTGGTCCTTGGTTGACCAATCCCAAGCTCAATCGGAGATCGAGTGGCTTTGTGTAGATGTAGCAGGCTACAACATCGTCAATGTCTACAAGCCCCCACCTTCGCGGATAACATCAACAGCCATCCCAGTGTTCCCCCACCCCAGCCTCTACGCTGGCGATTTTAACTGCCACCACACTGACTGGGGGTACAACTCCATCAACAACGACGGAGATAGTCTGGCCGCTTGGGCAACCAACAACAACCTCGCCCTCTTATACGATCCTAAGGGCGCACCGAGCTTCCACTCCGGTCGTTGGAACACTGGCACGAACCCAGACCTGGCTTTCGCAAGTGATGACCCCGATGATCGCCAGCCGGACAGACGTGTGTTAGAGAAGTTCCCAAGGTCTCAACACCGACCCTCGCTAATCACGGCCCCCTTGCTTGCCACACCTATTCCGAGCAAGCCTGTCAAGCGATGGAACTTCAGAAAGGCCGATTGGGAATACTACAGCTTCCTCACAAACGAAGCTACGCAGTACCTCCCATCCCCACACACCATCAAAGTGGATGAAGCCTACCAGGACTTCTGAGATGCAATCATATCTGCGGCAAAAGACTCCATCCCGCGAGGTCGACGGAAAAACTACATACCTTGCTGGGATGTGGAGTGCGACAGGCTTTACCGCGACTTCCTCCGTTCCCCCCAGGGTACCGCCACCACCAACTCAGCAACAGCCCTGCTGGCAAGATTGGATTCAAAGAGGAAGAAGCGCTGGACAGAAGCCATAGACTCAATCGACTTCACGCACTTCAGCCGCACAGCTTGGAGTACACTCAACAACCTCACTGGCAGATCACGTGCCTCTCGTCGCCAATGCCCCATTTCAGCAAATGCCATCGCCTCACAACTTGTGAAAAATGGAGTGCACAGAACGAGAGACCGTGAATCAGACAAGTCCGTCCTCAAGGAAATGACGGACCTCTGGAAGGTCCCAACACCTGTCGAGGGCAACATCTCTGGTGAGTTTACCCCAGAAGAATTTGCCTCCGCCCTCCAGCACCTAAAGCCAGGCAAATCCCCGGGCCTTGACCACCTATGCCCGGAACTAATACTCCAAGCTGCTCCCTCTATGAGGTCCTGGTTAAAAGAATTCCTTTCCTGCTGCTTGCGTCACCTGCGCATCCCAAGAATCTGGAGAAGAGCCCTAGTGGTTGCAGTCCCAAAGCCGAAGAAGCCCCCAGGGGATCCGAAGAGCTATCGTCCCATCTATCTGCTCTGTATCCCCTTCAAGATACTCGAAAGACTTATCTACGCCCGTGTCGAACCGATAATAGACCCTCAGCTCCCTCGGGAACAAGCCGGCTTTCGCCACGGAAGATCAACTGTAGACCAGGTCACTCTGATGACCCAAGACATCGAGGACAGCTTCTCGGCAAAAAAGAAGGCTGGCGCCGTGTTTGTCGATCTCACGGCTGCCTACGACACTGTATGGCACAGCGGCCTTACCTGCAAACTACTCCGTCTCCTTCCTGACAGGCACATGGTCCATATGATTATGGAACTTGTGCAAAACCGCAGCTTTACCCTTTCCACCGGTAGCGGCCGACGAAGTAGACTACGTCGACTCAGGAACGGCGTCCCACAGGGCTCTGTCCTGGCTCCCCTCCTCTTTAACACTTACATCTATGACCTGCCTGACACCATCTCCAGGAAGTATGCTTATGCAGACGATCTGGCTCTCCTGCATCCAGCCAGAGATTGGCAGTCAATGGAGAGGAACCTAAGCCAGGACATGTCAATTATATCAACATATCTCCAGAAATGGAAGCTACAGCTCAGCAAGGCAAAGACAGTGTCGGCGGCCTTCCACCTAAACAACAAGGAAGCAAAACGTGAGATCAACATTACCACCGATGACGAACACCTCCCCTACTGCGCCGAACCCACCTACCTCGGCGTAACCCTGGACAGGTCACTCACGTACCGACGACACCTGGAGTCACTGCGCAAAAAACTATCTGCGCGCGTTGCACTTTTGAGGCGGCTGGCGGGTTCCGGTTGGGGAGCTGATGCGAAAACCCTTCGCACAGCTACCTTGGCCCTTGTCCATTCTACTGCTGAGTACTGCGCACCAGTGTGGTGCCGCAGCTCTCACACCCGCCACATTGACACCGCCTTCAATGACGCACTACGCACTGTGACTGGATGCCTGCGTCCCACTCCAACGGACTGCCTTCCCATCCTTGCAGGCATCCAACCTGCTGAGCTTCGCCGTAAAGGAGCCATGATTTCCCTTGCTCGTCGCGCACTGGACCCCGACCACCTCCTCCACAGTACATTTCAGCTACCTGGAGGACAGCAGCGACTGAAATCAAGACGCCCATTTGTGCCCGCCGCACGACAGCTTCTGAACAACGTTGAAGATCTTGGAATAAGTGCGGCACACTGGACGAACTACACATGGAACATGGAGTGGCAAAACAACACCTCCCGACTCCGTGATTTCCTACCCGACGTCGATCCCCACCCTCCGGGAATGTCCCTCGCAAGACTTGCGTGGGTCCGGCTTAACCGCCTACGAACCGGCGTCGGTCGCTTTCGTTCAGACATGTGCAAATGGGGCCTGGCTTCCTCACCGGGATGCGAGTGTGGCGCCACAGACCAGACAGTAGATCATGTCGTCCATGACTGCCCAATCCATCAACCACCACATGGAGCGCCTGGACTGAAGGCCCTGGATGACGAGACTGTCGAGTGGCTGATGACATCATGCCCAAACATATAGTCCAGAAGAACAGCTCATACGACGAAGAAGAAGTCACAGAAAACTCAAAACAAAAATTTGTTCGATCTTTCACGACACCAGACGACAAACATTTGCTCAGAGAATTTCCGTAAGGAGGGGTAAATCATGTAAGTTTGGAGAAAAAAACAACTTAAAACTTGTTGGCGCAAGATCTCAAAAAAATTATCACGAAAAATCATTGCAAAGCGTTTCAAAAGCAACTGTCTGCTAAACTTCACCATTAGGTCTACAGTGTTGGAATTTAAATTGAAGACTTTTATGAATTAAAAAGTTGAATTAGTTAAGCAGGCAATTTACATTAAGCTAGTTAACTATTTCTAGGGAAGGTCTCTTTCCTACAATGTCTTCTTTTTAAGCTATTTCCTCACTTCATAAACTTCAGTCATCTTCATCGTTATTCTCAGGCTTGACATTTTTCCATGAAGCCTTCGACTCGAATTGAAGTCGTTGAACCCTTTTGGCTTTGTCCTCAAGGGACCAAAAAACTGAAACTTCGCTATTTTCACCCTTTACTCGGTCTGAATTGAATCAAACAAAAAAAAAAGATTGAATAAGAAAAAAGACGAAACCACGCAAGCTCAACGCTTCTTATTATTCTTGAATTTTCTTAATTGCTATTAAGAAACGCCGCAAAAAGGGCAGTTTGGACCTTTTTGATCCTGATTTAACTCGCATAAGAACTAGCAACTGGATATTTTGAAGATTTCTGATTTCGCATAATTGCATTGGATACAATAGGCCTACCAAGCAGAAATTAGCATGGATGCTCATTTCTTCGTTGATTAGCCTACTTGCCTGCTAAATATAATTTGTGGCTCTTCGCCTTTTGTTTGACCCCTGTTCTTAAAAAAAATGTTTCCAAACATTTTTTTTGTTTGCTGTTGAAAACACTGCATACAATAAAGTTCCACTACATTAGGACTGCGCAATACAAGATTTATACTCAAAAGTGCAACTTTAAAATGCTTAAGAATTGCCTGTTCTTGATCAAAGCTTTGCGATCTACTAGTTCCATGGATCAAATCTTTGGTATGCAACTGCGTAATGTAAACG
The DNA here is from genome assembly GCF_918807975.1 of Aplidium turbinatum. Classification (NCBI taxonomy): domain Eukaryota; kingdom Metazoa; phylum Chordata; class Ascidiacea; order Aplousobranchia; family Polyclinidae; genus Aplidium; species Aplidium turbinatum. The sequence goes on from NC_137486.1 coordinate 10,509,229, forward strand.
AACTAGCACCAAAGAAACTTTATGATATTATCCTCAGTGATCGAGCGTGTGCCAGAAGTTGAAAACCACTACAAGTATGCGAAAGTACCAATATTAAGCTTTTAATTAGAAGAGTTGTCTATTCGACAGTAAAGATTTTGACAGTCCTTTAGTCTGACATTAGCAGAGTAGAAACTTTATCTGTCGACCTTTTTTTTAAGTACTTGCCTTTAATAGAATACGCTCAAACTGCGGTGGTCAACTGGTCAATCGTCTTTGTGTGACAGAGTCGTAGGCCTACTGCTTTTTTGTACTTTTAAATTTTTTCGTGTGACTTTACAGCTTCAAAAGAGCATACTACAAAAACCACGTAGAAAAAATTGCTGTAGAAAGGAATGATCGTAGCAAGAGCAGCAGATAGCGTTCTCTGGAGTGGCACGGCAACTGTGTTTCTTCTCAGGAAAGCACGCCTGCCGTTTCGGAACTGGTAACGACACTTTAAACAACATTATGCAGTTGTTGCTGATAGCTTGAAATCATTTGAAAAGCAAAAAAGTGCAGACTACAAAAAAAACAAGTTGCAAAAGTTGAACATCAAAAAGGATAAATTGTACAGAAAAGGTTTCAAGCACAATGCTAGAGTTATTGAGATAACAATTTCTACAAGCTTTATAGAGATTTCAAATTGACAATAAAAAAACAAAAACAAAAAACTAAGCAACTTTTGTTCCAAACATGTGCTTATGATGATGATGATGAGTAGTTTGCCGTTTGGTGGTGTCCTCACGGCTGTCAGACGAAGATTCACGACTTTTTCTCGATTTTTTATCGCCATCGTCCGAGCACAAGTTAAAGAGCCCGTTCGTTTCTTCAGGTAAATCGTTCAATACTGGTGCAGACATAAGACTTGAATAGGGAGATGGAGTTACAAACCGGCTGCTTTTTCTCCCGTTACCGGTTGGATTTGTCCGTCCGTTTGTGCTTCCGACAGGACTGGTTCCGCCGGTCTCAGGGACAGGGGTGGGGTGATTTTTGGTTTTTCCCGTCTGCACCAACATTCTCAGTCCTTGGCGAACTTGACTTAAACTGCTTCTCCTCCTTTCTCGTTTTTGGGCGGAACTTTGGCGCAAGAGAGCGACTTCGCGGCAGAGTTCGTCAAAGGCGTATCTGACAGCGACTTCGTCTCCACAAGCGGAGCAATCGACGTGGCAAGCTGCGGATAATCGCGACAAAACTAATGCCGCCTTTTCCGGCTTTACCTCTCGGCAATGTTCGAGGTCTGCTTTGTTACCGACGACAACCATACTGAAGGCACGTGACGATCGAACAGAGTCCAGTCGTTTTCTGAATTGTTCAACTCTGTTCACACTGTCGGAGTTTGTGATGTCATAAACAAACATAAATCCTTCTGCCCAACGAATGTGGGAATCGTCCTGAAATAGAGCAATAAAAATTAGCAATTAGGTATTGACATCTTTAAGTAAGTAGTGTTGGTGATTCATACAAACATGGGTGTAGGAGCTGGAACTGCAGGGGACCGACCGCAACTCAAATTTTTCTAATTTGTTGAGGATTAGAGTAGGTTTGATACAAATTCGAGTAAGAAATTCCAAGTTTCTTTACAAACTTTACCAAGGCTGAACTTTCGTTTTGTTACTGATTTAACTGATCAAGACTATGCTCTAGCTAGTGCTGCATAAAGTAGGCTACACAAGAAGATAGCGTATTCAATTTCAAATGTGAATGCTTTAGTTTATAAAATTACAAAAATAGTTTTTTTAACGTTTTGAGAGTTTTGTCAAATTTGTAAAAATTTATTTCTCTATTGTAAAAATTTGATTGCAAAATATTAAGTTTCTATAATTTTTTTTTTAGTTACCAAAATTGTGGCCTTGTAATAACAAAAGTAGTGTACTAAATATGTAGGCGTACAAAGTTTATACATATTAAGCTGCAACTATGCACCTTTTAATTTTTAAGATGTTTGTCATTAATAATTTTGAAACTGGTGAGTTTTCAGAAAAAAATTCAAAAAATTTGGGCACAAAATTTTTCACTTTGGTGTACGTTGTAAACTGTGGCCTAATATAAATAGAAGTACTGCACTGAATATTTGTACAAATGTGGTAAAGTAGTTTACAAATTACATTTTATAACTTACTAGTAGGCTATTAGCAGCAGGAGAAACTTTTGAAGTACTGTATGATTTGTCGCAAAAATTACAATGAAAGATGCTGAAAAAGTGAGGTAAGACTATTCTTACATAAAAAAACAACATAACAAAACACTTTCTCTGTATATTAAAATAACTTCTTTACTTACCATGGTTAGAGAATCAATAATTTCCATGTGAACTTGATTGCCGTCTATGTTTGTTTCGTAAGCATATTTCCAGTCTAAGTAAAAAAGAGACATAACAAATCAAATTTACTGTAGAAATTCTAGGGATCAAAACGGCGAAATTTCTCGCATTAATACAAACAATTAAAATTTGATTTCAAAATGAGCTCGTATTGTGACGAACACGTTTGCTTTGGAAATTTTTTTTTTTTGCTTTGGAAATAAACAAACAAATTACATTTGTCCTACTTGTTCCAATGTTGCTTTTAAGCAAAACTTCACGTAATTCAACTTCTGATGTAAGGTTACACGAAGTTAACCTTTCTTATATAGCCTCCAATTACTCACACGAAAATCTATCATCTGTCACAAATTGATTTCGATGCCACATTCATTTACTGTACATCACGCCAATAAAATTAAGCGATTTATTTTTGGGTTCTGTAGTTTACCTTCACAACAAGTCATTTTGAGTTACATTAATTTGAAGCAAAATGGTGAAAAACAAGTTTAACTTTATGCGATGGAAAGCATTCATTTTTGCAAAATGAGTAGAGCCTAGAACTGTTCTACAAAAAAAAATCTTAAAATTTCGAAAGATTTCGTTTGGAATCAAAACGTTTCGTCTTGTTATCGTTTCGTTTCATTTTGAAGCATTTCCTGAGTGAAGAATTTTGCTTTGTTTCGCTTCTAGTTAAAGCAATTTCGTTATCAATTCCAAACCAAACGCTCACCCACTCTTTTTCATCGCAAAATTTCTTCGCTTGCGCTTCCTTTCAAATTGATCTTATTGTAAAATTTTCGTTTCTCTTAAACCACTTTGGTAAGAATGTAATTTTTGCTTAGTTTTAATTTGAAAGGAAAAAGTGTTTTGGACACCCCCAAACCCCCAATACACGACAAATAACAAGTTTCTTCCTATTATTTAAAGCTTCTTTTTTGTTTCTTCGTATAGCCTACCAAGTAAAAAATACATTAATTTATTGATTTTCCAAATTAAATCTGTTAGGAACAGTAAGACATCAGTTTTACACGTTCCATACACTTTTTAAAGTAAACTATTCACTAGGTACTATTTTAAAAACTAAAAAGTCTTTTTACGCTGATTTTAAGTATGATTACTGCACAATGTAGATACTAACGATTTGTTGATTTGTTTTAGCCTGATGCTGCGAGTTTGCTGTGGTAATAGCGAATTGCACTAGCTTTCGGAACACAGTTCCCTAGTCGTCGTCGTTCGTATGAAGCAGAAAGTTTGTGGTCAGCCGAATGGAAGGACTTGGAGCCAACTTTTCGTCAAGTCATCTAGTGTACGGAGGCCTGTTATTCCATTGGGAGGGGAATAGATGGGACACCCAAAGATGACGTGGTTAGCTGTTTGCTCCGTCGCACCGCACTGACAAGCAGCAGAGTCCCTTATGCCCCAGCGTGTCAAGCAAGCATTGAAGCGGCCAACTCCCGTTCTTATCCCGTTCTTAGTTCCCTAGTCATGTGCTATGATGAAATAGCAGGGATACTGTGAAATAGATAGTTAGTATCTACATTGTGAAGTTAGCAGCGATCATGGTTGCTAAAAGTGAAACTCAATCTATTGCTTAGATATGATATTGACAGAAAGTGTTTGAAGCAAGTATATTAATTTAAGGTGGAATTTCTTGTTTACACCCAGTAGACTAAGCTTAATCTAGGCTAAGGTTATGCCGAAATATGTCTTTGTTCTGATTTTGCAGCTACAAGCAGCTTTTATCAGTGATACATTCACTAGAAAACAAGTCGCACATGATTTTATTAAACTAAAGCTTTACAAACTTCTTCAAAAGGATTAAGTGCTGTCTACGTCATAAATCAGCTTTTGACTCTAAGTATTTTTTTATTAGGTATAACAACTTCGATGACATTTGTAAAAACATTGATCAGACACCAAATGCCACAAATACACTTAAAATGCTGAAATACAACATTTTTGTAAAATCAGAAATATTGCAACAAATAAGTTACGTTTGTGTTTGGCAAATTCAAAATCAATTGATTTGTACGCAGACAACCATGACTTAGTAGACTGAGAAGGGATTTACATTTGACTTCCAACAACTCTTCACAAAACATTACACTGATTTCCAGCCCGTAATTTGATCCTATTAAGCCGCATCAGTCAATGCCATCAGCAAATTGTGAGGTAAACGAGGTGCATTATGTCAAAAGTTCACCGAGTAATTAATTACTTGTTTTCTGAGGACACCAGACAAAGTGAATGATAAATGAGCAAATTAAACTACGACGTATACCCTAACCCTAACGAATTATTATAATAACAAAATCCATTTCACAACATTTGATGGTAGTAGTAGAAATTAATTTGGTAAATTAGCTTGTCAGAAAATTAAAACCTCATTACAAATTTTCAAGACGCTTTAACTAATACGGTGTTTAGTAGGCTACTCATTTATGCCCTTTTCATGGACTTCTTGCAAGTAAAACTTAAAAACCTGTTCAAATAATTGTGGTTTTTAGCTTCATCATTCATAGTATATTATGACCGCAGCAAATGCGTGAAGCGTAGTATGTTACTCGGTGGTGGCAGTAATCTGCATACATTTAATGTTTGTTTTAAGTGTACTAAATTATAGGTTGAGCTTAGAATTTTCAAAATTGGTGCGTTTGCATTTGCTTAATGAGCCTAATGTTTAGGACGGACTGTTCATAGGCTGTTTTTTGTTAAAACGGAAAAACATAAATTCGGTTCATTCAATCATAATTCGTCTCGGAAAAATGTAGAAAATTGATTGCAACTTGGATATCATTTGAAATATTTCCGTAGCACAACACAACGTAGGCCTAATGTGAAGAAACTCACGTTTGCTTGAAATGTCAGCGATTTTTCAGAGTATAAAATTTAGACAAACAATAGTCAACAGCATAATTTTGACGATTATTTTAACATTTGTAAACAATTAAGCAAAAAAGAAAATAAACTAGCTGATTAATATTCAATGTTGGTTTTGCGCAAGTTGTTTAAAAATGCTTTTTTGTGCAAAAATTGTTGCGCTTTGCGCTTGTATTTCATCGGATGATACAAATGAAGAACGCTCATTGCACACTTCCAAGAAAAACCAACGATACGTCTTGTCACTTAGCCTACTTTCATTGAGGATTAGAGGATCTATTTTCTTATTTTTTATTCACTTATTAGTTATTTTCATTCGTTGCTTGGGGTACTAAACGATACTTTTGGACCTTGGTCTGCAATATTTCAGAAACCCAAACAATATTTTAGTGGCTTGGTGTTTGGACGAAAATGCCTATTCTTGTTGTTCCCTTATTATCATAGACACCTAACTTTTTAGAAATAGCCTACCTATCATTTTTTCATCACAAAAGCCTTGTTTTGTCAAAGTGTTCCCAAATTATCGTTTGCTAGCAAGCTTAAATTGTTCTCTCAACGGTTTTGTTGGCACCTGTTCTTTACAAACGAGACAGTCAACAATTGCACCTGAGCAAGGAAATAAGTCCCTTGATCCCTTGTAAATGCTTTTTAATGAGAATTTTCTCAAGAAAATTATCGGAAAGCTACGACCAAGCTAAGTTAATCGCTTTATGAGGCAAAAATCACGTTCACGAAAAGACATATTGGATCGAAGCCAAGCCATTTAAAGTGCCTTGGCAAAATTCTTTTTAAAAAAATTGTAGTTGCAATGCATGAGCAAGTCCAAAGTTAAAAGCATACGTAATGTGTATACACCAAGCCGCCTAAGGCATATAATGCTTTTAATCAGAATATACAGGTGTTTCATGTGGAAGATAAAACACTTTTGCGAATCCTTGAAATGTTCGGCCTACCTAAAACTTGTTAAACGTGTAGTTATTTCTACCAGAAAACAAGGCAACATTGAAACTGCAGCTTCGATTAAACTGCAAATATGCCTGAACTAAACTACTCGACATGAGCAGTGAGCACCATTTTGAACGCAGAAGCTGTCATGCTTTTGAATAAATGCAACTCTGTTTGATGCGTAAAAATGGCGTTGTCATGGGTAGGTGTTGGTAGGTATTTGGTAAAGTTTCGCTTAAATTTTTACAAAGCGTTAAAGCTTTTCTTTGTTTAAACTGTAAAGCTTCCTTGAATTTTGGTTGATATTTGATCATATTTGCAGCAACTGAGCTAGTAAGGATGACAGATCTTTGATGTTCGTCTAACGGTAACCACAGGGCACGGGAGGTAAATATTACTTTCCAATTATTGGGCGTAATCGCCTACAATTTAACTTTTGCAAAAGGGCATGCATGCAGCTCGCTAAGAAAAACCTCCTGAGTAAACAGGACTCACAGTCAGGCCGTGTTTGTATCCACTCAGTAACACCCGTCTTTTCACATCTGCCGACGTTGAATCAATGTAAAAAGGACGGGTTTTGCTACCTGGGTAGTGTCTCGTGTGCTTTAGTTGAAAAAAAATTTGCTAACGTGTTGCTTTGCTTTTGGCTTTGTGATTTCATAAATTATGTTTCGCAGCTATTAAATTTGTGTAACTGCAAAAAAGTTAGTTGACATTTTTTGCTCCGTTAATTTTTATGTAATATTTTTCTTGTAGATTTGCTAATGCATCTGCGTATTTGGTTTCGTGGAAACCTTGGACACGCATTCTCAAAAGAAGGATACGAAAATTCCCATGCAAAAATAAATAAAAAAAACCCATGCAGAAATAGCTTAGGTTGGGTATATTCTGTTTTAATCAACACCATACTTTCGGGCTCGGGGGCACCCAGATACAATCAACATAGTTTTCTGGAAACATCCCTGCCCTTCATCAAATTTGACAGTTGATGTTTCTGTACTCAGCTTTTTACATAAACTTGAAAAAAGATGTTCAAGATACGTATAGGGTTTTCTTGTTTACCATTTCCACAGCTGAAGTTAGAGTGAGTTTGTTTTACTTTTGTCATCTTGTTCTCAACATTATTTTATACGTCTGTCAAAAAAGCACGCTAGCCAGTTTACTAACCGACTTATTCTCGTTGCTTTGGGCAAGATAAAACACAATCGTTTCCATTTTTAAACTTTTTTTTATTATGGACTTGGATTACCCAGGCTCATAACAACATGAAGCGAAGACACAAAGCACTCCACCACTAAACCAGTAACATCCTTCACTTTTATTTGCCCCTGACACGAGAAGCAAGCACCTGCTCAGTGCTCATTGATCTATTTGCCTGTATTTGTCATCTCAATTAATTAAGGTTGATTGATATTGCTGCAACAGATATATTACCTATTGCGCAATTCCCTTCATTCTTTGGTTTGCGAAACCGAGTAGAAAATAAACACTCATCAGAAAACGCCTGTCGCTGTTCTCATTAGTTGGTTGAAATCGCAACCCAATCAATGTTACATTGACAAGCTGATAGTTTTACAAGTGGGATTATCATAACTTTGCAATGGTGAAGTTCACTTACCGCAAGTCGTTTTTTGAAAGATAAATTTTAGTAGAAAAATGTTTTGGTTGAAACAATTTAAAAGTACTGTTGTACCTCTACTTTTTGCAAGCTTTCTGTTTGTCAAGTACAAGTTGTGGATAGCCTATACATAAATCTGCATCAGTGGTAGATGACCAAATTCAACAAATTAGTTTTTTAAAAAATAATAGTTTTCCTACTCACCAAAGTCAGATTGATATTCCCAGATAAACCTTCCAGTCAGATACTTCACGACCAAAGCTGAAAATAAAGAAATCAACGTCAATAAACCGTCAACGACTGGACTATAGTCTACAACAAAAGATCTCAACCGAGAGCAAGTTTGTTCTTTGAGGGGAAATTTCATCTATCAGAGAATTGAACTTAATATAGAAAAAAAATCAGATTACATGACTGCTCATCAAAACATGATCTGAAGCTGATGTAGGTGAATTAATATTTAGACATTCCTCACGGATAGCTTACGCAATAACAGATCTGAGTACCTCTGACCCACAATCTTTCTGTTTTTCTAGTCAAGCTATTTATGAGTAGCCTAGTGCTTAATTGGTGACCAAATTATCATTAATTCTATTCCAATTTAGCCTACTCAGGAAAAATTGAAGCAATTTCATGCATGTCGAAAATTTGAAATATGTCTGACGTCACCATTTGTTATCACGCGTCACCAACATACGTATCACGTACTAATTTTTTTGTGACGTCAAAGTGTAGAACCCGTCAAGGTCAAGTGAACATGAGAAAGTTGAAAGCCCACGCTTTAGCGAATTTGGTTTGGCATAGTCGGATAATAGCCTACGAGACGGAGAAAATACATTATGTCAACAAACTTGTAAGAAACAGCGAGAACTTTGGTGATAGGATAAATTTGCTTAGAACCATCTTACCAACTCAGATATGATCATGTTGCATCGCTTCAGAAGTTGGAAACGTCAATTAAATAGTAAATTTTTCGAGTGGGTTGCTATTTTATCTTTGGCCAACGTTTAACTGTTTTACTCTACGCATTTTTTTGTAAATTTTTTAAAACTAACCCTTGAACTATCACCTACAGTAGAAAAGATATCTTGTTCTCTATCAAATTTGTCGGGCTATGTTTGGACTTGTAAAGTCCACACGCTTCTTTATACGATTTGGCGTTTTTGATTGACACTTATGCGACGAAGTTCCGTGCATAAATTTCAAAACTGACACAGGATTTTCGGAATCGCTTTCATATCCACATACCCAAAAATATAATAACGTCGTGCAACTACTTTATGACATTTTTTGTTGTTTTTGACGTCAAAGAAAAAACATTTTCAAACCAGAACGTGAGATACTTGCATTTAGCAAGCAAAAACCGTTCCTTTTATATCAATTCAACGTCCGCAGACGTTGTAAAAAGATGAATTTTGGTACCATAGTCTTGCGGTCTTCCTCAAGCATCTTCCTACGAGTAATGTTTGTCCAACGACATCTCCAGAATCTATTAACTAATTACAACTGAGCAAGATATATTTATGTTTGGTCATTATTATTGCATGCTATTTACTTTTCAAGAAGTTAAAGGGACGTTGAATTTATATGCAGCTTTGTTTTTACAACGTTTTGTCAACGTGATTAGGCCGAAAATTTACCAAATTAATTTCATTTTTACAACAAACCTTGACCGATGTTATTAACGTACTTTGCTTATACAGCTTTCACGTTTAACTTCAAATTTTAGTTATCAAAAAGAGAAAATAGAACAAAAAAGAAACGTTTTAGTGTGGTTGTGAGTTATTCAGTTTTTGTTTCTGAAAATGCATTCTTCATTACAAGATTTCATTACTGTAAAAAACATTTTTCAAATACAAACACAACATTTCAAAAACATCATGCACTGCACTTTCTAAGCACTTTATCTAATTTTGATTCGAGCTTGGTTTGGACAACTGATTTTCAAGCTACTGTTTACTTTTTCATGTGAGGCAAATGTCAATACGCATGCCTTTGTTTTTTCGGGAGGTTCAAATGAAAAGCATCGTTTTGACGTTGTGACGCAATGATAAATTCTTTCACAGAAATTATGCGCGTTGTTACATCATTGTGAGCAAGACAGACGACAACACCTCAGAGAATGAAAATTTGAAGCCAAGTTTGGGTTGCAACAGTGAGTGAAAATCCTAGTTACAACAACAATGCTATTAAAACGAAGAAAACAATCAAGTAGCCTATTCATCCCTTGGCAAATATGGGCTGTGCCTAAAACCTATCAAGCATAACACAGAGTCACGCTAATAACCAGCAAGGGGCTTGGCAGCGACCGAGAAACACGTTTGCAAACACTTATCTTGAGCCATTACACGTCTTTCTAAAAGCTGATTCCAAGCTTCGTTTACATTACAATGCCCAGGCTATGGAAAACCACAAAAGCATCTATTTTTAACCTCTTGGCAAACTCACTTTTGTCTTTGAATCAGGCAAGAGGCGAAATATTGTATGTATGCTACTTTATTGGATTGTCAACACTAGCAAATGGAAAATTTGGTTAATTTTAAGTGTTCTAATAAGTTAATATAAGTTTTGTAACTTTTGATTAAATTCTAACGGTACTCAACAAATATCTAGAACTGTGCAAGAGCATGAAATTGAACAAGTTGTACAAATCTATCGTTGGTTGCTTGTAAGAAGCATGTGTTTAGAAAACTTGCTTACTTTGTGGATTTCTAGCTTTAGAGTTCACAAACCTTTTAAACTGCTTAAAATCAGTTCTCCAGTTAAGAAGATTGCGATCTTGAATGTTCAAACCATCCCGTTAATTTATCTTTTATTCCAGCGCGATTATAGTGCATTGAATTTTTTGCATTTGATTCCAAAATAATTTTATGCTTAAGGTTAAAACCTGTCATAAACGTTCGCAAACAAGATACAATTTAATAAGTAATACAAACTTATAGGTTTTTAGATATCTTATCTGTTTGGTTTGAAACGCTTAGTCTCCTTTTAAATCAGATCTTTATTCGTCATACCAATTTTCTGTATTCTTGTAATGTTGTATTTTCATCTTTTTAACTTTCATTATAAGTTATACCTAGCAAGTGTCATTTTCCGTGGTTATAGCATGCCTCAGGTGGAGTAACTGTTTGTTACTTGTGTATTAGCGCGTGTGTGTTTCAAGTAAGCCTGTTCTGCGTTTCTCCACATTCTTCAGAGGTGGGCAACCTGCGGCCTGCAAGACAGTTTTATATGACTCGTGCCTAAATTTTTTTTACAATCGGTCATTTTAATACTCAATCACCCAAACGATAAAGCTAACTCCATTAAATATTAGACTGAGTAGTTACTTGCTCACTAAATTTTGTTGTCGGTAGGAGAGATGTGGGACCAGTGGATCATAAGGACAAATGACTTAGAAGCTTTTTTCTCCTTTCCATTTAAAATAGATATTTGAAATTTTGACTGTGGTATTGAGATACAACTCCATCTTTGTCTACGAGTTTTTGAACAAAACAGAAGTTTGTGTAAGATTTGAGACAATAAAACGATTTTTGAGGCAAAAAAGTAAAATTTTCACATCTACTAGAATTTGTATTTTGTACTAGAGCAAAGTGCTTATGGAATGTGGTTTAATAAGAAAAATTGTCATTGCATTTTAGTTAGGTGATGGCAAGTAGCAGACCTGAAAAGCTAGTCCAAGTTTCAACTAAGGCCATGCGAAGTGCAAGTGGCCGCTACGGGGACTAATAGTTCACAACCTGTGTGGACCAGTGGATCAGCTGAAAAAAAAAAAACTTTTTCCACAGGTACCTCGACTCCCTAGTCTGGCCCCCACGAATTAAGCCGGTAGACCACCCTATCGGGTACATCACCGCTCCCCCGCCTTCCCGCCGCCGCGGGGTGTGGCAGCCGGCAGGCCAGTTCTTTAAAGTCTTTGACCTGTCTAATTGGCTATGTTTATTGTGCTCTTCTCGCCCTGTCAATTATTTTGTACTCGTCCTTTGTCGATTCAAATAAAACAGTTTATCACGGTAGACCGTAATGGAACGAAAAGTGAAAATTTGTATAGCCTATATACTAGTTTTGTATCAAAATGTATGAATGTTTGGCCCACAGGTTATGCTGTCGAAACAAAAACGAAATATGCGAAGATCAAAAACGCAAACAGTATAGTCCAACAACGGTGGCTAAATCGTGGCTCTGGAACCGTATGCGACTCTTTTGAATGTCGACAGTTAATATAGGCTACGGTGAATTCCGGTCAATTGCACACTCTGTATGATAACTAAAGCATTACGTAGCCTACTCTGTTAAATGAATATCAGAGAGGTATCTTTGCACTGATGGCTCTCAAATATGTTGCATAGCTTTGTGAACTTGTTGAAAAAAAGCAGGACTTAGAAAAAAGCATTTTCTGCACTCGAAAAGTCATCAATAATTTCTCGATACTCACTTCATCACGAAGCATTTGTAAACTCTGGATATCGAGCCATGCAAGGAAAATACAATATCACAGACTTTTCTCTGAAAGTTCTAGGTTTTCAAAACCGAATCAAAGCTTTTCAAAACAATATAATGTCACAAAAATGCAGCCATTGTTGTCATCTCAGTAAGAAGTGACATAAAGTAAACATCCGAGCACAAAATTAACATGCAACATTTTAGATTGTTAGTATGACGTAGTTGTTTTGGTTTGTTTTGAATCTTTATCCTCTGACAGACAAAGCCTTGATAAGTTGTTCCTGGTAGTTTCTCATACTTGTAGAGGCTTTGAATCTCTGTGTTCAATAGTGGACTAAAAAAAACTTAAATATTGTAAAATTTAACTGAAAACCACTTAACAGAACCGGTTCGCAACTTGCAGTAATAACCTACCGCCAGATTTTAAGCAACTATCAAATCGCTTGGAAATGCACAAGTCGTCTACTCTACGTGACAAATAGTTGCAAGATTTGCAGCTCCTGATTACAAAAACTGTTTGGTTTCAATTATACTGTTCGTGCTTGAAAAACATTGACCCGAATGGTACCTGAATTGACATGAAAAAGTACCCCTGATGGTACTAAATAAAAAGAATTTCATTGATGCATGTCAATGTGCTGAGGGTACTTCAGGCCGTCATAGCAAACAAAGCACATTACGTGTTTTGTGACTTGGTTGTCGTTTATGATACCATCAGCACACCCACAGTCAAGAAGCCACCAGCTCTGCTTTTTACCAGGTAAACCAAAGTGGATAAAACATCTTATAAATAATGCCAAGCAATGTGATGCTAATCCTATCACATGAAGATTAATTCTTCGTCATTCTAGTTGCAAAGGAAAATGTTGTGAAGTAAATACCAGGCAAAAGTTGATGTACCGCACTATCTTCAACACTGCACTTCTTGGGGTAACAGATGTTCGTGGAAACAACCGGTTGTGCACATTTACAGCTAGGCTACTGCAGGTATATCTGCGTGGTTTCATCGTGATTTTGCTAGCTGTGATAAAAAGAAAAGCTAGCATGTTTTTAGTTCAAGTCTAAAACATACGTCTTACAATTGATTAATTTTATTAAAGTAAAAATTGTTTGTAGCCTAAGACCTACCTGATTTTCCAACTCCTTCTTCTCCAATTACCATCAACCTTATGTGATTCTGTGCAGTAGAGCGAAACATATTCAATTCAACAACACCTAGCAATCTTGTGGTGTTCTTCTGGGTGCAACTCTTGATCTCACAATAATACTAGTAGCCTGCAAGTAGGTTATAGTGTTATATGATATAAATATTAAGTTTAGATGTCTAAAAAGAAATAAGCAATTACGCCTACTTGCTTAGTTTGCAAAAGTTGCATTTCTAACCGACTTTTTACTGACAAAACGTGAGTGTTGAACTCATCATCCAATCAACAACTGTGGATCTTTGTCATCTGGTTTCATAAAAGAGCAACAAATCATCTGTATGCTTTAACCTAAATAAAAAGATAGATACAGTGCACCTTAGTAAGCCTGCAAACCAGCTCTCTTCAACCATTATGTTATCACAGACCCCTGATTTACTTTTGTGTTGGTCACGGAACCTCCTAGCCCCCCACTAGCAAAAACTTAAAATTCAATAAACAACTATGTTTCTTTTTCGGCTATTGACTGCACTCAACCTTTTGTTAAACTAACTGGTCTACTTGGAGTGTGAATGCGGCACGGGGATCTAATAGTTCAGAATGACACATTCGTATAGTGAAGCAAGAAATCAATTTCTCTAAAAAACGAAGAGCCCTCGCGGAACACTTTAAACTCACGGAACCCCAATACATGTTTTGCGGAAACCAAGGGTTCCGCGGAGACCAGTCAAAGGGCACTGCTGCAAACTCAAAAATAGTTTTAACGTCTCATCTCGAACGTGATCTCGCCCATAGCAACTTCTGTTTTTACGCAACAAACCCAGGACTCCCTCCACGAAAAAGATGGAAAATAGTTTTGTGAGTGCACAAAAAATGATTCTATAGTTTCGGTGAACCGAATGTGAAACTTAATATATGAGCACTATTTGGCCTACGCTAATAGTAACTAGCGAAATGGCTTCAGTTGTTCAAATATGATGGCGATTTGAGACTATTAGCCTACTTTTTCGATCGCATATCAAGAACAAACACAAGATCAGCAATTATTATAAGGCATTAATAAATATTGATTGACTTCACAATACTCTTTGTACCAGTTAAGTCAAACACAAATTTGACAGGCCATTTCTCTACAGCAAACAAATGAGTCAACGAACATTGTACCTTATTTTTAAACAGCTTCTTAGTCTGCACTTTTTTAAGCTAGGATTTACAAATGCCGTGCTGAAAACTGCTGCATTTCGATTTGTATCCTACATTGGAGAAAGCAAAACCCTGCACTATTTTTAGGTTGCAATTTTTGAATGTTGCAGCAGCTGTGATAGCGCATCTACCGAGCAACTGAAGAAAAAGATGCTGTAAAAAGGTGAACTACTTTACGATCATCTTTTGCTAAATGTAAAGTTTAAAGACCTTTATCCTCCTTTATTGCGTATCATATTCAATTTTTTCCCGGCCATAACAAAAAACTAGCTAAACCGCTAATGAAATTTACTAGAATCAAGCGACCGACTTCGCTGCTTAAATTGCACTTTCAAACGAATGTTCAACCCAATGCAAAAGAGTGCACGAAGCTCATTTTTTCTTATGCGCTTGAGCTTCTCTTTGAACCTGATTGAGAATAGTCATTAAAGTAGTGTTGGGTTTCATGCCTCACACTTCGCTTTCTCAGCCTGATGCGTGATAAATCAACCACAGTTGATATATTTGAGTAATTTTCTTTAAATATGGCTAATGAAGTTTTGCAGAGTTAGTAAGACTTATTAGAAATATGCTACCCATCAGAAAGTTTAAAATATTTTTGTTTCATCGATAGAATTTCGTTACGATGATACTTTTTTTTCTTTACAATAGAGTAGGCCCTGCATATTTTCTGACGTGACTTTTATTTTGTAATATAAATTGCGGCTGTTTCATTTGTTATATCGTAAGTTAGTAATCATGTTTTATTCTATGGCCATTGGAGTAGGGTACATTTCAGTGCTCACAAATCGCTCCTATATGCCAAGAAGAGATTCAGGATGAAGTAAAAACGACCTTTTGAAATGCTAAATAAAACATCAACAAGGCTTGTAGCTAGAACATTGGGAAAATTCTTTTAAGACACAAACAACAAATTTCGCAGGTCCATGTCCAAAGCCTTGCTTGCCTGCTGCAAACCCATTTATGGAGATCTGCAGCGCAATCTCATTTTTCAAAACACGTCACTGGACATGAAGCACTTTTGGTTTGTTGTGAAAGTTTGCAGTGGTTCTCAACCGGGGTGCCGCGGCACCCAAGGGTGCCATTTACGTTTCGCAAGGGTGCCGCAAGTTATTAGAGTAGCGTTATCAAATATGCGCCCAGACATTGAAAGGGTTTGCGCTAAAACGCAGCACAAATTTCGCACTGACATTGTTTGAAACGAACTTAATTAAATTGTACATGATATGATACGAAGCTGTAGTTAGTTTTGTTTTTGCGAAAACTCTTTTTAAAATGATTTTTATTTAATGCAGAAAGTTTTTGGTTTGACTGTGGGTGCCGCAAATTTGTTTAGTTGTTTGCAGGGTGCCGTAAGCCGAAAAAGGTTGAGAGCCACTGGAGCAGGAACCACCACGGTAACACTTCTATTTGGATGCTTCAATAATAATGATTATAATCGAAAAGTTCGATTACGGTTTAATAAAATAAACTATTTATCTGACAAGTGGCCTACCAACTTATGGCAACCTATACTTAATGATTTCACTTAAAGCTGCCGATCTGTTACTCTGGTTAGGGATTTGGATTAAATAGACAGATAACTTTAAAAAAAATGTTTTTTGAGTGAAATAAAAAAGCCTTAGTCATAACTTTCGTATAGTGCAGTAGCTTAGTTTATGTCCACTACAGCCTTTATTAAATATCTTAAATGGTGAAAAATTAAATTTAAGACTTCTCCCTGACCAAGCAGTCCGGTCAAGATCTGATCTCTTTACTTTTCTGTGCTATTTTCTTAGTAAACTAGATTGAATGTTACCGAAATAATATTTGGCATAGCCAAGCCAAATTTTTCGCAAGACTGGAATTTGCTTTGTCTTGGTAACGAAGTTGTCACTTGCAACGTGTACCGACGTTGAACGGTTGCAACGATGTAAAAATGGCAACTCTTGCTTGCTGGCGTGCGACAAACAATTGATTGCCAGTTACATGTTCATGTAATCCTGCATTTTGCGGTGGACATGGACACTTACGGATACGACAAAGCGGCGGACAATGTGCATTGAAAAAGTGTAGTATATGCATGTAAATGATGGCAATTTCAAGTATTTTTAATACATTTATACTCGTTGTTAAATATATTTCATCAAAGTATATTTCCAATATATTTCATCTAATCAAAATCAACCAAACCAAGTAATCCTTAAAAGCGTACAAGGTATCTTAATCATATAATAGTCTATGTGTAAAGAGTTTCAAACAAACAGATTTAAAATTTCCTCAGTTGATAAACGTTTTTAAAAGCTAAACATTGCAATAGCATTTTTTCAAATTTTTCATTTTTTTACCTTCACATGTCAGATTGCCAATTGGTGCGAAATTATCTATCAACGTTGTGTATACCAAATCAAATGATTTTTGAAAAAAATAATTTGAAATGACTACAACTTTTGTAAAACCTGAAAGATTAACATCTAGTTACAGCAGGGCTTCCCAAAGTGGGGGTCGTGACCCCTTGAGGGGTCACGTGACGAACGTCGGGGGTCGCAAAAAGCATACAAATTTTACACAAAGCACTGCATATTAACACTTGTGTGCAAGATGCTGTGAAAGTTATTAACTTTATTAAGAGTCGTGCACTCAATAGGCTACCCGTATTTGTAAATTTATATAAGTTAGTGAAATATGGAATAAGAATTTAAAACCCTCTTTGCTGCATTGTAAACGTGGATTTCAAAATTAAAACTAATGGTTTAAAAAGTTATTAGTGTTAAAAAATTAAGTTGTGATTTTTCCAACGAAATAAAGTTTAGACTTAGTCCGACGTTTTTGTAAAGACGTTTTTGGAAAGGCTTTTCAAATCATGCTATTTGTCAGGTTTGTTTGAAAAAGGGGAACGAATTTAATTTGTCCTTCCAAGGAGAAAACATCTACAATATGTTTTTACCAGAGATTTATAGTATACTATGAATCCCTGGTTTTTACATTGAAATTTAAAGTTGGAGTATTCATCAAAAAATTAAACATCTACAAACAAAAGATTGAAAATGATTTATTTGAAATATTCTCATTTACTGAGAAGTTTTTGGCTAACAATAGCGTCGAATTAAACGTTAAGCCTCTGGTTATCGACACTTGTCAAGACTGTTGGAAGAGTTCAAAAAGCACTTTCTTCTAGAATTGGACAATACCAATTTAGATTGGATCCAAAACCCATTTGCAATGCAAAAACAAAGTGCCATGTACCTCTCTTAAAAATCTCAAAAAAAAATTGCAGATTTATCTTTTGACTCTGGAATTTTTGTGGCTTGTATTCTCTGGAAAAAAGTTTCACGCTTTTTGGCTTAGCGTAACGTTAGAGCGGAATATTCACCGTTATATGGCTAGCAGTAACCGCACTCCTGCCGTTTGTCTCCACGTATGCATGTCAGTGTTTTCAACATTGATAAAATACCGTTCCAGCCTAAGCAACATTGGAACCGCTTTGAGACCAGCATTGACAAACGTCGAGTGACTAGCTTTTGTAGCAGAAAGCAGTTGCACCCATCACACTGAATAACAGACTGTGTTTACTTTTTGGTTTTGTTTCCAGCAGGCTACAAGTAGTAAAGTAGTAGGCTTCAAGTATGGATAGCTTGTTTTTAGTTTTCGTTTAAATGAAATCTTTCAATAAATATCACAAACGTATATTTCGCATTGTTTATCCTATAGGGTCGAGGAAAATTTTAGGAGATTAAAAGGGGTCGCGAGCAAAAAAGTTTGGGAAGCCCTGAGTTACAGTATACAGTTGCTAAATTGTTAAAGGTTCCGTGAATTCAACGTTCAAACACAACAAACACGCAAAAATTTATGAAAAATTCCGTTTGAAGTTTCACTTTCCCTGTATCTCATGCTTGAAAGACGTCGTAGAATCTCACGAACCCACGGAGTGGCTTCTCGAATAGTTTCGGCCAATTAGGGTTATTGTGATATTATCCTCTATCACTAGGCTCGACCGCAAAGGCAATCCGACTGTTGTCGAATATAGATGGAAATGGTTTATTAAATTGGAGCGAAATAACAATGATACTTGACGTTTTTGCCAACAGTCTCTCAAACCACAATCCCGAGTGATCAGAACAGGAGTGTGATCAAAGAAGTCGTTTTCTGAAATAACATAAAAGCACAAATCACGCATTTGCCTAAAACTACAGTACAAGGCAATAATGATTAATGTGAGTTTTTTACATTGCTACATCCATCGTGAATATGCGTCGACCTTTAGCGCTTTACGGACAGATAGTGTGAATTAAATCAGCAATAAATTCCACATAATTAAAATGTCCATACCAATTTTTGCCAAGTAAGCCGGTGAATTGCGACAACAGCAACAGTCTGAAATTCTTTACACAGGATTCCAATGCGGTTACAATTCAGCTATAACAAATGAAATTAACGCGTTACGATACGTCGAAAATACGTAGATCATGCACAATAAAGCTGTGTCATTAAGTAAGCCCTTTTACAAGTGAACACAGCGCGTACAAAACTGATAGTGATAGATATGTTCAGCTTAGATACGTCAGACTATTAACACATACAGTAGCAAAGGCTAAATTTACAAATTAGCAATCAATTTGTACGGTACTCACATGAAGCAATCTCTTTAAAGCTGCTTGCCCGAATTCTACAAATCTCGACTTACTAAATAAGTCCGAACTGGCTGACAAAACAACCCAAGTTCACAGATGAACAGAACTTTTGCCCAACGTTGGCTACAAACTGTCTGATAATATTTCAGGCACAAGTGGGCTTATTTAAGATAAATTTTTACATGTTTTGAAGTTCCCAAATTATAATAAAGAAGCAACAAATCGAACACAATATTTTCCATGAATCACGGAATGTTGTTTCCGTACGCGATAAACTAAGATCCCAAGGGACGATGATTTCAATAAATCGTTACGTCACAATAAACTTGGAGCCACCGTGTTTTGCAAGGGCATATGAAATCACCAAAATGTTTTCCAAAATAAAGTGTTTTTTCTATATTGTTTTAAGCTAAGCAACTTTCCAGTACATCAATTACGGTTGATCAATCGCCAGGAGAAAGCTACTATGCCGTCAAAAAAGGGCATTTATCAATATATTATCACTCGTAAACACGTGAACTTCAAAACTTAGAAAGTGAAGAGAAAATATCTTACAGTTATAAAAAGCTACAACTATGTTACCATGACTTCGCTTCTGCCAGATGAACAACATCGACAATTGTTGCTTGGAGTTAGGACATGCTGTAAAAAATGTGTTGTCTTAGAAAACGTTTTTGTGCCATTCTAAATTCAAGTTACATGCCTGTAGTCTAAAACAACAAATTTGTTTTGTGTCAATCATAAACATTTATTCCAAAAAATCGATTTCGGTCTGCTAGCTGCTAGATCATCTTCTGTTAACTCATTTCAATAGAATCTATTTGCATAAGCTTAACTGAAGCATGACTGAAGGTGGTATGATCATGAAATTTTGGTTGAAATGAAAACTCAAAGGTGACAATGAAGATTTTCTCAACCTCAAGACATTCTAACAATAGGGTAATACAAATGGAAGACAACGAGATGATCAAGAAAAAAACAGATTGATAACATTTGGATGGTTATTGTCATTGTGTCATTGTTTGAGTCTTTTGGGCAGAGAGTCTATCCTTTACAACCACAGTTTGGCGTTTGTCTCCGCACTACACCAGGAAGAACAAAAATATAGCAGCCTGGGCTATAATGAAATAACACGTGGGAA
The DNA here is from genome assembly GCF_918807975.1 of Aplidium turbinatum. Lineage (NCBI taxonomy): Eukaryota > Metazoa > Chordata > Ascidiacea > Aplousobranchia > Polyclinidae > Aplidium > Aplidium turbinatum. Next base: position 10,529,534 of record NC_137486.1, read on the forward strand.
AGCTATCTCTCAGATGACTGGATGATATTGACAGTCGGACTTCAAACTGTTTGTGAATTACATCTTTTTATCAAGAAGTTAGATTTACGTATGTTAAACTTATCCAAATGAAAAGGCAATGGGGTTGACAGGGCTGTTCAGGGGTACTTTTGGACCTTGGGCAGAGATGATTTGAGGGGCCCTTAGGCTAACCTTTACAAAGGGCCCCTGAAACTTGAAAAAATCATCTCGTATATTTCAGATACAGTGCCTTTACCTTTGAAATGTCTTCATTTGGGGCTCCAGGATCTCACTAGTATCGGGACCAAATGATCTCCTCAACAACCCTGTGAAAAGGTATAGGTGGTAATGGTGCTGAGTTGCATGACACTCAGGGCCGGATTTAACCTAATTGCTGCCCAAGGCAGATAAGAAAAAAACTGCCTCCCAAAAAAAAATTTTCGATGGTGCGCTACGATTTATATTTTAAATTTCTTACAAAAAGTTATTTGCACTGTTTATTTGAATACATCAATCAATGTCATTGTATAATGAACTAATTGTTTAAAATCGCTTCCGGCGGGCTTTTTCTCTTGCAAACAAATCAATAATTTCTTCCAAGTCTGCAGAAATAAGTAAAGACGAGTCAATGCTCAAAAATATGAGATCATTCATGTGATCATGCTTCAACGTAGACCGCCGTGCATTCTTGATCAGCTTCAAAATAGAGAATGATCGCTCTGCACTGCGATTGGTGACCATTGTGCAAAGTACCATTCTAATTGCCACTAGAACATTTGAGTATACTTCCTGCAGTTGCCTTTTCACAATAAAATTCGCTAGCAAAGTAAAAGTAATATTTCCAGCAGTAAGTTCATTCGAGGAAAGTGATTGCAAAAATGAGCGGAGATGTATGCACTCACTTTGAAGATTCTCAAGGACATCAGAGTAGTACTCCTCCAGGACCAGGTCAGTAGCCTTTTGATTGATGTCTTCAACAGCACATATTGTTGAAAACCAATCAAGCGTGAAGTACTCTAAGGGCGATGACTTGCCATACATGACTTGCCACACTGTTTATAAATGTGTGTGATGTGATAACATATTTAAATTGCTATATATCTGAATATATCTGTTGTGAATTATTATATTCACGTACAGTATTATCAATGTAATATATTCGTATATTTTGCCGCCCCCAATAATTTGCCGCCCTAGGCAACTGCCTACTCTGTCTACTGATAAACCCGGCCCTGATGACACCGTCAATAGATTTTCACGCAAGTGAACAATTTGATATGAGGATCTGATAAAAATAAGTTTGGTACCTCTCAGACTATGTGACTGACATGGCCTACTGTTGCACTCAAGCGGACAAAAACTGTTCATAAACTATCTGCACAGTTATATTTTATTTATAACGCTATTCAAGCTATTGTATAATGTATATACGTTGATTGTTAACGGAAATCCACAGTTAAAAGAAAAATATAGGCCTAAAGGCTGCTTTTCAATAATTGTCCAATTACTTGTTCAAAACCTTTCTAAAGAGGGAGGTCAAAGTGTTATAAAAAGAGAGGTCAAATGAGAGCAGACAAACTCCAGCTGATCACTGGTTGGAGGTAGGCACTTTAACGTATTACACTTTCCAAAAACAATAACGCAATCATGCGTGACATAGTCTACGATTTCTCGCAAATCAGCTGATTGCAGTCATGTGACTCAGCACGTGACATTGTGAGCGTTCTTCTCGAAAGTTTTTCGATACAGACTAAACTAAGTGAACGAATCGCCGTCCCCAGCGTAGCCTATTGGATTTGAGTTTGGGCAAGATATGTAGTCCAGGGGCGTCGGAATGGTTTTTGACTGGGGGGGGGGCAGAAATATGAAAAAAGGGCACTTTTGTTGCTGAAAGGCCAATTTTTTTTAAAGTTTTAAGACAAGATATAGAGATGATGCTCGTCCATTAGCTCATCATCGAGTAATGATACAAGTGTCCGGTATACAAAGAACAATGGCAAGGAAGGGCACCATGCTATGTTATAATGCTGTAGGCTCAGGCCCGGATTTAGGGGGGGCAGAGGGTGCAGGTGACCCGGGCCCCTCGACTTTTGAAGGCCCCCCTACGTGGAAAAAATGCGATTTTGTGATTATTATTTTTCTTTCAGCCTTTAAAGTTTCTGCAAAATGCTGTGCAGTGCTGAATTAATGCTACTGTAGAGGTAGAGGTGGTCTCTCGCGCCGTAGGCTTGAAAAAATTTTTTGCACGGGGGCCTCCCATCTAAAAGTGCCTCGGGCCCCCATCAGCTAAATCCGGCCCTGTGTAGGCTAACCTCTGTGGTACAGAATTTATAGTGTTGTAAATATTATTTTGAGCCAGAAATGAAAGATTATAATTAGGCTAAAAAAGCTGAAATTGTTATATTGCATTGCAAAATGTGCAGTAGCTTACATGACCTTAAAAGAGCACCATTGCCCCCCTGCCCCTCATTTACAGAAAAATTGAGGGCAAGGGGAGAATCCGCCCCCCCTTGCCCCCGCTTCCGGTGCCCCTAATGTAGTCGGGTTCGATTCCCACCTTCTGTCTTTATTATTTTTTTCTGTAACTGATCTGAGTGCAAAAGGAATCTTTGGCTGCAATCAGTGGTTTCAAACATCAGTGATGTCATATGTCACGCATGATTGCGTTACTGCATTGGGAAAGTGTAATATGTTAAAGTGCCTACCCTGGTTAGATACTCTCTCTTTCATACAGTACACATTACACAACTACACAATACAGCTTGCTACTTATAGTGATCAAACACATTGTAAGCTATATGAAATGTCCAGTTGCATGCATAAGTTAATGCGTTTGATAGTTGCAGCTAGGATAATTATGAAAGAAACTCATCATTTTATCATTTTTTAATTTATATTTTTTAATAAATTGATTTTAAAAAGTTTCATAATAGGGCCCAAGATTGGAAACAGGAACTCGATTACTGGAAATGCGTCACCTGACGCTGTCGGTATTCTAACAAAGTAGTGTTAACGTTTCATATGCATTTTTCGTTTAGTATGAATACGGTATGTACGAATAGGTTTTGTATGCATAAATATAGGCTGCTTCATCACTTTTATAGCAAAGTGCTGCGCTGTTGTTAGACTGTGCTTGGTCTATTTTAAACTCTAACAACTCCTATCTGAAGGTGTTCGTAAAACACACACAAGTTTACAGTTAAGTAACGTTATTTGTTTTTAGGTTCACGGTTCAAGTGACGTTGTGGGATATTTTACTTTGCCTTATTGGAAACGAAGTTTAATAACAGAAGAAGTTCTCTCTGATTAATTATTAGCTTACCATAACGTTTAGAAATGGACACAAAGATTAACTCCTCTCCTTAACTGCCAGACATAAGCTAGGATGCAACAACAAAGCAGTAGAGCACTCACCAACCGCAATCGTCGACTTCTGCTATTCTCTCTTTCCACAGTCCGCTGGTTGTATATTCTTAATAATGAAGGAAGACAGTAAAAATTTCGTTTTTTGTGGAAATTCGATCCATTTTTTTGAAGGATAGTTCTGATCATGTTGGTAGAGAAGACAGCAGCCTAAAATTTAACCTTGGCAAGTAGACCACTTACATTCAACTCAAGAATTATTGCAAAATTATGTTTTGCTTTTTCCGATTCAAACGAATGTAAAACCATCTTTAGAACATAAGTAGCCTTAGCCTACATTTGATGTTCAACTAAATACAACGTCACAGTTTGCTCAGTATTACGCTCATTGTAGTCTACACTACAGTGTAGCTCGGTCGATCTATATATTTCGTCGTATTATCCTGTCTGGCTCGACTGTAGTTTAACATTGCAGGTGCCAAAACGTGATTGCAAAAAGAGTGTAGCCTATTCTTGCAAAAAGTAGGCTACAAAATTTTGTTGAAGATAAACGATTTCTACACAATTGTCCATGCAATTTTTACACACGTTTCAGATTCTGATCATACATGAAATTTTAGCTTTTTTCAGTCAGTCATTTCAGCCATTACAATTTGTGAAGTAGGGTGGTGTTTTCTTAACTAATTGGGAATTTATTGCTTTCCACTAGCAATGACAAAGCAAGCTTGATGTGACCGATGTTGCAGACATGAGCTTTCCATGCAATAATTTAGTGAATATTCAAATTTTTTATTATCGTCAGCTACATCAAAATAATCAACAAAGATATTTGGCAGAAACTTTGTATTTTGTTAGAAATTATTTTACCATTATCTACTTGTGGGTTTCTCACGTAATAATGTGATAAAAATATATGCTGCTGTACATTGTATAACATCACAAAGTAGCATGGGGGTTGCCACAAATAATTTACTGAATAACCAACATACAAATAAGATGTGATTTGTTGTTTTCAGCTGATACGTTTAACTTCAGTTTAAACTGTAGCCTACGCTATATTGATAATAAACAATATTTTCAAAAATTGGCATCTTGTAGTTTACAGTGCATCAAATATAAATCTATTATAACTTAGCAACATTAACACATAGGCTACTAATGATAATAGTTAATAAAAGATTAAGTTTTTCTGAGTTGTTTATTGCCCAAGTCAGTGTTGCTCAGTTTTGTTTATCCCCAACTCAAGCTGTTTCAAAAATCAGCCTAACCTTCAGTCTAAACAAATATTATCCAGATTCAATTTTAAGCATATATCCAATAGAATTGAAACAATGAAGTTTAAAGTCAGAAAAAAACTGATGAAACTTTACTTGATTTCATCGGCCAGTGGAAATTGTGGCAGTCAGTGTAGACTACATAAACAGCACAGCAGTTGGTGTTAGTTTATTTCAGATTGTCTTTATTTTGATTTGCATTTTTGTAGGTTTACGTTGAGCTGAGTAATTTGTATCATGCAATATATTATTCATTAAAGTTTAAAATCATTCCTGTACTTTATCGTGAATCATAAATGGTATTTAAACAAGCTTATGGCTATTGAGTTGATGATAGCCTGTTGTGAACTTTAGTTGAATTGAGCTTACTTCTATTTCAGTTCAAAAACCAAAGCAAGAACGAAACCAGAATGGTTTTGTACGGTATAAAGCGTTCAGTTAGTTTAAATTAAAAAGTAGAGATATCAAAAGTTGTGTTTCATGAAGAATGCAAAGTATAGAACAATAGCCAAGAGTTTTGATGACCGAACTTACACTTTTTGAATAATTGCGACTAAAATTAAGCCTTGTTGCAATCAGTAGCATGCATTGACAGGGGGTCCAGGAGGGTGCCTACGTTTGGACCCGGGCCAGGAATGATTTTAGGGGCACGTGAGATTTCTAAAAGGGCCCGGAACCTTGAAGAAATCAGCACTTAGGCTCTCTAGATATAGAACGTTTTTCTAAGAAGTGTTTTGATTCGGGGCTCGAGGATCGGGTTCCAGTTATCTTCTTAGTTGATCATCCAATCATCATGTTGGTACTGACCCTAAATTATCCTCTCAACGGTCTGGTTGCAATCCTATAGTTCTGAACTGGTTGGAAAGTCTGTGCTGCTGCGCTACAAAGCCTGAAGCTACTGTGTTAATCGCTAAAATATTGTAGACTAATTGAGCTTTTGCAGAAGAAAATCTGCGCCGCAAGTCACAGTTTAAGTTTGCACATAATGAAGAAAAGGTACGTTTTGGGATGACAGTTTATTTATTTTGCTGTTTTGCGTTTTAAAGTTAAAGGACGCCAAATTCCGGTTACAACAAGTTCTCAAAACTTTAATGTATTTCTTATGCTTTAGTTTAAAGAAAAATAATTTGCTCATAAAAATCTTTACAACCTGAAATTTTTATTAGTAGCTGACACTGAAAAATAATTAAAGAAGCCAACACCAGACGAAACCGTATTTTCGATTTACATTAATAACCAAGTGAAGTGCAAGACATTTGGAGGTGGAACAAAGAAGAAAACCATGGCAACATTGATATGTCAAATAGTGATAATTTTCGCTATGACATGGCAAACTTTTTGTTGTAAGTTTGATATAATATAGCTTGACGTAGCCTACAGTTACTGCGTTAGATGCAGCAAAAAATAAATTTAAATAACTTGGAAATTGTGTCACGAAATGACACTGTTGAAAGAGAATTGCGTAAAACTTGCTTTACGAATCAACTAAATGTCATTGTTGCTTACTTGAACATCTTATTAATTGTGATTGCACACTAAAGTTTAACCTTAAATTCGATAAAGATTAGGCTTGGGTTACTTGGGTATTGTGGAGATGATTTGTTGGTGATGGAATTTTTAGAAGTGACAATGCCTTATTTCGAATATAATCGATTTTGTTGAATTATGAACACTCAAGGCCAAGTAACACTGCACACAGTTTAACAATGTTGGCTAACACAAAATTAAAGTTTTTTTGCACTTTTTGTACGAAATTTAAACAATTTTTACCCTTGTGCTTTTTCCTCTGTTGGCTTTTATATATTTGGGGTACCGTAGTCTACATTTGTAACCAAAATTATTTATTACTGCAATTATTAGAGTTAGTCCAACTAAACGTTAAAATGAAATAAAATCAAGCTAAAAAAAAGCAATCGGTTCAGAAAACTTAATGGAAATCACACCAAAGATTATTGCTTCATAATTATTTCGCATACAGTTCATTGTATAACAATCGATTTATTAAAAATTAAATTTATTGAATAATTGATAATTTATTATAATTATTTATATAATTTATTAATCATTACATAATTTATTATATTAAATTTATTGAAAATTTTGTTTCAGTTATAAATCACGACATAAAATGTGGTCTTCAAGAAATACATGCTACCACATTCGGATCGTTGGCACTGGAGCTTGCAAAAGATTATTCTAATGGTTTAACGTGTAATTGGCTTATTCATTTTGAAAATTTCGTAAGTAAATGGATAATATTAATTATTCCCATTGTATGCATTATACTTTCGGCTCATTTTAAACAACACAGTCTTTTAGCAGTGGACGTGGTGTAAAAAATCAAGGAAGAAGCATTCGGAAGAAATGATACTTGCTATCAAGCCTGTAACTACTGCTGGTGATGCAATACATCGGGCACCAGAGCAAGAAGGATTTGCAGTCCTAAAATTTTATAGCCGGCTGACATATTTAAGTGAAAACTTTAGTAAACTTGTTGTTGTATTGTCATAAATTTACACGTGGCCTATGATCTTTTTCGTGTAAGAACTTCGTTCATTGCCTGAGGTTTTTGTCGTAGCTTTCTTGGACACAACCAACTGTAGCCACTTAGAATTATGTTTTTGTGCTTACGGGGATGTATACGTTGATACCGAATCAAACATCGTCATCCTTCTTTGTAATTATTACTTTGTGAAGCAATAGTTTCCATCAGTAGCGCACCCAGAAAAAAATTTAGGGGGGGGCTAATTCAGAAATTTCGGCCGAGTGATTTGCGACAATAGTGACAGTAGGCCAATGCCCATCCCTTTGATTAATATTCAAAGGCACTCACGGCCCACTACCCACCGGTTGCCGATACATCAGTATTCGTTCTCTCAATCAGATTAGAAGTTGGCCTAGTGAACCCCATGCTATTAGAACCATCAACACTCTCATTCCTACGTCGACTCTCGCAATCTTCTATAGATCTCGACTTTTTTGTCATGTATGACAAAATAGAATTAGCTTTCCGTTTGCCAACACAAATAAGTACGAAAACAACAACTAGCACGAAAACAGTTTGAAACAAAACACTAATTGTGTAAACAATAAATTTGATGTGGACATTTTTCCTACTTACAAAACATTTAAAAATATTTGGTATTTTCAATTAAAGTCCCAGACGCCTTCGTCTCTCTGCTCAAATGTCGTATACAGTTTTACACCACGAGAGTACGGGAGCATCTGAACGTTGGAGAGTTAAATAAAGGTGCCATCAAAGACCATAGGCCTACCATGGAGTGTTCTTTTTGCACAGATCAAAAATTCTCTGCTGACTCATTTAAAATTTTACGCAAAGGCAAATCCCAATTTGACACCAAAATCCAAAATTCAAAAAGCACTGTTAACGCTACAACCCAAATTCAAACAAACAATTACTTGCTGGAGGCCCGTCCATTCTCCTTAACATTTACTTGATGTATCATGTTCCCTGTGGTGCAAGTTTTTTTGTAGTTATGTAGTTGCCTTTTCCTCATGTAAATTTACCTTCAAGAAGTTGAACTTTATCGCATTTTTTAATTAGCCTACCTTATTTTCAGATTTCTGATGAGGGCTCAAAGTTTAGCCAAAATCGTTCGACTGTTAAAACTATTTGTAAATATGTAAAATATATTGTTATAGTTCTCTTCCCTGTTGTATTGTTGTGTCTTATTTATATCTAACCTGTAAGCAAAAGGTATAACTTAACCCTATCTGAATACGAGCTGTTTTCGTACGCGGAAAGCACGTCACGGGCTATCTTAGCCCCGTGCTAATTAATCGTTAATAACGGGAGCTATGAAAATCACAGAGCCAAAATACTTTACAAAATAATAGCCATGTGTATTGTGCATATAGAAATTAAATTTTTATCCAACAAATTTATTGGAATAAAGTGTTTGAGATGAAAAGGCGTCAGAAAGTCGGTTTTTATTCTACTTTCCCAAAAATAGCTTCAAAATTGAAATTTTCGAATTATAACACAAAGTAATGCTAAACTAAACAAAACATTACTTTTTCTCATAATTATAAGGCACTTTTTGGCGTTTTTACATTTCAAAGTAATTGCACGAACATTTATATTGCCCTTACATTAAATTATATATATCTAGCATGGACGAAAATGTCTAGCCACCTGAGACGAAATGCTTATATTGTGAAGGGCAAAAATGTAGAAAAATGACCAGTGTAGGTTTAGAAAATTTGCAAAGAACAAAAACTAAAAGTCAAGAAATTTCACATTTCTAGCACATTTCCTTCTGTAAAATATTTTACTACTAGATTGGGGCGTCCTCATAAAGCCGGTGTCACTACAGATAGGGTTAAATGGTGAACATACAAAAACTTCATTTTTTGTGGCGGGTTTGGGGGGGCTTGAGCCCCCTTAGCCCCATGCTGGGTGCGCTACTGGTTTCCATTCTTGCAAAGCCAACGTTATTATTTTGTGTTTGACGGCTGCGTAGCTATAGCAATAGAACCATTCAGCGAAAGTGAATATGCTTTTTTAGTTATTACAGTTTTATTAAGTTTTTACTAACTGCGCATCATTTGTCTATGATTAAAGAAAATTCATTTCTTTACTAAAATTGCATTTTTATTATTTGCTTTCTTATGTTCCACAAACTTTTTCGGTTTTGAGAAACAATAATATAAAAGTCTAGCTGACCACAAATCTACAATTTAGTTTGAAAAGAGGCCAGCGGGGAGAACAAATGATACTACCTCTATTATGAAGAAAGAAAAAAAGCTAAGGCAGCCAGAAACTCCCAGCGATTGAGTTTGTGGCTGATTCAACTACAAACATCAAAACATGGTAGAGGTTTAGCAAAAGCTGAGCAAGTATCCTAACTTCGGCGAATAGTGTCAGTGACGGTAACAATTATACCAACAAAATCTCGATCACAAGACAGGAGTTTTTCATATATTTTGATCAGGAAAGTTGTAGTAGTAGCCTAATGCCCGTGAAGCTTTATAGTGAATCTTAAAAATAAAGAGGAAACGCAAGACATTAGCATAAAAGAGATTGAATCTACTCCCTTACTTGTTGGCGTTAACAGTTTCAACAACAATAGACTACCAGTGAAAAAATATCAGATACTCATATGAATGATAGACAATATGCAAGCAAAAATGATGACTTTCCGCCATTATCACAAACTCAAAGATCAAGAAAGCAATTTTTGCAGCAGGTCCTAACAACTTAAAAGACGTTTTCGGAAAGACCCTCCCAAAAACGATCGTTCGTTTTCAACAAATTATAAGTAACATGCAACACAACCAGATCTAACTCGAAGATATTGGATACGTTATTCACCAAGCATAGACCGTGTCTACCGCTAACCTGCTGCTTATTTTATCATGAAAATGGATTTTTTACAAACTTCAAAACTCAAGAGATAAAACAGGTTTAATGGAGTAGAAACAGCAAAGAATAGAAGAAGCGTTGCACGAGTCTGTACTGGAAGAATGTCGCCTGCTAAAATGAAGGGGGCCATATTGGATGTTTGCACAGAGCCCCTAACTAACAAAGTTACGGCCTTGCCTGCTTTCATTTTCAATGCTTGTTTGCTGATGTTTAAACGTCGTGAAAATAATAAAGTCAAATATACTGCCATTATGGTAACATGTTTATAATTCTTATTTCAGAAAGTTGTGAGAGTCAAGCAGTGATGGATTTAGGATTGGGGGGAAAGAGAGGCCCGAAGCAATGATTATAAGGGGGCTCATTTTGGAAATCGATGTTTGCATATTATCGTCAATATCTGTATTAGTGTCTGATCACTTGGTGGATAAATTAGTTTTAGCACAAAAAGCTGCCTTTGTAGCCATGCGTCTAATAATTTTTATCTGTGATAACACAAATAAATAACATAACATTTCTGAAAATTAGGAGATCTTTTCAGTAAAAAGGCTCCCCTTGGCGCCCGTTTAGTCGACTTCCGAGATTAGGCTACTTTGTTACATTAAAACTAGGCCTATACTCTACAGCATTTGACCAGCTGAAAAAAGACACCTTATTAAATACAGTAGAGTAGTCCCAATACATTAAAGTAATTAGGGCGTAAACGGACTAGGGATGGGGAAGCGGAGGCTTGAGGGAACTTATATTCTTTTAGTTTGTTGTTAACTTTCTTTACCTATGTAAATCCTGGTCCAAAAAAAAAAACAATAAAAAATTAGAACATTTTGCCAACTAGAAAGTTTTTGAACAAACTTATAGTAAATCAGTCGTAATCAAACTCTCCCTTGGGGGGCCCTTAGTCGGTTTTACGTGTTTATTATTATGCATTGTAACTATTCTGTATAACAAGCTTAAAACCTAATTTTGAGTATTTAAATTGAGTAGCTTCAATGTGTTAAAGTAAAGTACATAAACTGAATAGGGGGCCCTCTTGAGAAGCCCTTCCAAGGGAGGGGGGTAGAGCTTTAGGCGACTGACTTGTTCGCCTATATAGGCCTACGTATCATATTTTATTATTACTACGCGTAAATCTACGACTGGAGCCAAACTAGCAAAAGTTATAGAACAATTAAAGCCGTCAGTTAAAAACTTTAGTTAAATCGTTAAAGTTTTAATTTAAAGAAAATCCATGAAAATGCTTTTTTTGCTCATAGCTTACTAGAATAGAAGATTAGTTTCCTTTTTATCATAGCTTAACATTTTGTTTGCATTTCTTGTTAAATAACATTGTCTATCACTTGGACCCCTAAAACTAACCATATGTAACTCAACAAAAACTTTTTTATCCACCATACTGTAAATAAAAATCTACTTGTTTTTGTTTTCAGGAGTACGCTATCGAAATTGTTGAATTGAAACTTGAAGGGCATTGCAGTGTCATCAACTTGGTGGTGGTAAATTTTACCATGTTGATTTTTTACGTAAAATAATAATTTTTAATTTTGATTATTTTATTTGAATTTTCTATTTTTTTAATTTTTAATTTTTTAATTTTGAATTTAGTAATTTTGAATTTATTGATTAAGACTACTTTGACGCAGCCTACGGTACCACAGTATCAGCTGTTACAATCCTGGAGATTTGGAGACTTTTTTTCAAAACATTTGCTGTTGTTCTCAAGACACAGTTTGGTTAAATCAGTTTAAATATTCATTAAAATAGTAGAACAAAAGCAATATTGCTGGACATTGTTGTTGAAAAATATTCCCAATTGCACACATTGCAAATATGCATGGTTTAATATGCTACCACAGAAATCAGTGTCTTTATTACGGAAAAAAAATACGGTACTGTGGTGATCTAACAAAACACAGGCCTACAGGTAACAAAACTGTGGTTGAAAACAAAATTTGTTAAAATTTTAAAATTGGAGAAAAAATGGATTCAAACCTTGGCCTACGAAACTACTGTAGATGGCCTAGACCAGGGGTCACCAACTGGCGGCCCACCAAGCTGTTATGTGCGGCCCGCGGAAAGTATCAGTGCACAAGTATAACTAAAAATATTTTTCTTGAAGAGTTAAACAGCATGAAGGCAAAAAATACTTTCCGGGAAGCATATTTTCTCTTTTCATACGATTCCACCGACCAACCAATTAGATGGTACTTCTAGGTAGGGGTCGTTTAAAATTATTCCAATGCGATGTCCAGCCACACTGTCCCAGTGGTTGATTAAAACGTCTGTTTTCGAATTTCGAAAATGTCTGTGAGCATAGAGTTGCTTATTTTAAGTTTGTAAATATCCTGTAAACTAGTGTGCTTTAACATGTGTACTAGTGTGCTTTTCACCGTTATTGGGTTTCACGAGCAGTGTTCCTTTATGCAAGTAGTTGTTGGCAAAATAGGTCGGTGTGCCAACTCAATTTATAATAAAATGGAAAAATATTATATATAAATTAAAGAATTTTTCTGGTACTATGAAAATATTTAGCTTAGTAGTGCAAAATGTTGCTAATCAACACTTTTTGCCATGCTGATAAGCATCGCAAGTGACAGTTATCTAATAAACAAGAAAAGGCGGTTTTATAGACTCTCACAATAAGGATGAACAATCAACTCATTGCTTGTTTTTTTATAGAGAACACTCTTCATGAGTTACGATAGAAACGTTTTTTCAGTGATTTCCACAAGCGTTTGTTTCATGGTGCCTGGTTTCTTTCTCCCTGTTATTGGAGCCTATTTTGCGCTGATATGTTTGCCGGTCACTATTGTTGCCTGTATTGCGATGTGTCAAACATTTTCTTGTTTATTTAAACTGTTAATGGCAAGATATCTTTTGTGAAGCGAAGTGACAACACCACTCTTGCTTGGCGATAAATATTCTGAAGAAACCGCTCGCCTCGCTATAAGTGCGCAAAACAAGTGGCCTCATTTATTAGGCAATGTTAAAGAAGTCAAAAGTGTTGTTAAATGAGCTTGGCCTGGCAGTAGCGTTGTTCGACTAATTTTGTTGCCGCGGTATTCTAAGATAAATAGTAACAACATGTAACGCTGGATACTGGGTACGAAATGCGTTCTTTTCTAGCATAAGAGTCAACCTACCTAAAATTTTATTAGTGCGGCCCGCCACAGCTCTCCTAAGTGCCAAAGTGGCCCGCATGCAAAAAAGGTTGGTGATCCCCTGGCCTAGACACAATGCACAAGCCTTCAGAACTGAAGGCTGAAATCGAGTGCAGACAAAAGTGTATTTGCGTCCCTTATTTACCTAAAATGTTTCTTCAGGTGTTTTTAGTATTCAATTAGTTCAGTGTTGAGTGCTTTTCTTTTACAGTCTCGCTCAAAAGTTTAAGACCACCTGTCAAAATTTTGGATTCTTACAATAATCTATGGAAATCATTTTAAATGTTATGTCATATTGGGTTTTATGCCGTTACTGCAGTATTATGTAATAGAGCCTTCTGTTTAAGTCATTATGAATGAGCTATTTCTTTCAGAAATAAATAAAATTTAAACTCTTTTTCAAGATTTGTTGCTGAAAAAAATGGGCAAAAAAAGGAGCTTTTCAGCTGTGTAGAAGTCAAAAATTGTTATATCAAAGGAAGAACGGTACTCAGAAAGAAAATTATCCGAAAGACTAAAGTTCAGCAAGACAGCAGTCCATCAGGCAATAGTTAAATTTAAAAAATTTGGAAGTTTAGTGGACTTGAAAAAGGGTGGTAGACCCAGGGTTACTAATCCCAGAGATGACCATGTGATGAGGAGGATGGTAGTGTGCTCACCCACGTGCTTTGAGGCCAAATTCATCACTAAGACGGCTTTTTATGGTAGATGTACTTACATTTGTACCTTTACACAACAAATCCGATCTATTTTTTTTTACTGGAGCACGTGGGTGAGCGCACTACCATCCTCCTCATCACACGGTCATCTCTTGGACTGGTAACCCTGGATCTACCACCCTTTTTCAAGTCCACTAAACTCCCAAATTTTTTAAATTTAACTATTGCCTGATGGACTGCTGTCTTGCTGAACTTTAGTCTTTCGGATATTTTTCTTTCTGAGTACCCTTCTTCCTTTAATATAACAATTTTTGACCTCTCCACAGCTAAAAAGCTCCTTTTTTTGCCCATTTTTTTCAGCAACAAATCTTGAAAAAGAGTTTAAATTTTTTATTTCTGAAAGAAATAGCTCATTCATAATGGCTTAAACAGAAGGCTCTGTTACATAACACTGCAGTAATTGCATAAAACCCAATATGAGATAACATTTAAGATCTTCTTCTTCTTCGTTTGAACCTTGTTCTTCGCCACTTCAAGGGTCGAGGGGCTCTGCCTTTTACCACCCTTGGGCAGTGGCGGCGACGCGGTCTAGATGTTTGGGCAGGTGTCGAGCAGCCATTGAATTGATTCGTCATCCAATTCACGCAGACCACGCACACCATTTGGCGCATGGTAGATGGCGCAGTTACAGATTGTGTGGTCTACGGTTTGTTCCTCCATGCCACACTCACAGATCGCGGATGGAGCCATCCCCCATTTGTGCATGTTGAAGCGAAATAGTCCGACGCCAGTACGCAGGCGGTTGAGCCGCACCCAGGCCTTCCTTGGCAAATGCATTCCGGTTGGGTGGTTGCTGGTGTCGGAGATGAAACTTTGGAGTCTTGAGGAGTTCTTCTTCCACTCCGAGCTCCATTGGTGGTCCGCCCACGTAGCCGCACTGATGGATTGGTCTTCAGCACTTTTCATCAGGAGTTGTGCGGCACGTACAAATGGGTGTCTCGATTTCAGTCGCAGAGGTTTCTCGTTCACAGACTCGTAGAGACTTGAGTAGAGCAAGTGGTTGGGGTTCGTAGCGCGACGAGAGAGAGACAGGATGGCTTCTTCGCGACGAAGCTCAGCTGGTTGGATGCCTGCAAGGACAGGGAGATTTTCCGATGGTGTAGGTCGCAGGCATCCTGTCACGATACGCAAGGCGTTGTTTATGGCAGTGTCGATTTGATGGCAGTGGGCACTGCGGCTCCAGACAGATGTCATTTAAGACATAATTTATTAATAATAATAATAATTAAAATATAATAATAATATACAAAATATATAAATATAAATATATATATAAATATTTTAATAATTTTAATAATAATAATAATTTAATAATTTAAGATAGATGTCATTTAAGACAGATGTCATTTAAGATAATTTCCGTAGATTATTGTAAGAATCCAAAATTTTGACAGGTGGTCTTAAACTTTTGAGCGCGACTGTATCTTGCAATCTGAGTGTCAGCATATATTGATAGTTGATAAAGTAACTAAGACTCGTCAATGAAAACCATTGAATTTACATATAGAAAATTCTATTCAAAATTTGAAGAAATGAATTGTGCTCGATCATTTTTTTCTCACATGAAAGCTTCTCACCATAAAAAAAAACACTTCCACAATTTCATAAAAACACTTGAAAATACATTTTAGGCAAAAGTGGTACTTAAGTATTATGTCTGTGTGCAATCGACTTTAGCCTTCAAAAACTTTGATTTTAGCAAATTACACGTCAGATCTAAATAGGCTAAACTTGTTGCTCTCAACCCTTTTCCTTTCATGGCCCATTTTCACCAAGCAAACATTTCTGTGACCTACTATCCCTTTTATGCAAACGTAGTTTTCCTTATTACTTATTTAACCGGAACTGAACTACATAGCACACGCACCTTGTAGTTTATCAAGATTAATGCCGTACTCCTCCTTTCAATTCCTCCCTACAATAATTCGCAAAAAGAGTACTAATAATGATCTGCAAACGTTCAAAGCGGCTACCACTTTCGGTTATGGCTTGACTGTAATTGCAAAGTAGTCTGTCACTCTATTACATCATAAATTGTTGCAAAACTCAGTGTTGGTATAAAGCTGTGTGCTCAGTCATAAAGAAATTAAACTTATAGACTAATTGTCGATAGCTTTCTTTGTTAATGTCAATACTAGCCTCCTACGAGAACCACACCGTTGTAGTGGCTTCAAACCAACATCCTTAAATGACGGAATAGAAAGCATTGATTGCATCACACCGCCAATACTATTGTTTGAATAACTACGCAGAATGAAAATTACCAATTTGAGTGAATAACAGCAGAATCATTCATTGTTACTACAATCAAAACTACCAAACAAAAACACAAGTGTAAATTTATCTATAGTGACATCAATCAAACTAAATTTTTTAATACATCTAGCAATTTTTTAAATAAGCCTGGGGCCCACCTCAAAATGTTTCCATGGCCCACCGGTGACCCATGGCCCACTGGTTGAGAACCGCTAGGCTAATCACTAGATAGTACCTACACAGTACACATTCTTATGTATAAACTTCAACTTTGTCTCATAGTCGATAGTTATAACTAGGGCAAGTTTTTGCAACTTTTTTTTACAGCTTCCGACAGCTTTCTAAATACTCAGAATTTATGTAGTATGATGTTGTTGGATTATACAACAGAACCTTTCGAGTATCTCATACCCTAATAATTTAAAAATACTTGTGCATAAATGCAACTTTTTACTGCAACTTTTGTTAAAATTAAGTGCAAATTTCTCACAATTTTAATGCAATAAAAACTTGCCCTAGTTATAACTTATTACAAGGTGTTTTTTATTATCAGAACACAACAAGATATTGTCGAAAAGAGAAGAAACCACAGTTTTTGTTTTTCAATGAAGGTGCAATTCCAGTAACTTTTGTATCTGATAAACCCAAACTTACTTCGGAATTCAGGTTTTCTTGGGAACCTGCAGGTAGGTAAAATGTTGATGTTGACACTAGAGCAATCTGGCACTTGGTCTGACGTTTTGCTGACAATTAATTTTCTATACTTTGGCAGATCAGTTTTCTTTTTGAAATTTATTAACAAATGCTTTCGAGTAAAAGTGTATGCTTTCGATTAAAACAGCAAATCTATTTAGCCTACATCTTTATTTGAAACGACTGAGCGTGTCAAAGGTAGCAAAGTCGTTGGTTTCAGACTTGCGATAAAAATTACACTAGACTTCTTACGTCGATATTTGGTTTGAATGGATTTAGGTCGAAGCTTTGTAAGATATTGGACGAGATTTCCAGTTTTCTTTCACAACGTTTCAATCACAATTACAGCTCTTTTACAACAGCGTTTCACACTCTAATTTCCACTCAAGCACTTCCTATGGAGAAATGCTGCTTCACATAATTGTAATGAACTGTCCATGAATACAAGTAGTTTATTTTACTTTTGAAAGCATGCATGCATATTCTAAATTGAAAAATTTGTTCATTGATAGTTTCGGCCTTTGTGCTTGCTTGTAATAGTTATTTTCTCGGTGGATGGTCATAAGCAGAGTATGGGGTGGAATAAAACAGAAAAACGTTTTTTCCACCTTCCATCCTGATATTTTCTTTTATTCCATCTCCACTCCATCATAGAAATCTTCCATTTCATCTCAAATTTTTTCCATCTTTCATTCCATGTTCCATCTACAAATGTTGTAGCTAAATTTCAGCTAAAATTTTACAGCAATATTTTTCTGAGGACTACCTACCGTTTGGTGTTGGAAGTTAGCTTACAACTACACGAAGAATCCAGGGTTGTGGAGTCGGGCAAAAATATATCACTCCGACTTCTAGGTTTATAACTGGCCGACTCCGACTCCAGACATGACAAAATCCCACCGACTTCACGACTCCGACTGCACAGACCTGGAAGAGTCCGTGGTCTATTGTTTCGGCGCAACTTCAACGCTTGGTGTACGCAGGGGGCACAGCGAGGTAGAATGCGTTGGAGTGGCTGTTATTCGTATTCTATCAATTTATGTGAAACATCAGGGGTATAGGTATCACATACAGAATTGTTTGCTTTTTAGATGCTTGCAGGTGTATTCTGTATTGTCAACAAGCGTTTGCAGGTTGAGGTAGCGTAAGAGTGGCTGCTTTTTTGTTTTATTTTCGCTGTGATTACTGTCCGGTGTGTGTTATGCAAGCTTACTAACTCTTTTATTGCTTAGATTTTATTTTAAATTGGGGGAACAGTTTGACTTAGAAAATCTTTTGCTTAATTTCGGTGACTCCGCGGTGTAATTTTTATATGGATAAAAGTTGTGTGTTTGGTGTTTTAATTTTCTGCTATGTATCGCATTGGTATGTGAAGCTACTGTATACTGAAATAACTTGATTATTAATTTATTTTTATTATCACAGTTTGCGTTTTTGTTTTCAAAACTTTTTGCACGCTGCTCACTCTTTGATTAATTGTTCAAGTGTTCACAGAAATAGCATCATTCAAGAGCGGGGTGCTTCAATGTAATGCATTTAAATGTCTAAACTTGTGAAAGTATGTCATTGTCATACTCACACAGTGTGAGTATGGACGACTCACTTCCTTGAACAATCGTCCACCAACAGCCGCGCTGGTTCAATACGAAAAAAATCGACATATTTCCTAAAAAACATGATCAAACGGAAACTTTTACTATGTCTTAATATGGTGGTGTAAACTTAACGATGAAATTGAGATGAAATGATAGAAGGTTGCCTTACATCTCATCTTTCAAATTTTCCATCTTTCATCCCAAAATGTGCCTTCTATCCCAAAATGTGCCTTCCATTTAATCTTCTATTCCATCCCATCCCATTCCCTGGTCATGTGATATTCCCAAACGGTGATACTAATTGACAACATTGACAACTTTTGGGTGAAGCATTAATTATGCAAGGGCTATAATCAGGTTTAAAAAAAAGTATTTAAATGCTTTATTCAAGCTAAAACTGATTACACTGTTTCAGTATATTGCCAGTCAAACATCACAAATGGCTCTAGCACTTGTTCTAACTTAAATAAGCTTAATTCTACGTGCACCCACACTTGTGATGATGGGTATGATTTGAAAGGCGAGCGACAGTCAAAATGTTTATTGCAAAATGAAGGAGATGCTTTATGGATGCCAGACTTACCAATTTGTAAAAGTAAGTTACAACTTTTATCCAAAGCTGTTATCAGAAAAAATATTCATTTTACTCTTAAATGTCAACATTTTCATTTGAGTGGCAAGAATACGGTGGCAAGAATACGGTGCGAAAATACAAGTGGCAAGAATACGGTGCGATACTGATGAGCCCAGCCTCATGGGCAAAACACGTGTCTATCGCTGTCTATTCGATGCTACAATCGGCTGCCCAGAAACTTCAAATTTTCATTTGATTTACAATTTCACAATCAGTAGAAGGCCTAAGCCTATGTAGGCTAACCAAAGACCATTGAGTCCTAATTTGTTAACTTTCACCAGTTGTCACTGGATCACACTGAAATTGAATTCCAACAACATTTACACTTAGGTTATATACTCTCTTAAAAGCATTACTCTTGCAATCAATGAAGTTTTGGGGAATTAAATCGAGTAGTTTAGTCACAGCTTACAATTTTTAAATAAATTTTGGGATGCCTAGCTGATTTTATTTTCAGATTAGTTTGACGTTTAAAAATTCCTAAAAAGATATTACCTAACTTTTTTAAATTAGGCCTACCCTTAAAATAAATTCAGGAACAGCGGTACAAACTAATGCTTGGAGACAAGCTGGAGCTGACGAAGCCGCTTTTTTGAGTTTCATTTTTTACGAGTTGTGCTTTTTTTTAATTCTGGCAAATACATATACTGTGAGTAATGATTCAGTTAAGTTTATTTTGAAAGCTGTTCTAATATCATATGACTCCTTTGGGTGAAGGAGAGTCATCCGACCAGTCAGTCTGCTTTATATAAACTATATACTGTGGGTGAGAAGCAAATTTCACATTGGAGAGTATAATGCAAACAATGAAATAGTATTTTATGCTATTTGAACAGTACCTGGCACTGTTTTATAATATTTGTAAGCCTGATACTATAAACACTTTGGGTTTTCATTTAGAGTATGGAGAAATACAAGGCATTGAAGTTAGCTTTCTCAACACTACCTTCTTTGTCTTGCGATGGAAAATTGTCGAAAATGACGACACGTTGCAAAAGCTTGACATCACTTTTGACGTGGAGGAAAAAACAGCTCTACCCCTGAATACAGAATCGTTTATCTTCAATAACTTGAAGCCAAATACACTTTATCCTGTAAAGTTAACAGCTTTATTTAGTTTTAGAGACGAAGTAACCGAATTTAAAGACGTCAGAACTCAAACACGTAAGTGCTGTAAAATAATTAATAGTCATAAACTATGCTAGTAGGCTATTCTAAGTGAGCGAGACAAGAATGTATCTTATGGAAACGAATCTTGTAACAGGAATTTATAGGCTACACACGACAATACATTTATTATGAAGATATTTTTATTTTTTGTCGCACCAATTACTGTACACTGGTCAATACAATTATTGTTGCGGCATAAACTTTGAAAACTGATTCAGGGTGACTTTGGGGTGCTGAATTCGAATCTGACCTCTGATTTCTTCTGTCACGTCAGAGTTTCAAGATATGATAACAACTAATAGCCACGTTTTAAAAGTTTCAGAACTTCAATGTCCAGAACATGTTTGTCGATTGTTCCATATAGCCTAGCACATGGCCACCTCGAGATGCGGCCTGATTTGTCACATTTTGCAGATTTTGATTACAGCTTCTGCTAGTGTTTGACTGAAATTTTCTGAGATGTTTTTACTTTTTGCTATTTCCTATAATGATATAAAATATTTTTGTTGCCTTGGGGAAGCAGTAGCAAATGAGAAAAGGTAAGTTAAAAAACATTGAATCAGACTGTTATTGAAAAATCAACAGTCTGACTAAGGGAAAAACAGTAAAGAAAGGGTAAAAATATAATTTTTAGAACAATTTATTTAAAAATCTGCCCAAAGTTATCAAAATCTGAAAATTTCTGCAAAATGTGACAAATCAGGCGTATCTTTAGGTAGCCATGCCTAGCATAATTATTCTTCGTCTTCTTTTGTAACTGATTGCGGTCTCAAACTCGTTTGTAGAGTATTCCTTACGAGCTGTTTGCTTTAGCCAGCGCATTTTTTCAATCATCTTGACATTAGAGAAGGTAGTGAAGCCCAGGTATCGAAATTGTTGCACTATTTTAAGCTCTGACGTATACTGCATCAGAGCTGAATCAGAAATGGTACAATCTCATCATTTAAACTCAGCTATCAATTAGGACTTCTCATATATGGTTGTTTGAAAAACAGGACTCTTCATTTTAAATGTGAAGAAATCAGCTGCTTATAGCTGGATTCCACAAAAGATCTCATTAAATTAGCGATCAAATTATACAAGTTTTGTTTTTGTTAACCCTTATTATTTACAGCAATATGTTCTACCAGCGACATAGCAAACGGTGTGAGTGATTGCAGCCACCAAAACAGAGTTAATTCAACTTGTAATTACAAATGTTCTGACGAGTACTATTTGTTGGGAAATGAATCGTCAACCTGTAGATCTCAACCACATGGAACCGCTACTTGGGATCCCGAAATTCCGGTTTGTCATGGTAAGTTATTATTCAAACGTTGCAAAAGAAATACAACCAGCTCTGTTTTTCACATAACATGTAAAACCTCGCACGATACATTGTTATTTTTATTGCACATCAGGTATCAAGTGTTATCAGTTACTTTCTGCAATCATCACAAACTGATGTAAATATCGTTATGAAAATTGGAAATAGGTCTAATGGAGTTACGTTATTTAATTGCCAAAAATTGGATCAATTATTTGATTTCCAGGTTTCTTATTTCTTATTCGATTTAGAAAAATAAAATCAGAAGTTTGAAATTAAAACCAAACACTGTCGACCCGGGTTAAAAATTTCAACAATTTAGTTACAGCATATAAAGTTTGATTTTGTTGATTACTGTTATTGCAGAAACATGTTCCCCTAACAACAACATAACAAATGGTTTGAGCAATTGCAGTTACCAAAACAGGATTAGTTCAACTTGCAATTACCAATGTAACGACGATTACCATTTGTTTGGTGATGTATCTTCAACGTGCATGTTGAAACACGGAAAAGCAACTTGGGAGCCTGAAATTCCTCAATGTCAAAGTAGGTGATTGTACTAGAAACCATGAGGTGTTGTTGTAAATTTAAGATGTCATGCCAGAAGAAATCGTTTTTCGCAAGTGTAGATGAAATGATCAGTTACATCTGCACTTGTGAAATAAGTAACGATCATTATGCTCTGAAAGCGAAATCTATTACAAAATATTTTTTTATTCATACAGAAAGCCAACAAGTTATATAATAGTAATAGTTAAAAAGGTTTTATTGACAATATCAATCTGTAGCTAAATATTTTTAACGGCAAGTCAAAGATCGAAAGGAGTCAATTATGGTTTCAATTTCACACAAATTCACTTTGCTTGATATACCAATGCACAAATACTCAACAACCCCTTGAATACCCATACTGCATAACACAATGGACATACAGAATATAGGTAAAGACCATGAAAACTATTAATACTACAACTATTAATACTATTAATACTCACACTGCTCAATGCTAAGCAAAAAAGCAAAGCAGAGCGAATTAAGTCAAATATAGTAAACCCTTGGCAGCTTGATTCACCTAAACGGATCATCAGAAGGTTCTGAAAAACATGCAAAAGAAAAAATTGGTAATTCCTGAAAAGATACCAAATCATTTTCAAATACCGATCTTTGCTTGAAATTGCGATGTTTTTCAAAGAATAACCGTAGTTAATCTTTTCCCGATTCATAATAACCGAATAGCAGTATCAAAAGAGAGTGCTGTTTTTTTCCCATAGTCTTGTTGTAGAGGCAATTTATCCTTTGCCCAGGCTACTTTATGGTACGCTTTTGCCAGTCAGCTCTTTGCCACGTCATAGTTTTATCAAATCTAATCAAAACATCATTAATAGATTCTAATTGTTTTTAATGTAAAAACATCTAATTCTTCTAGAAACGATTGTAATGAATGTTATTAAAGCATCTACTGCATCTCGCTATATATTTTGTCATTGAAGCCTGAATACAACAACCAAACAGGATATCACAATCTGATGACACTTGATAAAAACTTACTTAATAATTTACCAATGAATCTCATTGTGCTGAAAACATTACCAATAAAAAACACGCGCCACTTAGATGTAAAAAAGAATGTCTTATTTAACAAGAAACAAAAAGGCGAATGATTTTGGCAAAGAAAAAACATTTTGTAATTCCACTTATTTCCTTTCATCAGGAAAGTGTTCCGAGGTTGGCTTTGGAAATGGAAACAGCACTTGTTCATCTGGAATTTGGTTGAACTCGATCTGTGAGCACGAGTGTTTTGAAGGATACGAATTAATTGGAAACAAAATTTCAACGTGTACTCTGTCACAAAATGGATCAGCCAATTGGAACAAAGATTTTCCAGAATGTAGACGTGAGGACAGTTTATTGTCAAAAAATAAGATATAGCAAGTCAAAAACTGCAGATGAGAAAGGACTTCTCTAATCCTATTTATTGAATGTTTTTATTGTTGTGTTGACTTAACTTTTTTAGTTTTCTATTCCAGGCTTTTTTTATAACATCTGCAGTCTGCACATCAAACTCCTTTGATTTGGTGGATGACGACACATCACAAACTCAATTTTACTGTAATTATGAGAATATTTTCATTTCTGATAACATTGATATTTTCAGCAATTTGTACGTATCCTGAAATTATTCATGGAAACAGTTCTTGTACTAATGGCAGAAAGCTCAATTCACGGTGTACCCATCAGTGCATGCCTGGAAATGATTTGATAGGGGCAAATGTATCCTTTTGTAATTTATCATCAGAAGGAACTGCTAAATGGACGGATGCTTTGCCAGAATGTAGAGGTAAGTATAAGAAATAGAATATTTTATTAATAAAAGCTAAACAACGATCTTTGATGTCTAAGTCCACTGCAGAGTAATTATCCTAATGTTTACTTTGATACCCCATCAGACGTACCTTCTTTGTTTAATTTGCATTGATAGCAGTAGCCATCGGCAAAGATGCGCTATAGTTGCTTCACAGTAGGGCAAAGTGGGGCGTGTTGTCACAATTTTTACAAATCAGCATATATCTCGTTCTGTGCCAATGGTATCGAGATGCTAGATAGTGCAATTGAAAAAGGTATCATTCGACTTCTTTTTGCTACAGCTAAAGTTTTTCTAGATTATTTCGTTTTTACATAAATGCATGTTTAATGCAAGTAAATGGGCTGTGACAACACGCCCCACCCCGGGGCGTGTTGTCACAGAGCACGGGGCGTGTTGTCACAAAACTTTTGCACATGCTTTATGATTAAAATATGACAGAAACCAATAAAAAATGGTTTTAATACAGGCTGAACGAATAAACAAATATGCGAAATGCAAAGAAATTGATTTACAACATATTGGTAAAAAGTTTATGCCCATTTTCAAAAGCAATAAAAATGTCATCTTGAGAATTATGTGTCACTATCAAGTGTGTATCATTTATCCATTATTAATATTTTTTAAAAAAGCGCTGTATTTTAACAAATACGCATATTACCTTGTTGCATAAGCAAAAATATTTTTTTATGTTTCTCAACATCAAAAATGCACACCATGGGGCGTGCAGTCACAGCTGTGACAACACGCCCCGTGGTATGAAATCACGTGGTTTCAACAACCATGTGTACATCTCTACTTGCATGTCTTATCTATTTGGTATGATGAAAAGAGCAGGCTTAAAGAAAACGAATGGTATCTTTCTTGATCAGTTATGATCATACCTTAGTTTGCCAGACCAATTTTTAGTTTAGTTATAAAACCTGATTTTGCCCAAAATTCAATGGCACTCCTCATAATTTTTGCTGTGGTGACAAATTTATTAACCTTCACTGCTTGTACGAAAGAGAACTGAAAACTATGCCTTCCATTGAAAACTCGTAGCTATACGTTTGGGTTATCACATGGAAATCGTCCCACTTTGCTCTACTTCATTTTGAAAACGTTATGCAATAGATCTTTCCATCACACGTTGCCTTTAAAACTCAATCCTTAGATGTTCGCAGATTGCTACATATACTCCGGAAAACCGGGAATACAATAGTGATTCCGTCACTTAGGCCTGCTGTAATTGTAAATATAACATATGACAGTGCAGACAGTGCACACCGTTTCAATTTTTCGACCTCCTCAGGGCAGTAGGTACATTGGGTGTTGCCACGAAGGTATATACTTCCGTGTGACGTTTTCCCATTTGTGGAACCTAAGCTTCAAAAATGGTACTATCACCAACCTTGCCAAAGTGCTCAAGCTGCAAGCAGTGAGCGTTGCGTTGATTCAAAACTTTCTTTGGCGAAAGAAAAAATCAAATGTTGTTGAAAGAATGAATACTGTTGATCTGGTATAAGTATGTAGGCCAACTTAGCAATTTATGTATATCCACTTTTATGAAAACTGTTGCTTGCAGAAATATGTTCCACCAACAACTTAGCGAATGGTTTGAGTAACTGCAGTGATCGAAACCAAGTCAATTCAACTTGCGATTACAAATGCAGTGACGATTACTATTTGTTGGGTGATGTATCGTCAACCTGTATCTTGCAACGACATGGAATTGCTGCTTGGGAACCAGAAATTCCTCTGTGTCAAAGTAGGTATTTATTTAGCCATTGTAGTAAAAATTGCAGGGGCTTTCGTATAAATTAGTCAAGGTCAGGTCAAGAGCTCACGAATGTAGTGACTTGAGAGGTCGGAACCCTCTGAGGATGAACACATTTTCTTTCCTGTTCTGCATACTTCTATGTCTAACCATGGCCACCAGGAGATGAGGCTTGATTGGTGACATTTTGCAGATTTTGTTTATCGCTAGTGGTACTATCTGACTAAACGTTCAAAGATTTTTTTACTTTTTGTTTACTCGTAAGGATATAACGTTTTTTTTGCAGTAGAAAAACAGAAAAACTAAGTTAAAAAAACGTCCAATCAGACTGTTAGCAAGTGGTTAACTGTCTGACTGAATTTTTATCCATCAAATTGTCTTTGTTTTTCAACGCCTGATGATGTTAAAACCCATTTTGTCACCTGGGGAAGACAGTATAAAATATAAATTTTAAAAAAACTTAAGTTAGATAGATCAAATTCTGGAACCTTTTCCAGAATGAGGCAAATCAGGCTGTTAAGCTAGGAAGCCATGACCGAACTTTTTACCTGTTAATACTCATTGGTTCTCATTAAATTTTAACGAAACAGATAACGAAATCCATAACAATCATGTGCTGAGTTAATTGCCCAAAGATGGTAGGTAAATTAAAAGACCGATTTTGCTTACCTCCGAATTGTGAGACGTGGCTTTGACCAACTAAAGATAATAAACAAAACAAATATCGCTGACTACACAAACACATTGCAATCTTTGTATGAATACAAACTTTGATCTGTAAATGTGTTCAAAAACGAATCCTCAATGGTTCAAGGGATTTTCTGCTTAAAAGCAAAAGAAAAATTCTCACACAAAAAAAAAGAAAAAAGATTAAAATATATTCTTTTCATATGCTGAAAAAAACGTTTATTTCTTACACTTTGTTTACCTATTGTTTCATCAGAAAAGTGTTCCGAGGTTGACTTTGCAAGTGGAAACAGCACTTGCTCATCTGGAATTTGGTTGAACTCGACCTGTGAGCATGAGTGTTTTGAAGGATACGAATTAATTGGAGACAGCATTTCAACGTGTACTCTGTTAGTAAATGGAACAGCCAACTGGAATAATAATTTTCCAGAATGTAGACGTAAGGATACGTTCAAAACAATGCAAATAATAGTGACGATAATTTTTACTAAAACTAAGGTTAAATGTACATAATGTCGACAAACTACATACGAAAAATGGCTTAACTAAACCAAGTGATTAAAAGGTTTTTTGTTTTTCTTTTTTGTAGCTTTGGGAGATCATTTTAGACCTTCTGCAGTATATTGGTCGAACGTCATGAAAGTTAACGCTAATTCATTTGTACTATTTCACAATTTACTTGTAATTATTAGATTATTTTTATCAAAACTGATGCTTTCAGCGTTTTGCACGCACCCTGAAATTATTCATGGAAATAGTTTTTGCACAAACGGTAAAAAGCTCAACTCATCTTGTTCGCATCAGTGCATGAATGGATATGAACTGATTGGAGCAAATATGTCCTTTTGTAATCTGTCGTCAGAAGGAACTGCTAGATGGATGGATTCTTTACCAGAATGTAGAGGTAGATATATCAAAAGCAGTTTATGTATCGATCAAACCCAAAATTAATAGAATTTTTTATCATTCTACATTGTTGTTTATTTTAGCATTTTGTATTTTTTGAGTTATTTGTGGCAGCAACTACTGGAGGACATTGGTTCCTTTTATTAGCTTATGTCATCCAATCTGATGTTGATCGCATGTTTTTGTTACTTTTCTATTATACAATCTTCAACTATTTCTGTCTGATTGTAGCTGATATCAGCATTGTCATCCAAAATACAAAAATGACTTTCGGTCTTGGATTTTACTAAAATTGTTTCGTGACCATGTATTAGCAATATGGTTTTACACCAATAGCGGCAATTGTCATTAACTATGCGCTTGTTCGATTTGATATCTACGGAATCACTTCCATTCTACCACAGTGCTAAGCGCAAAGCATTTCCAAAAAGTGAAAGCATTTTTTTCCTGCAATGGTTTTCTTGTTTATAGAAATATGTTCCGTAAACAAAATAGCAAATGGTTCGAGCAATTGTAATGATCGAAACAAAGTTAATTCAACTTGTAATTACAAATGTTCTGACGAGTACTATTTGTTGGGTGATAAATCGTCAACCTGTAGATCTCAACCACATGGAATTGCTACTTTTGTAAGGTGAAGCAATCATTAGGTTTCTGCGATTACGTTTGTTGCTTGCAGAAATATGTTCCACAACTGACATAGCAAACGGTGTGAGTGATTGCAGTGACCAGAACAGAGTTAATTCAACTTGTAATTACAAATGTACTGACGAGTACTATTTGTTGGGGAATGAATCGTCAACCTGTCGGTCTCAACCACATGGAATTGCTACTTGGGAGCCTGAAATTCCTCTATGTCAAAGTAAGTCATTTTTTAAACATTATATAAAAAAATACATAATAAAACTAATAAAACTAACAATACAACATGATTTTAAAAATGTAAACTATGCGATAGATAATAATTCGGTATTGAAGCGCCCAGTAGTCTAGTTTCCTGGAAGATATTACACAGCCCACCAATACAACATTGACTTCTTAAACCTTTTTTGCACTGTTGCCCCTTACAAAAATCTATAACCTACAATTGTCATGCCCCCCCTCCTTCCTCTCCAGAAATGCAAATACAAAAAGTTACAAATAATTGTTGCATCTAATTTCAAAAAGTAAATCAATCACGGTAAAAAGATATTTTTTGAATAAGATAATTAAGCTTGGTGATCTTCAACAAGTTTTTAATATTTGGAGACATTTTGATCAGGTACAATTGTAAATCACTCGGTTTTCTAGTAGAAAGGCTATTTTTTATTACATCACAATTGAACCAGGTGATTCGTAACTTTTTACAACGGAACAGAACATTTGCCCAAAAGAAAATATTTCATTTTACACTTATTTTATTTTATCAGAAAAGTGTTCCGAGGTTAGCTTTGGAAATGGAAACAACACTTGTTCATCTGAAATTTGGTTAAACTCGATCTGTGAGCATGAGTGTTTTGAAGGATACGAATTAATTGGAAACAAAATTTCAACCTGTGCGCTGTCAGAAAATGGATCAGCCAATTGGAACAAAGATTTTCCAGAATGTAGACGTGAGGACAGTTTATTGTCAAAAAATAACATACTTCACTTGGAAGATTTTGATAAATCAGGCAAACTACATTCACACCAGTAAACAAGGTTGTTTTGCACCAATTACTATTGAACTGTCGATTTTGGAACCAACCAATTCATTTCATGACAGTGATAATATGTGAGATTTATAATGCAGTAGGCTAGTCTAACAACAGTGGGGTGTAAAATAATGTCAAACCACAAATGTGTAGGCCTTAAAAACAAAACGTTCTTGCAACTTTAGTAGCCTACAAGGTACCGATTTATTATGCTGTTTTACTGTAAATCATACAAGATGCGCCACAGAAGTGGGTATCGCAGGCTGCGGTTTAGCTCGCGGCCGCATGTAGCACACCTTTGCTTTATAGTCGTTAATTCTGACGACGTTTCACAAATCATTGTGAAATTGTTAAAATACCTTACAAATTTAATAATTTCAGCACTTTGTACGCATCCTGAAATTATTCATGGAAATAGTTCTTGCACAAACGGTAGGAAGCTCAATTCATTTTGTTCGCATCAGTGCATGGATAAATATGAACTGATTGGAGCAAATGCGTCCTTTTGTAATCTATCGTCAGACGGCACAGCTAAATGGATGGATGCTTTGCCTGAATGCAAAGGTATTTTATGTGTAGTGTTGATTTGATAAAATTAAGCATGTATTTTAATGTTCAAGCCTAGCTTATTCCTAATTCTAAAAGGACATATCTCATCAGTTATTTGAGGTAGCAACTATCAGAATTAAATTAGTTTGATTAATTTTTTGCTGTTCTTATGATGCTTTGCCTGAATGCTATCACGCCATATATCATAAACATTTGTAAGGTAAAGCAATTATTAGCTTCCTGCGATTATGTTTGTTGCTTGCAGAAATATGTTCCACAACTGACATAGCAAACGGTGTGAGTGATTGCAGCGACCAGAACAGAGTTAATTCAACTTGTAATTACAAATGTACTGACGAGTACTATTTGTTGGGGAATGAATCGTCAACCTGTCGGTCTCAACCACATGGAACTGCTACTTGGGATCCCGAAATTCCTATTTGTCAAAGTAAGTCATTATTCAAACTTTGTAGTATACTGTAAAAATGCTTTGTTATAGATTTTACCAGGCCTTATTAGTTGGTTTGGTTGGTTTTTGAATCTTTATCCTCGGACTGACAAAGCCTTGATAGGTTATTCTTGGTAGTTTCGCATACTTGTAGAGGGTTTTGACGCAGGACCGGTTACCGAGATTGGCAGAGTGAAGTTTTCCGATTGTTGAAGTGTTGTTGCCGGGGAATAATTCTATCCATTTGATGCCGCTGAATGGAGAGCAGTCCTGAAATGCGTTGCCCAAGCGCACACCCCGAGTGTCGAACTTGCGCGCTTGATCTTGAGCCGGACGCGTAATCACTAAGCTAACGGGGCCGACAATTAATTTTTCGCTATTGCAAGACATTGTTGTTGTATTTACACAAGTGACAGTTTTTATTTCACTTTTACTAGACAAAGGTGATTGCCTGAAGGCAAACACTTTAATTGATGTTAATTTCGTTTAATCAGAAAAGTGTTCCGATTTCGAGCTCATAAATGGAAACAGCGAGTGTTCATCCGCAAATTGGATAAAATCTACATGTGAGCATGAGTGTTTTGAAGGATACGAATTAATTGGAAAAAACATTTCGACATGCAGTCTGACAGAAAATGGAACTGCAGAATGGATTAAAGATATTCCAGAATGTAGACGTAAGGACATTTTGTTGTTAAAAATGATCACTGTTAATCTTTGGATAGAAACCAACCCAGTTAATAATTCTTTCACATCCACTTTGTTATTGCTGAACAATGAACATCATTATTTGTGCGCTGTCAGAAAATGGAATAACAAAATGGATTGAACCTTTTCCAGAATGTAGACATGAGGACAGTTTCTTACCAATTACAGCATAAAGTGCATAAAATGTCAATGATCGTTGTTTAAAACACGATATAAATAGGCCTAGTGATCCAATGTCATAATCCCATGTTTTCAGATCCTATGAAACTTTTTTCAACTTTCTTCAAAAACTTCTACACGTTATATCAGGAGTGTGCAACTGTTTTTATCTGCAGCCAAATACAATATAACCTACTTAACCAGATTCAGCATATTGTGCAAACTGTTTTTATCACTTGGGAGATTTTGATAAAACAGGCAAACACGCCAGTAAACAAGGTTGTTTTGCACCAATCATTGTTGAATTTTCGATTTTTGGAATCAACCTATTCATTTCATGGCAGTAGTAAGATGTGAGATTTATAATGCAGTAGGCTAGTCTAACAACAGTGGGGTGTAAAATAATGTCAAACCACAAATGTGTAGGCCTTAAAAACAAAACGTTCTTGCAACTTTAGTAGCCTACAAGGTACCGATTTATTATGCTGTTTTACTGTAAATCGTACAAGATGCGCCACAGAAGTGGGTATCGCAGGCTGCGGTTTAGCTCGCGGCCGCATGTTGCACACCTTTGCTTTATAGTCGTTAATTCTGACGACGTTTCACAAATCATTGTGAAATTGTTAAAATACCTTACAAATTTAATAATTTCAGCATTTTGTACGCATCCTGAAATTATTCATGGAAACAGTTCTTGCACAAACGGTAGGAAGCTCAATTCATCTTGTTCGCATCAGTGCATGGATGGATATGAACTGATTGGAGCAAATGGGTCCTTTTGTAACTTGTCGTCAGACGGCACAGCTAAATGGATGGATACTTTGCCAGAATGCAAAGGTATTTTATATGTAGTGTTGTTTTGATGAAACTTTGATGAAACTAAGCATGTATTTTAATGTTCAAGCCCAGCCTACTTCTAATTCTACAAGGACATATCTCACCAGTTATTTGAGGTAGCAACTATCAGAATGAAATTAGTTTGATTAATTTTTTGCTGTTCTCATGATGCTTTGCCTGAATGCTATCACGCCATATATCATAAACATTTGTAAGGTGAAGCAATCATTAGCATCCTGCGACTATGTTTGTTGCTTGCAGAAATATGTTCCACAACTGACATAGCAAACGGTGTGAGTGATTGCAGTGACCAGAACAGAGTTAATTCAACTTGTAATTACAAATGTACTGACGAGTACTATTTGTTGGGGAATGAATCGTCAACCTGTAGATCTCAACCACATGGAACTGCTACTTGGGATCCCGAAATTCCTATTTGTCAAAGTAAGTCATTATTCAAACGTTCTATACTGTAAAAATAATGTAATATGTTTTGTTGTAGATTTGACCAGGCTATATTGCAAGACATTATTGTTATTTTTACACAAGTGATAGTTTTCACTTCACTTTTACTTGACAAAAGTATTGCCTAAAAGCAAACATTTTATTTGATGCTAATTTCGTTTAATTAGAAAAGTGCTCCGAGGTCGAGCTCATAAATGGAAACAGCGAGTGTTCTTCCGGGAATTGGGTAAACTCTACCTGTGAGCATGAGTGTTTTGAAGGATACGAATTAATTGGAAAAAACATTTGGACGTGCAGTCTGACAAAAAATGGAACTGCAAAATGGATTAAAGATATTCCAGAATGTAGACGTAAGGACATTTTGTTGTTAAAAATTGTCAGTGTTAACCTTGGATAGAAACAGTGGTTAGAAACCAACCCGTTTAATAATAGTTCTTTCACATTTACTTTGTTATTGCTGAACATCATTGTTTGCAGAAATATGTTCCTCTCACAAAATAGCTAATGGTTTGAGTAACTGCGGTGACCACAACAGAATAAATTCAACTTGCAATTACACATGCACTGATGGGTACCATTTGTTGGGTGATGCATCGTCAACGTGTATCTTGACATCGCATGGAACTGCTGTTTGGAAGCCTGAAACTCCTCTATGTCAAAGTAAGTCATTATGCCATAGCTGAAATAGAAATGAAGGAAGCCAAGGTCAGGCCATAAATTGACCAAGGTGACGTTGTAAGACGTCGTACAGTTATTAATGCAGTTAATGCTTTGAGCAAGAAAATATGAGCTATTTACTGTATAGGCCTATAAGCCAATCCTTTATGAAACACTTTTGTTTTTAACATCTATTTCATTTGATTAGAAAAGTGTTCCGAAGTTGAGTTCAGAAATGGAAACAGCACTTGTTCATCTGGAATTTGGATAAACTCGACCTGTGAGCACGAGTGTTTTGAAGGATACGAGTTAATTGGAAACAACACTACAACGTGTACTCTGTCACAAAATGGATCAGCAAAATGGATTGAACCTTTTCCAGAGTGTATACGTAAGGACGAACCAGGTTTTGTAATAAATACCATCAAGGTTTCATGATAAAGATTATAATACTGTAATAAAGGTTTTATTGCACCACCAATCGAAATCTTGGTCATATTTGCAGACTTTTTTTGACGTTCTAGGTATAATATCTGTTTCAAGATAAAAAATAATAGTTAGTTATGATGGCATTTCACGAATTCAATTTTAATTATGAAAGCAATTTCTTAACAGCGTTTTGCACGCATCCTGAAATTGTTCATGGAAACAGTTCTTGCACAAACGGTAGGAAGCCCAATTCATTTTGTTCGCATCAGTGCATGGATGGATATGAACTGATTGGAGCAAATGTGTCCTTTTGTAATCTGTCGTCAGAAGGAACTGCTAGATGGATGGATTCTTTGCCAGAATGTATAGGCAAGTATATTGTATGTAATTGTAAGAAACGATTCTGCACACCAAACGTTACAAAACGGAGAATAGCCTACTCTTCGTGTATCGGATTTCTTAAATCTAAAATTTGTAATCTGCATTTCTTCACGTTAAACCAACCAAAACAGCAAGATTCGCCTTTTTTGCATGGTTTTGTAAAGCGTTAAGAGCAGTGCCTAAAACAGTTGACATAACCTTTATCAAAACCAGAGATGTAGGAGAAGGTCTTGACCTATGAACCGGGTTTACCCATGAGCCACCCCCTTCAAAAAAAAATCTGTTGCACTCTAGCGCCAACGTGTACTATTTCTGAACGTGTTAATGTCTCAGAAGGTTCCATGGAAAATTCTGGGTTAGAGCTGAAAGGCGTTTTCCAGTTGTAAAGAAAGTTCTGTTTTGAGCCTTCGAGAGTAAATTTTTGGTGCCATTGATTTTTTGTTCTGGTACTTAAGGTTTAGCTCAGTGCAGGAAGCTGTATTTCGGATATGCAATGGTAGGCATTAGTGCTGAATCTTAATCAGATTGTGGCTAATAACTTGCTTTAATTTTTTAGTTCTGATGTAAAGCATGCCAATCAGGCTGGTCTTGACCCATGAGCCACCTAGGAGCATGACTCTTGAGCCATGGTTCATGGGTGATGCCATTTATTTCATAGTATGTAAGACTGTATAGGTGTATTATGTTGTAAGTCTTAAGTGTAATTTAGCTTGGTAGGCTAGCCTACTCACCTACTACTACAATAGTACTAGCCTGTTCCTGTAGTTAAGCCAACAGACCAAAGCTGTAGGCCTATTTTCAAAATGTTGCACAATGACTAACAATTTTTTAATCACTTTTTAATTTATATTTATAGCTTACTTATATGTCATTAGTATAGAAATCAAAACATGTCACCTAGTCCTAGACCAAAGTTAAGCAAAAAATGGGGAGACTTCACTGGCCTTGAAATGTCAATGGCACAGCCAAGATATTCTCCAGAATAAGAAAGCAATACGTGCAGCAGCAAGAGATAACAAAGTTGACCGAACCACGCTATCAAGGTATTTGAAAGAAGCACAAACAAGGTAGGCCTAACACCAGGACAGGTGAGGCCATTTCCACATGCTCAACTGAGAAAAAAGTGACAAACCGTAAGTCTAAGCGAGTAAAATCAGCAGTCATCACTGACTCACCGGCTAAAGCAGCATAAAATGCTACCACACCCAATGCTGCTGAAGATGTAAGCCTCCAGGTTGCTGCAAGAAAATCTGCTCAGTTGGGACAAAGAAAAAAAGAGAAAATTTTTTTAAAGTGCTGTCAGAAGATTTGGAAAGTGAAGCTGAAAATGCAACTGTTCTGCATCTTAATGACAACACTTCGGATGAAAGTGAGGGGGACGACACGATCAATGATTCGAAAGATGAAACTACGGTTAGCATTGGGGACTTTGTGGTTTTTAAGTTTTGTGAGAAGCGAGACGTGCACTATATTGGAAAGATCACAAAAGAAAAAAATGATGAGGTTTATGTAAAGGTGTCATTTTTAGAAGGAATTCGAAGGGAAATGATTTTGTTGAACCTGTTGTTGAAGACATTCACACTGTGCAAATATGTGATGTCGTATTGTTACTTCCTCCACCAAATCCTTGTGGCTCCACTAAACGGACACAAGGGATCAAACATTTCTCTGTAGTTTGAACCTGCTACAACATTGAATAGGTTTTGTGTTAAATGCATAAACTGAGGACAATTTCTTTAGCAGCATCTAATGTATTTTATTAATCAGGATCAACTGAAAAAGCTCTCCCTCCCATCAAAATTGGTAGATTTCCTTTCCTTCCTAGCAAAGTCTCAAATGGGGTGGGAGAAGGAAAATGGTCTGCTGAAATCTTTCCCCCACTTGTGCCCAGCCGAACTACTTCCCTCCCCCACCCTTATTTTGAGTAATGCTAGGAGGGGCGAAAAAACTACGGATTTCACTGGGGGGAGTGTTTAGTTGGTCCATTAATAGTACCTTTGTAGCCTACTTTTTGTATGCTTGTGTTTTTTTGCGTCTA
The DNA here is from genome assembly GCF_918807975.1 of Aplidium turbinatum. Classification (NCBI taxonomy): domain Eukaryota; kingdom Metazoa; phylum Chordata; class Ascidiacea; order Aplousobranchia; family Polyclinidae; genus Aplidium; species Aplidium turbinatum. Next base: position 10,565,146 of record NC_137486.1, read on the forward strand.
AAGTACATTTCATAACAGAAATCAAACAAAATTGGTTGGTTTAATTGCAGTGGCTTATGGGTTAATTTGGGTGGTTCATGGGTTATTACCAGCAGCACCCTTGAGCCACTTTGAAAACTTTCAGGAAAATGTTTATAACAGTTACGCTATTAAAGATATTGATCTGAAACTTGCCCATGATCTGCCCCAATAGTTATGCTAAATGCTTTAAAAATTTGAGCGTTCTAACTTCAGCAAAAAAAAAGTAAACGCAAAAAATCTAAAAAGTGGCTCGTAGGTTAAGAACTTCCCCTACGTATACGCCGCAAATTTTACGCCGTAGACTTGCAGTGTGAACTTTTCGTTTGCGCTAACGCTAACGGCCACATGTTTTTGAATAGTTGTCGCTTGAGGCTACGCCGTAAAGTTTTCGCGGTTTTCTAGCGCATAGCGTCAACGCATACTTTTTAATATCTTTTTTTCGCTACAACACGCCAATACCTTCCAGCGCTGCAGTTGAAAGAATGTTTTCAATGGGCAAAGACATATTGAAACCAAAACACAGAAAAATGTCAGATGAACACTTTCAGATGCTTGTGTTTCTTCGTGAAAATTCAAAATAAAACTTGTTTGTTTTGAGTGGTTTATACCGTGTGAATGTTTGGCACCTAGCAAACTAAATGAGTTTACGCTAGTGTATGCGCATTGCGCTGACGCTGACGCCGCCAACTTTTTTTACAAGTTGCGTTGACGCATACGGCGTATGGATTTTAGAACGTTTGCGTTTACGCTGACGGCATCAATATTTTTTGTATGTGCGTACATCACTGATCAAAACACATTATCATTGTTATAGGCTAGTGGGGCTATGTGTAGGTCTAGCTAAAATACTCCAATTCAAACCAGGCTGACAGTAGATTTCTGTTGGTCAAGGCTAACCTACTGAAATTATAATAAGTATCTTTGATAACAAGATTATATCTTTAATTCTAGCTGCCTGCAACTATCCTGAAATTATTCATGGAAACAGTTCTTGCACAAACGGTAAGAAGCTTAATTCATCTTGTTCGCATCAGTGCATGAATGGATATGAACTGATTGGAGCAAATGTGTCTTTTTGTAATTTGTCGTCAGACGGCACAGCTAAATGGATGGATGCTTTGCCTGAATGTAGAGGTTTGTTCAATAGGGTGAAGCCCTAATACATGAACGGAATCGTTCTTTTTTAAACGCATATTGAGATTGGTGCGTATTTAATGAGTTAAAAACTGCACAAAGTTTGAGCTAGAAACTACGCAAAGTTCATGACACTGGCTAAGCTTTGCTTTTCAGAATAAAAGTTTAAAGAAAACATTGTTATCGTTACTTTTTCTTGGATAACAATTATTTTGCATATTTTCAATTTGTTTGTAGACTAGGCTACATCTTATTCTTTTGTCCAGTCTTATGCAATCTGTACGAAATCAACAACAGCACCAATAATTGTACGAACAGAAGCACCGTCAATTCGACATGCACTGCCGAATGTGACCACGGCTTTGAGTTGGTTGGATACAAAACTTCAACTTGCTTGATGGAAAGTAATACCACTGCCAAATGGTTTCCGCATCCACCTACTTGCCAAGGTTATCAAAATTAATATTCTAACTTTCTTTGCAATATTAATTAGCCTAAGTTCGGATTCCATTCCAATGCTGTGGAAGTTGTGACCATCAGGTTAAAGAATAAATAAAACAGACAACTGATATGAAAGATGCTTTTACGTTCATGGTCACGTCAACATGCGAAAACGTTATTCTGTCAATCACATCACAACCAATCAAGTTATGTTCTGCCTATTTTATAATGGCTTGCATCTTAAAACAAGATCATCAGAACAAAATTTTGGTTTGAACAGGCTTGCCATTTATCCAAAATATAGTTCTAGTCCATGTCTGGTTTGGTTAAGTTCTCGAAGAAACTATTTGCATCTGATTGGCAAAGTATCGAAATAAATGCAGATTATATTATTATTATCGCTTATTGACATCTCGTTATTAACAGCTTAAAAAGTGATCCAGAGTGCAAAGACTAGCTATGGGCCAAAGGTTTTAAGGGCGCACAAACCTATTTTGAGTTGTGGCAAAAATGATGACGCATAATGGTTTCAGGGGACATGATTTAAACCACCAGGAATGGCTTATGCACAACAGACCAATACGCAATGATTATATATTTATATATTTTTGTTTAATTTGTTAGAATGCTACAATTACAGTATTGCATGTCATTCCATTTTGAACTGCCTTGTTAGAATGATAATCAAATTCGGTTTCTGTTGTAAATTCTGAAGATCTTTTGGTTTTAATGTTTAAAATCGATTCTAGATGGTCTTGCGATGTGAGTTCAGATAGTGCCGAGATTAAATCTGATAAAGTGGTCATTCAAAATAAAAATTCAGACGTCATTGATTCAATGCCATTTTTTAAACTCAGCTGTTTGTCATCACATAAACTTACCAAATGGAAACAGCACTTGTACCAACGGAGCAAGCTTGCATTCATCTTGCGAATATCGATGTCTTGATGGATATGAATTGATTGGATCTAGAACATCTTGCTGTAACTTACTGGAGGGAACGAAAAAAGAAGCAGGATGGAGTGGTATTAGCCCAACGTGTAGAGGTGTGTTAATTGATAATAATTATAATCTGTTGTTTTTGTAGTTTACAGTTCTGAAAAGTAACTTACTTTTTTCTCCCCAGTGTAGCCTACTATACGTTTTGAAATTTTGAAAATAAAGCCGTTGTTTAGTTTAGCGTTTACAGAAAAACAGTTCAATATTTTAGAATGCTTTTGGTTCTCGATTTTCAAGAAAGTAATCTGATAAAAATTTATTGAAATGAGGTCAACTTCAGCTACAACAACCACTTTTCAAACCATCGAACGCCAGCATTTGTGATTGGCAGGCTGAGGTTGCCCAACATCATCAGTGTCTCTAACTTTTTACAAGCAGACAAAGTTTTTTTAAAACTAAACTTTATCAGATGTGTTGTTGGATCATCTTGAGGTGGCCATGGTTGGATATATTTTCATTCAGACGTAGCCTACCAGTCATTTCTTGTTGTAGGCCTACTTGCCATACAAATGTAGCCAATATTGCAGTAGCTTTCTATTTGCTAAACCTATGTGCTACAACGTGATGAAGCACTTTTAAAATAGATAAATGCTACCCAGACAGCCACTTTACCTGGTCCAGATCTAGTATAGGTCTGGTCAGATCCGTAGGTCTACCCGATGTGGTAAGATCTGGACCAGATAAAGTGGTAGTCTGGGTACATTCGTCGAATTGCCTAACAAAGATCAACTGTAGTAATTTTCAAAATACAGCATTTATTTTCAGCACTTTGCTCATCGCAATATAACTCCATCGGCATCGCAGCCAGTTGCAGTAGGGACAACAAACTCAATTCTACTTGTAACTACACGTGTGGTGACGGATTTGCTTTAATTGGTGCTCCATCGTCTGTTTGTACATTGCAAAATGAAGACGAAGCCAACTGGATCCCAGCTCCACCTACCTGTCAAGGTAAGGTGGTATCAAACCACTAAATGGGCCATTGGAACGATAATTTGAGCCCGGTACTAATGGAATCCTAGAGTCCCAAACAAGACACGTCTAAGAAAAACACACTATATCAAAATAATGCGCGGTAGCTTTTTCAAGTTCTCAATCCCTTAAAAAGGTTATAGGGCATATAGGCTCATAATATCACTCTGGACCCGAGTCCAAAAGTACCACCTGGACCCCCCTGTCAACGATACTGATCACCAATAAGAATCATGATCTCTTCATGTTTGTTTTAAAATTTCGTCATGATTAGGTAGTAAAAAAGCTTTACTTTTCTTTAGCATTCTGTTCGTTCCATGCGATGTTAAATGGCAGCAGCATTTGTACAGACAATTCCAGTTTAAATTCTGTTTGCAATCATGGATGCCAAACTGACTTTAAGATGATTGGAAGCAAGAGCTCAACTTAAAGCCAGTTTGGCATCCATGATTGCAAACAGAATTTAAACTGGAATTGTCTGTACAAATGCAATTGATTGCATAAAAGATAATTGGAAGCAAGAGCTCAACTTGTGTTCTATTGAGTAATGGGACTGCTGATTGGGAGCCACCAATTCCTCACTGTAGAGGTACTTACAAACATGCAACAACACCAATCTTTGTTCATGTATATCACTTTGTCTAAGTATCGCATGGGTTCTTAAATCGAGGTGAATGAACACCTTGGAGATTGGTAGACAATTTTTAAGGATTCCGTGAAGATTCAATGTAAATCTTATCACGTAACTTTAAAAATGGAATGAATTTTTTCCAAAAAGAAGGCAAACTATATTGAAATATAATTTGTTCTCTTTTCTGTTCCTAAAGACACTAAATGTTGTTACATCTCGCGTGGGTTTCATTCATTGTGTTCCTCCATTTGAGATCTCAGTTTGGCATGTCATTTCATCCCATTTTAATCGGTCAACTAAATACAATAGCTTGACGAATTTCGCATCGCTTTGATCACACTTGTTGTAAGGCAAAGAACGGTGTTAGAAATTTATTGAACCCTGTTTTAATGGCACAATGGTGACTTATGCTTCAATTATTCTATAGGCTAGCCATTCCTTTAGCGCTGAGGAGGAACAAATTTTAATATCATGTTTATAAAAAAAATTTAAACAGTAGATTTATGATCTGGAAAGAATATCGCAAGCTATGTTTTCAACATAGTATAGGCCTAACTAGAAAATGGTTCATAAAAAAGTATTTTTTTTCTTATATAGGCCTATGCACAAACTCACAGCAAAATAAAATACAGAATTTAAACTAAGATTTAAAATTAAACAAAACTTTCTGAACAGATAAATCTTTTCAGCTACAGAAATACTATCCACGTGTCAATCGGTTTTACTATGTACACAGCCTTCTGCCAAGCTCACGAATTGCCGACGAAAATAAGTTCTTGCACTAACGGGGATGACGTAGGCTCCATATGTACTTTCCGATGCAACGAAGAAGATCAGTCCACTGCTACTTATATGTCTTCTACGTGTGTTATGAAAGAAAATGGCCATGCCATGTGGGAGCCACCGATTCATAATTGCGCATGTAATGTTCTGGTTTGCTTAGTTTTATGCTTTGCTGAATAACTCACAATTTACGTTAGGTTATCATCAGTACAGTAGATACAAGAGATAGCACAAAAATGCAAGATAAGATTTCAAAAAAGTTAGATACCAGAAACGTAAAATTATAGAATGTGGGTTTTTGTGCAATCAAGCTAAAATACATTAAGATTGCTAAGGTTTTTGGCAAATCGTATTCTTTCGAAAATAATATTAAGTGAAGATGAAGCCACTTTAATAACAGTTATTTCTCAGAATTTGTAGTGAACATTTTTTTGTTTGAGCTTATAAGGCCGAGAGTCTATCTTTTTACCACTTGATATTCCAGACTGCACTGCAAAGCTTCTAAAGATCAGCAATTTTTGGATTTCATTACTCAAGTGACTTTCCACTTTGTGAGGTTGATTGAACAGGGCCGTTGAAGAGATATTTTGGGCCCGGTATCAATGAGATTCTTGGGCCTCAAATTAAGACAATTCTAATAAACACGCAGTGGTTTCTCACGCTTCCAGGCCCTTTGGAAAGGTTCTGGACCCCTGAAATAATTTCGGGTCCGGGTCCAAAAGTACCCCCTAGACCCCCCTGTCAAAGCTACTGGGGTTAAAGATGGTGCAACTGTTAATGATGTGGTCTACAATCTGCTTCTTAGCAGCACCACATTCATAGGAATAGGAAGATACCATGCTATATTGAAGCATGGTTGAGTAGAAAAACTCGACGACCGTACAAAGACAATTGATGCGCACTTACACCTGCCCAAACGGGACCGGTGTCAGCGCTAATGGATAAACAACGAAGTCTTGTGATATTTGACTTCCCCTCAGAATTGTCATTTATGGTCCACAAAAGAATTATAGAGATGTGTTATTTGTCAGTTTCATAAGCAAAATTAAAAAAAGCTGACACCCATGGGTGTTAATTTTCTCTGAAAGCTTGCGAGCCATAGGAATCGTGACCACTAAAGCTCTTCAGATGTTAGGAATCCTGAGATTGTGCAAATAAAAAGAAAGGGATCTATGTAACCAAGACTTTAGGAGAAGTACCAGCATAGAGTGCAACCTCAGAACAAATCTTTTTTGGCCCTGGAGACTTGTATCATAAAATGATGTTATCAAAGACGTTTTTACGTAAACAGCAATTAACATGTTTTATGTATTTAAATTTAGAAATTCTATTGCAGTAGCGATAGCCTCGCGCCCTGATGCAATTGTGGGAGTCGCCTCCGCTGCAATAGCCCTTCTCTTTGTCATATTGATTCTTAGCGTCTTAACTTTCAGGAGGTGGGTTTCTGTTTTGACAATAGATTACATTTTTTTGTAAATCATTATCCCTGCATTGCAAAATATGCACCCTATGTGTGGCAATAAAGTTCCAAAGCGATCATTACATATTTATGCTATTCATGATTAGGCCATTTCAGTTGCAAGTCCAAACCTATACTCAGGGATGGGAAAGATCACCAGTTATGGCGATCTTAAAGATCAAGATTACCAAAAATAAGTGATCTTAAAAATCAAGATCAGATTATCAAAACAACGTGATCTTGAAGATCAAGATCAATGTTGTGAACTTGAAGATCACAATCACTTTCAAAACCGCTTCTTCTGTACCTGAAAAAATGAAGTTTTTGATCAATTTTGCTGCAAAAAGAATCACTATAAGTACAGTATAAGCAACCTGGTTGGTATTGCAAACTGTAGATCACCAAAATAAAAGTGATCTTCAAGATCAAGATCACGTCCATCTCTGCCTATACTTACTATACATGAATTTACAGTGTGTTTTTATGAGATAGGTTTCACCATATCTACATTAAAAATCTTTTTGTCAGCATCTATTTGTCCAATGTCCACTAACAGAAGTTTCTCCAGTATATATAAGCTAATAATGTAGATTTCATGGTTCTCAATTCTTTATACAGTTATGCAAAAGATCATCTGGTAAGAGTATCCACCAGGTTATCATATGGTGATTACATAGATTTTGTTTTAGGAGCAAAATGGTTGAAAAGCCTGGTCAATTTGATCGAAAAATAAAGAGCCCAAAATGTAGATATTAGGCTAGCCTATAGGCTACTGTGAACTCATGTTCAGCAAACGTTTCGAAAACGAAACTGTGTTTGCCTTCAGTTAGAGTACATTTTAGCAGTAAATAAAAATAGTTTAAAACAGTTTAGTTTTCAAAATGTTTACTGCGCTCTTTTTTATTTGGTTGTGTTTTTCTCTTTTTTTCATATCTACATATAGCACTACACTGCCTCCTCGTAATATTTCCTATTTCATTTACTTTAACAGGAATTCCAGTGGTCTTGAAAGTTCTGCACTTATTTCAAGTTAAGAAGGGAACTTGTAGTCAACAGAAACGTTTCTAACGTGAAGACTTCCCGCCAAAACTAGAATAAAAATTCAAAGAAAAATAATGACTGTTCAAGTGGTCTTGTGTGTTAAGGTTTATTAAATTGCTTTTGTTGAAATGTTCACATCGGTGCAGTCCATGTTTTTGTCGTTGTGATACCTCGCATTCTTGAACATTTAAGGCTTTGTAACTAAATAATAACTTCTTCTTAGCTTTATTTTGATGTTGATATGTGGAGTAAAAAACGTCTACAATTACCTTGTTTTTATTTTTTTGAGCATTTTCATCTGATTACGTCATCGGTCGTATGAAACAAATGTAAGATTAGCTTTAAAAAATTAAACCAACGTATTCGTATGTTTCATTTTGTAAAAAAGAACCGTTGACTTTATTACTGTACTTTATTTTTTGAACGTTTTTATCAGGCAACAGTGACCGTGAAGTGTTACAGTCGTAGTATAGGCTACAGTAGTATAATGAATCAAGTTGTGTTGCGATAAGCACACTTAACTGAAGATAACTTTGAATTGTTTACCCCAGTGTATAGTTTGCTGCCAGTATAGTGGAACCAGACGGAAGACACTTAGTCACGTGTTTCGCCCCAAAAACCGAGAAATAAAACTTAATTTTTTTGGATTTTGCAATTTTTTTCGCTTGCTTACTAAAATTGTGACTGGAATTATGAGGACGTCGCAAGCAGATGTTTCAAACCAACAGAGGTTTTAGGTGGTAGAACTTGGTCATCCGCCAAGCAAGTCTGAAAACTAATCCACTATTTCGAAGTAAAACATTGCTTGTTCAACTCCATTAATTAACAATTAAATTAACCTACTCCATCAGTATAGTTATTCTAAAGGCTATCTAAAACTTGTTAAAAAGTTACTGTAATCCTTCCTGCATTTGGTCATAAAAATGATTTTAAATTAAACTTAAATGTTGAACTACAACTTCGACACAAATTTGAAAGTTTTCAACAACCAGCTTACGCCTGGAGTCGAACCAGGATGGCATGATTGGAAAGCGAGCGCTTTACACGTTGTGTCACACCACCGCCAGAATCTATCAGGACTTAAAAAAAACTTTAGAATTAGATTGGCTTTCGTTTATTACGTAGGACGCACGATAGTTGTGTATTTTTGTTTTCTCAGTACCACCGAACGTGACAGACGGTAATATTTTAACAAAATCAATTATATTTATGCGTGAGATGCTGCATATGCCTAGTCATAGTCTCTACATCCTAACTTGCAAAAACCCAAGTTAACTACTCAGCGTATTTCATTATTTGCCTCGTGAATTTTATTAATTTTTTTTGTTGAAGAAGATTGTTAAAAGAGAAGAATCAAGTAGCTGGCCTATGAACTAATGTTTTTTTCTTAATCAGCAGTCTATCAGCGCTCACAGTTTTGCCATGACTGTGATTACAACGAAACATTGATTACAAATGAAAAAGGGCGAATTTATTTCTAAAGGTCGCAAACAATTCTACTAATTTTTGATAAAATTTTTTGTAAAACATTAAATCAGCAACAAAGATTTCTAATTTTTGATTTTGTGTGCCAACACATAGCTCATAACATAGTTTTGTCAATGTCATCAATCGTCATAAGTGCGTCGCGAGTTCAGCAAATTCTTTTTAGTGTGTCGCTTCGAAACTTATGAAACATTAGTTTCCATTAGGAGACGCAATATACCAAAAATTAAGACAATTTTTTTAGGGGTCCGCTACCGCTTTGAAGGCACCAAAAGGGGCCGTCAAAACAAAAAAGGTAGAGAACCACTGCTCTAACCACTAAGCCACAGAACTTATAACTTTAAGGGCAGGTATCCAGAAAAATAAATTTTTCTACAGACTGATATACGAAGTGAAAACACTGATCGTGCTTATGCATAGAACTTATGGTAAATAATAATTAATATAAAATTTCTAAGCGATAAAATAGCGGGAGCACATCACGTTTCACACATTTGGATTTCACGCTAGTTGCTGGTTTCGAGCTGCAGCTCAAATTGATGTTACATTACATAAAATGTTGCGTTAAATATGATAGATTTTATTATATACATAGAAGCCTAATAATTTTAAAAGATGTGGTAGAAACCACACTTACTTCCCAAAGACAAGATTAGACTAGAGTTATATAAGGTATCTGTCAATAGAAGAAACTAATTAAATTGGAGAAATGCTGTATTTTTTTCTTCTGTGGATCACGTTTCTGTGTTTTCTTCAGTGCACATTAGACAGATAAATAACTAAATAAAATTATATCGAATAGATATGTATCAGTTCAATTTCTCATTATCACCTTGAGAAAGGCAATCTTTCTGACCTAGAAAACTGTCACGTTTGATACAGCAGTGAATTCACAAAGTGCAGCCTGCACTCAATTACAGAAGTCAGCTGCATAGCTGTCTGGTGAGAACGTCTGCGTAACGTTTGAAAGGACGTGAATTCGACACCGCTCCAGAGCACGCGGCTGTGTTTCCACAAAGACACTTAATGGCATGCCAAAATAATGGGAGCATCTGACTCGAAGAATAAATCTCCCTTTGCTGATGCCTGTTACCTGTTGTGTACTGTACGTTGTTGTTGGCTACGTAGGCTACGTTGTTGCAATGGGCGCAAATAAAAACTTGATTATATTATCAAGGATAAAAACTATGAATATATGATTGGTGAACTGTCTCTTTCAATAGCGAATGCTAAGTTTCTTTGCCGATGCAATTTTATGATAATAAAGTTGCACATGTGAAGGGAATGACAAAATTTCATGTCTTTAGAGAGTTTTGTATTTCTATTTTACCTTATACACCAATCATATATGTATAAAATGGGGACAAAATAATTTTTGTTTGATTGATTGAATAATTGTGAGAATCTTTATCATCGGACTGAGAAAGCCTTTTCTAATGGCATGGAAGTTTCGCGTACTCGTCAGAACAAGTGACGCATTTGCGTGAATATTGTCAATACATCATTCGATTCAGTGTCGTTGAATGGAGAGAAATCCTTGAAATGCGCTGTTCAAGCGAGCATCTCGAGAGTTGATCCGCCGTTCTGTGATCGGGCCCTTTCTTTGTTCACAAAGTCGGGCGTTCAACAAAACGTGCTATCGGGGCAGCCTTACGTAACTACATGATTAATGATTTTTTGCAATGGTGTTTCGTACATCCTGTATTGACAATAACTAATAATAATAACAATCGTGTTTCTAATTGCGCCCATTGCGATAACATACAGTCGCCTACACTGCGATCACAGATGCGATACAACAGACGACAGGAAGCAGCGAAGTGACATGTAGTCTTCGAGTCAGCTGCTCCCCTTATTTTGGCTTGCCATTAAGTGTCTTTGCCGAGACACAGCCGCGTGCTCTGGAGCGGTGTAGAACCCACGTTCTTTTAAACGTCGCGAATGTCTATATAACTATGTCAAAGAGATCAATAAACCACAGACCAACCTTTTTTCTCAAAGCAAAAGTAGGGTGTGGTAAGCTAATGAAACTTTGCTAAGACACAATAATAATTATGTTCCGTGACAAAGTTGTAAGTACTTTCCTAATAATATATGATAAACCATAAGAAAAAATAAAGATTCGTGCAAGTCGTGACACTGGTACCACAAAAACGAATGACATGTTGTATCAGCAGCTATTGAGTGGAATTGGTTGGCGAGTTTTGAGAGGTATTTTTGATATTTGTTTTCGACAACTGAAATAGCTGAAAAAAGACTGAAAAAATGCAAAATCTGAAAGGATTCGTTCTTGTGACAGTTTTCTTGAAACTAGGATGTTGCCAAAAATTGGTAAGCTTTATTATCAAAATGTATTTGCTTGTTGTTTGTCATTTTCAAAGTTCTGTTGCAACTGTCTCTTGAAAAAGTGCCATTGTGAAACTTGGCACAGTATTATGGACCATGCTACGATGCTATCGGTAAAGATGGTACAAATGCATTAATAAGCATAATCGAAAACTGTTGAATTAAAAAAACTAAACAGTCGAAGAAAAATTTAACATTAGCAGCTTTAAACAATGGTCTCAATCCAAATCATCAGTAGAAATGTCAATGATTTTTTAGACCAACTTTCTGTTGTGAAAACGTAGCCTATCTCCATTTTTGATCCATTGATTTGATCTTTATGCTCGGACTGGGAAAAACTTCTTTGAAAGCTTAATCCAGGCAGTTTCGCATACTTGTAAAGGCTTTGAACCATTGAAGCAGGCCCACTTACCAAGATTGACAGAGTGGAGTTTCCGATGGTTGTTGAAGTGTTGTTGCCAGAAAATTATTCTATCCACCAAGTGTCGTTCAATGGAGAGCAGTTTTGAAATGCGTTGCTCAAGCGCACACCCCGAGAACCGAACCGGGGCCGCTTGATCTTGAGTCAGGCGCGTACCCACTGAGCTAACGGGGCGGACTTGTAACACTTTCTTCTGCTACTAAAATTGTGCAAGAATAACTTTTTTTATTTTTGTGCATGTTTGCTAGCTGAGCACGAAATATATTATCGGACATGCAGAGTCAGAACACGATTGCAAACTTAATTGCACAATAAACATCAATAGAGACCAGGCGGTAGAGTTACCTATTTAGTTGGAATTCAATTAAGAAACGTTTTACAATAAAATCTCGCTTTAAAAGCTATAACTTCTGACTAAAGTTTGCTTATTTGGCATGACTAATCTGTTTATAGCCTATTTCATGAACACGGTCAATTTCATGTTGTAACATAGTTTTGCGTTTTACAAGATTACACGTTTAAAATTTAATTGAAACACAATATCAATTAATGTTAGGCCTATATGTTGCAATTAGTAGTAGGCCTTATACACAATTCAATTAAAGTTTTTAAAATACGAGTGTACCCCACCAAGGGCTACATCACTTCTTGAAATGCTAGGCTATGTGTTACAAATAAAGCCTATTGTGTTAATCCATTTGATGGCAATCGGCTAATAACGTTCACCTTTTTGTAGAATGCTGAACACTGGATTACACAACTTAACATGACGTCCCACTCACCTGGACAGCCTTATTTTTCTCATGTGACACCATTGGAAAGTTCGCAATCTGATACATCGCTGGATAGCCAAGGTGCAACAAGACATACCAGTTCCAATGACTACGTATTATTTACGGTTAGTAAGTCACAAAAAGATTAAAAATGCATTAAGACAAAGCAGCAAGTAAACCATTCTGATTTATCCACACCGCAAGAATTTTAGATGTTGCCACTGTGCTAAGTTGTTCATTGCTACCGTTCGCACCAAAGCTTTGTGCTTCGTAAAATATTGATCTCGAGCACTTTGTAGCCTACCGTGCATGTTTTGTCGCTTTTAGCTGTTTCTAGGCCCCTGTTGTGTTATGATAATCAGGTAATCATTATTTTTTGCCTTGGTTTGACATGAAAAAGTCCTTTTCAGAATGAGAAGTTTCGGTATTTGTTTTATTTCTGATTCCAAATCATATTTTGCTTTAGTAATTGGAAATAAAAAATAAATCTGAAACTTCAGATTCTGAAAAGTTTTTTTTTCGTGTCAACGTGCTTTTTTTTAAATATGTAGGCGAATGCGACTATGTTAATCCCTCTTACTTCATTTTAGCCGAGCAATAACCTCGTCTCAATGTACACCTTGCCAATATACGAAGTCTTACACCACGTCAGAGGTTGGCCGGTTGACATTCACATCATTGATCCTGCCACAGGAATTATGACAAACCACACTCTGGGACCCCGAGAAAAGGATGCCTTTACTGTGATACTTCCTCCTGGTAAGAACACGCAACCTTCAAGATTATCTGTTATGTTGTTGTCTATTCGTGGGATAAAAATAATTTACAACCTTACGCAGCTGAGAAAACAAGCGACTAGTCTCATGGTAGCCTAGTGTAGCCTACCTGAACAACAAAAGTGTTTTTATAGGCCTACCAACAATAATTTTGAGTTTTAGAAACAAATCTTGTCAATAAGTTAATGATGGTTACAAGTCAAAAATAAAACAAAAAGACAAAGCGATTTTCCAACCTAACTGTTAAGAAAAAACTGCTTTTGTTTGACGTGAGAATAGAAATTGTAAAAGTGCTTTAGATAGCTTTATTTTCGTAAAGGTGTCAGAATATAGTAACCTACTATAAGCTATATGTTAAAAGTAATGTTTTATTACGATGTTATCCTTTCAATCTATTATTATCCTTATTCGTTGAAAACTTATAAACAATGTTTTTATTTCAGAGCACTTTATAGCATGGAGATTTAAACCTCGCAGAGATGCAGCTTATTCTTTAACCTCTCTAACGTCGGTGCCAGAGTTCAGATTTGAAGATGGAAAGATACATCTTCGAAAATCTATGCTCAAACGATTTCCTCAGTATTCTCGCATTTTAAGAAGACTCACATATCCTGATGATCACTGACTACATTTCAAAAAATAAAAATAGAACTCAACAAAACTTTTTCAGGAACCTCAAGTTAAAACAACTTTCTATTTTCGTTTGTCTACGTTGTCGCCTCAAAACGCATAACACTGATATGAATATATTGTTCTTCGTTTTGTACAATACAATATTTCATATGTAAAGCTATACCAAGATAATTGAATTGATTTATGCACGCACACATTTACAGTACAGTGGCGCACGCAAGATTTTCTTGAAAGTGGGGGAACATTTCATTTTTCCCCTTTTTTAAAACAATGTTTATTTACTAGGCTACTACATTAGCCAGCACAGGCTTGTTATGCCCAATGGCCATCCTACCTTAACAATACCAACTTTAAGCAATCTAAACATTTTAATAATGTGGTTATGACAGAAACCGTTAAATAATTTTGCAAAGTAAAATATTGCTACACTAAATAATAGGCTAAGCCTGAAACATTAATTCATTTTGGTGATAAGCATATCTTTGCTTTTTCATTTTCAAAAATACACGTGTAGGCTACCAGTTCTTTTGGCCTTGAGGAAGGCAAGTTGAAGTAAGTTAGTTGAACGACGCATAGTCCAAAGTGCTGTAGTTTACCACGTATTGCACGGATATTGCACGTACTACACACTAGATTTTGAAAAGTTAAAACCAAATTTTAATATTTGCAAGAGTTTATATTTTCTTTTCAAATGACCTTTAAAAGCAATAAACTTCAACACAGTTGTTTTCTGAACTTATTCATAAAAAAATTGCAAATGCAGATTAATGCTCATAATAAATGAAGGCTGGGTTGATCATGGCTAATATGGCATAAAGACTTTAATTAAGTGTTACAGTCAGAATAGAAGTGAATGAGTTTAGGCCTATACAGTAGTAGCCTAAGTCATTGATACAGGTAATTTTTAGTTTGGAAGTGGGATAAGCCAAGTGCTCCATGAATGTTTTGCTTATTTAGCCTGGAAAACGAAATCGTATGCAAGCGAAAGGATTCAAATGTCTGCTTTTCCAACTTCTATTTCGAGGACCAACACAGGCTGCCATGGCCTTGTCGCACTCACATAGACGTCGTCCTAAGCCAGAACCCCCTAAATGGAAATAAGTGAATTGCATCGTTCTAGCAAAGACTGATAACATGCTGTTGCTTTTCATGCATACTCATCAGCCATCACTACAACTTTAAATGCTAGAATTTAAATAATAATAATTTTATCGATATTAACTATTGTATAAAAATCGATTTCAGTACGGTACCAACTTCTTCAGAATATTCAAGTAAATGTTACCTATCCCGTTGTTATGCCATAACAACAGTTTATAACCTTCCACAAAGCGAAAACAGGACTGTCATAGAAAGTTTCATTTTACCAAAGTTGAGATGGCACCAAGTCAAACAAACATTTGTGGCTAGAATAAATTTGTCCTCAACTCTCAATCCAATTTTGTGCGTATCATTCATTGCAAGGCCTAAAAAAACGCTACTAAGTAAAAACATCGCGCTTAGAATCTAGTTTTTAACCGAGTAAAGTTTCGAAAACTGACTCAGTGTTAAGAATTTACGAGCAGGAAAACATTTTCAACGCATTGTTGCAAATAAACAAATCTTTGTTTTGAGTTTACTAATTATGTTATTTGACTCATTCTGAAACGGTTGCTTAGCCGTTACTTAGGCATCAAGTTTCTCAGTAGCGCATTTTCTATTTTAATAATACTAGAGATAATTTGTAAAACTAAAATAATCTCGCATCGATGAATCAAGTATCCACTATTGCTCCACCGCAGAGGCCACTTGGTCGGGGCTTGTTGGGCCAATGTCTTTAAGTTTATCTAATGCTTGGATTTTATTCTTGGTCAGGCCGCAATAGTGACGTAGCTGGAATTTTTTTAGGGGACCAAAGCAACTGTGGGGGGGGAAACGTTACTTAAAATGGTCCCCCATATGGTCCCCCATAATCATCATCATTGTTCCTTCCTCTCGCCGAGAAATGGAGGCAATGATCCGCCAAGTTTCTCTATTGAGAGATTTTTCTACTGTAGTTTTGCAATCAAATCCTGAACAGTCTCTAAGTCCAAATTCTTGGTGGTCTGCCACTATTTTGTTTTCCGTTTATTTTTCCTTCTAATAGTTGTTTTTGCATAGGATTATTGCGAATCGTGACCAAAATGTTTCAATTTGTTTGTTTGAATTGTTTGTAGAATAATGAATTCAATCCATAGTATTAAAATATTGTGAAAGTATTAAGACATTTTTTCGGGATGGGATGGCAAGACAATACTTGGGGAGCGATTTCCCTCCCACAAGCCCTCCGTGTTCACGTCCCTAGACGGCAGGTCACTGTGGGTAGGGTCACACCAGCAACAACTTTGTAAATGACACAAGTTATCTTCTTTCTGGAAACCGTAGCATAACTTGGAACAATAAGCATCCACGCATCTTGGACCTGGTCATAACACAGGTTGACTAAATATATTAGCCTACTGTGCGAGCGAACATCTTTGATTGCAAAGTAGCCTATACTTACTGCAAGTAGTAGACCTCTTTTCACATCTGAACCTGTACGAAGTCTTTAACAATGCTGGCAAACCTTTATTAGATCTCCTGCTTATTTCATCAAAGCATTTGTCGTGAGATCGGCAGCATCTGCGGAGCAAGTAATAACGAAAATTATACATGTCTCAGAGAGTTAAAATATCAGCATGGCTGGCTTGATTTTGCTTTATTTCCATTAAAAGTGTCTTTTATATTGAGAAATTTGTTTTGTTTCGTATAGAAATAAAAGCAGTTTAATTAGTAGGCTATCACATTTATTTAAAAAAACTGAATTCTAGAGAAATTTCGAACGCGGATTGCAATTTTGAATGTCTTTTTAATTTTATTTAATGATGTATTTTTATTACTTCAACTAAACTCTTCGAAGATTTATCTCGGTTTACCGATCATGATTAGTAGACCTTCAGTTTTGCCAGTTTATTTTAGTCTATGGTTAGGCTACACTTTTAGACCCTAATAGGCTATTGTAACTGTTCGACCTTATGAATACGTAACACAAAAACAATTGCAATTTCTGAATAATAGATTACGTTTCAAGTTTGATCTTGTAAAGAATTTACTTGTTTTGTTTTATTTCATATCACCCGTTTTTTTTCGTAAAAAGAAAATAGGTTCCAACGTCCCAAGTTTTATGTTGTCGGTATAGGTAGAGGAACTATAAGTTCTTTTTGTATCATTTTAAAAATCGCTTATGCATATGAAGGTTTTCACAAAAAAGTACGAATTAATGTTTAGCCTACACATTTTGAATACAAAAGACTTTGACAAAGTAAATCTAAATCACAATAGTGATCAATCATGGCTTACTTGCAGGGCTGTTACTGCCATAGACTTTTGCGAGAAAAGTGAGCGTTAACACTGGCCTCCAATAGTCACATATTTTCAGCATAATACTGGACTATAGCCAGGGATATCTATAACTACGGGATTGGAAACTCTATTCAGTGCTATACATCAGTAGGGTCATCACATTACTACGACTACAAAAAGATTAACAAAATACAATACCCACTAAAAGATATACACAATTCGATTTTACAATAATAATACAAAATGTACACTCACATTAAAACTAAATTGATGTATAAAAGATTAAAAGTATATTTACGCTGCTAGAACAAAAAAAACGATGAATCCAAAAAATGAATGAATGCAATGAGTCCAAAAACCGCCTACTGTTGTTCTTTGGCATTTTGCGTACTGCAAATCGGATCAGAAGTAAATGAGGACTGTTCAGCAATTAGTGAAATGTGCTGTTGTATCATCAACTTGTTCACAGAAACCAATCCAGTACGAAACCAATACGTTTACAATGTTATCAGAACTAAAACCAATAGTCATTCTGGAAATTTTTTAAGCAGCAAACAAAATACTACATGACTGCACTAATGGAATACAAACAAATAAACAAACCAGGCAAGCGCAGTCCTTACAATTTACAGGTGAATTGATTGTTACACTTTTGGTTGTTCGTTTAGCCTACCACTTGCTGCCCTTTGAGGTCAATTTATGTGAATATTTATCACAGCAGCGCACAAAGAAAAGTGACCCTACTGGTGTATAAAATGGTTTTCAGTTCCACAGAGTTTCCAATCCCGTAGTTATAGATATCCCTGACTATAGCCTACCGAGAACCCGAATAAAAGTGTAGTAGGCTAAAGCCTAATTATTACTGTGTGAAAGCGGCAAGTCTTCACCTGTAGCAGATTAACAAGAGAACTATTTCTCTTATTGGCTCTTTTTAACTTAATCTTCTTCTGGGGATGGATGGCAGTTCTTAGCGTTTCTTACCTGTCAAGGCTATCCACAGTTCTCCCTTTACTATTGCCTGGTCCACACCAGCATCCGTATCTGGCGTACCTGCTTCCAATGTACGCCAAGTTTGTTGCACTCCAAGATCTTCCAATGTAACACAAAAGTTGTCGTCCAAGGTTGAAGGATTGAGGACCGGATGCACGTCTTCCTTCTGTGGGATGGTTTACTATCTGCATCAACAAGTATGATCTGTGTCAGCTATCCACTCATTGAATTAAATGTTTTTAGTGATCTTTGAAATATTGTTTAATGAGACTTGACACTGGTAGAATAAGATTACTTATCAACTAGGCTACACGGTTGCTGCCTTTCACTTTTTAAGCCTATGAGATACGCATCTGGCTTTGGTCTATTGTAAACGGCTGTAAGATTGTGTGATTGCAAAAAAATGAAATTAGGCCTAGCCTACATCTCTGGAACAAAGTGAATAATAAATGAGGACTTGTTTCGATTGCTCAATGGAAACCTTGAATCTATAGGCCTACCTAAAGCAAATTGGTTTGCACCTCAAATTTAATATATGCTAAGGCTAGATCACAGTTTGTCCAATTTTGATGTAACAAATGGTCTGTGTTGGTAGCTTTTCAACCAATGGTATGTGCTGCTAAGTCGTTTGCGGGGCTGTTAACAGGATTTCTCAGGCCCGGTACCAATTTATTTTCGGGCCTCCTTCATCGACAATGTTATGAATATAAAGGTTGTGTAGGTGACAAACTTTTATTGATGTGCTGTTAAAATGAGGAAAATGAGGATGACACATGCCGTTCAAAACAGAAAATTAAGAGGAATATCATTTAAGGCCGAAACGGTGTGCACTGTCTGCAGTTAGGCTATATATATTATTATATTCTCAAAGGCATTGAAATTTTTCTACATACCACTATAGGCCTATGCGCTTATCACAATCTTGGCGATGCTGGTAGCCTGTAATGCAATAGCTTGCTCTTGTTTGTAGTGTCTGTCTTGTCAGATGTAGAGCTTTTTGTTATTCTGTGCTCGATCAAACCCGATATACCAAAAGCATGGTTGTTTAACAAAATAATCTTGCGCAATCTTAAAATTTCCTGAACTGCAAAACCCACTATCTTTATCTAGCGGTTGCTTTTTTGAACTTTTATTTGTCACATGACGCTAGAGTATTACTTCTCGATTCCATTGATATTTCACTGGTTATTTTAGGCTCACCAGAAGAGAAATTACAGCAAAGTTAGTGCAGACGGTCAGAAAGTTTTCAATTTGATTTAAGCGGTTTTGGTATAATTTTTAGTGCAGAAATAGGGATAGCAATCTTCATACCTGTGCTACTTCAGTTTTTGAGTTTAAACAAACATTAGTCTGTTTAATTTGAAATTCGTGTCTCGGGTTATTTCACGAAATATTCGTGGTTAGGGAAATCACTATACGGTAGACTAAACATTAGTAATTTATCCTGCAAAGCAGACTATTGTTTAGAAACGAAAATTTGTTTCTTCGAAGCGTATACCAGTACGGTACTGCATAAGAAATTAGTTGCCTGACCATTGACCAACCATTTCTAAGAGAGGGATCACAGATATTGTACTCGTTCCTATTACAAGAAAAATATATTTTATTACAATGTATTGTCGATAAATGCAATGTCTACGCTCATACAGTCAAAAAGATGATAGCCTACTAGCCTATATTCTGTTTTCACATAGGCTACTAGATTAAACTAAATTCTTATTTTACTGTTTGGTGGCTGCAGTGGCTATTTTACCACCAGAGAGTTGAAGCGGGCCCGGTCTTTCACCACGGTTGAAGTGGTTGTTTTAACCTCTGATAGCAATTCCTTTAGATCTGATTATATAAAGATCTTAATAATGTTTGAAGTCGCGGGGTATCTTTTAAATCCGGGCCCCTTAAATATTCTGGGACCGGGTCCTCCTGGTTGTTTGAACAGATTTCTGGAAAGTGCTGACAGTTACAAACAAGATATGGAAGTGAATCAAACCCTGTAGTCCTACGCCTACCAAAGAAGTTTCAAATAGTTCCAGATAGCTTATCACTGCTCCAAGTTAAAAGAAGGGTTTGATTGCTTGTTTCGTTTATGACACAAGCTATCCCGCTAACAGCTGCTAGTGCTATCTCGACCTTTCGATAACTTACCAGCAGAAAACAGGCTAGAAACACCAACCAAAACGATGGAAACAAAATCTTTGACATTCCGCAGCCTTCTTTTTCACAAAGTAGACTACAACTTAATCATTCCTGTGACAAAAATTTTTAGTTAGGGCTCAGCAATGTCGCAGTTTGCTCGATAGATGTAAAACGCTTTTGACTTTGCAAACACGTAAGACCAAGTAAGCTAACCTGCCTACGGTTTGATTCTTCAAATGACGTTGAAACGATTTAAAGTTGACAGCTTCAAAGAGACTGGCGTCAAAGCATTAGGTGGCCGCCTTAATTGATCGCTCGCACTGTATGTCCTAGTCTATGTGGCTCATTTTATTGAAATTTCGAAATCATTGTTGATAAAACAAAACTAGTCTTTAGTGTAAGAAACACGTTTGTCGTAATCATTCAGTTGTCTTCGTACTGCATTGAGGAGAGGCAAACACAGTAGGCTACGTAGGTCTGCAAGCTAGTTTTTATTTGACCAAATGACTAACATTGTCTTTAATATGTAGAAATTGCGTGGGTCAGCGAGCATCCGCTTAACAAAATCAGTTCAGGAAAATAGGATGTTATTTATTTATGGTACCTTACCAATTTGTACGGACGCGGTAAAAAATGTGAAGCAGAAATGTTGATGCCAACAACACATTACACGCAAACAAACTCGTTTAATTTGTCAGTTCCGGGGGATATTTTTTTGTTTATGCCTACATTTCAGTTTGTTTGTTAATTATTGATTCAATCGTTCAATTAAGATAATTCGTCACCGTTCATTCAGCAAGCCTATGATCAAGTTTTGTTATAATCTCATCGCTTTTGACCAATTCCAACAGTAGACCTTTTGAAATCGTACTTCGTAACAAACTCATGTTGTAGCTACTGCTACAGTAGCCTATATACAATGTAAACAAGCCTCTCACAAACTGGCTCTACATGCGAGACTCGATCCTCAACACCTTCTCTACAGTCACTCCCAAACAAATGGACCAGTCAGACCTCAACGCCTATCATCAAGGCGCCCATTCCATCGATATGCTACACAACTTGTGGATAAGAACTTCAGCTGCATGGAAACATGGACCCAAGAATGGAACGAGCTGCCACATATCCCTCCCCAGTTTTCAGTTATGCCAGCACTCTCCATCCCTCCTGGAGCAGACCTCTCAAGAAAGGCATGGGTCACATTGAACAGGATCAGATGTGACGTTGGCTGTACTGGAGCTAATTTGTTTAGGTGGGGGTTGCATAATTCGCCGATATGAGTCTGCGGAGCGGTAGAACAAACAATGCAACACATACTCCACGAATGCTCCATCTTACGGCCCCCAAGTGGAATCACTGGTATTCGACAACTGGACCCAACTACCGTATCTTGGCTGCACGAGGAGGCATTGCCAATCTAAGCTACTACAAGTCAAACGAGAGAATGTAAACAATTTCATTTCTTTAGCTTGGATGTGGGTGTTTTTCTCTCTAAACAAACACATTAAAACTACGTAACTTACTGCAATTTCTCTTGCATTTTTTAGCCATTGGGCGTCACTGATGGTTTCAAGGAAAGCTGCCATAGCCTACAACAAAGTGTGTTACGCTCTATAATCATGCTTGCACTTCAAGTACTTAGGCCACCGTGCTATGCCCAACTTTCATTATTTTCAAGGTTTGACCCCTGGGTCAAATTCGGGGGCACGTTGCACAAGTAGTGGCAAGCCAGGCCAGGTTAACTCGGCTCTGTGGTGCTGCAGGCTACCATGCACTTCCCTTGTTGCATTTTAACGTGGTCTTGTTGCATTTTAACGTGGTTAGCCGGCTATTCCAATAGGCCACATTCGTAGCTCACTAGGAGCCAAACATCATTCAAGCTGACCTGAGGGCTGAGTTGAACTGCACTAAAAAGAAACTCTCATACAAAAGTATGGAACGCTTCCTATTACAAGCCTGTTTATTTGTGCTCATACATTGGCGGCTAAAAAAATTACAAATTAATTTTTTTGAAATGCGGACAATCAAATGCAGCACGGTCGTCACTTGAAAATGTTTGAATAAAATTCACTTGAAAATAGTTGTTGTGGTGAACGCGGTGGTGGGAGGATACAGGAGCAGCGAGTTGAGAAAGCAGCTTCTCTAGTTTTGCCAAACGTACATCATACAACGTAGTTATGCCGTAAAAAATGTTTACAAATAACACAAGCACCGCATGCAATTAGAGAAAACGACCGAATGGTTGTGAAATGCGCCTATGTTTCGACTCACTATGTAAAATTGGGAACTATGATAATAGATACTGACGTATCAGGTATTTTTTTCATTTGATTTTACGTCTGCAGACGTTGAATCAATGTAAAAAAGAATTGATTTGCCAACTGTGATTCGCATTGGTGAGCGTCTTCCTGATGACCATACAAGCTCACTTTGTACAGGAGTCCACCTCGCTGTTACAACAGCCGGTCTGATACCATTAGGAGACAGCCTTTTTCGGAGATTTGTAAAATCTCACAGCGGCATCTGTTTATTCAAAGAAATTAGCTTATAATAGAGATTAACCTAATAAAGTCTCAGCGAAAAAAATAAAACAGTTGTCAAACGGCGTTTCGTGATTAACCATAGTGGTTGACCAAATGATGTCTCAGCGAAAAGTTGCTGGATATCGCTATAGCCGCAATCAGCTAATTTACATCTACCTCACTGAAACAATAACTTTCTCGTTTGCATGGGCATCGGGCATGTGAAGGTAAACACAAACACCGCTTACCCAAATGATTCCTACAAATAAACAGAAGCCGTCGCTGGATTTGAGAAATCACCGAATCGGCCTCTCCGAATTGGATTCTCCGAAACGGGCCATTCCGTACAGCTAAGGTCACACCATGGTGAACGAGACCCATTTCTATATGACATGAAAGTCAGATTAAGGGACACAGGGATTGGCAATTCACATCTGTACATAAAGGGCTTGATATAATCGCTAAGAACGGTTAAATGACTGAATTTGGTTGCTTACCATGCGTTGGATTGATGAAAACAGTAGGATAGGGTGCTCATAGGGCTAACCCGGCATATTTTGATCACCGAAAATATGAAATTAAAACTTGAAACGTAATTTCCAACAGCGGGTCTTTGTGAGTTAACTATGAAAAAGATCAACTGGTGGAAAACAGTTCAAAGGGACAAAGATAGCAAACAGTAATATATCCAATAAAACACTCCGAGTTATATGAGAGCCAATCATTCTATAATACACCGAGTTACAAAAAGCAGGCGTTCACTTTTTCAAGGCACTGAGCAGCAATGAAAACTACAACCATTGAAAAATAGTGTAATTTTACGTAAACCAGTTATGATCTCGTACGAACACAAGATATGAGTTGTTGAAATTTTGATTTGTCCAAACAAATGCACACCTAAACTATTAGCAAGATGCCATTCTGAACAACAAAGCGTTATGTACAATAAATTTTAAAAAGTTATATATATAATATGTATAATTGGGCTTCGCTGCAGCAACCGAGCAAGATTTAAATCTCCATTTTTCTTTGTTCAACGTCTCGTGAAGTTGATTCAACGCAACTTTTGTTATCTTAGATTGAGCGTCATGGTGTTCTGCGATGCATTCTACCAGAGATGTAGCTACATCGGCCGGGAAGATTAGCACCCGCAAGTTTTCTCCCCCCTTTCCTTCAACACAAATAAACCGTTTCATGCTAATTCAACAAATGTACCGGCAAGTATATACACTATACAGTATGTTCATTTGGACATGTTTCACGTCAATCAATAAAAATACTTGTTTTCCATAGCTTGTTACGCCCCGTTAAATTATGTGTATGACGTCACTGCATTGAACCCTAAGCACGAATTACGAAAGACCACACCACGCAAGAAGGTGAAATTATTGAGAAATGGCCTTTGACGCACAGTGCCACAAGCTTTCGGGGGAGAATGCGCAGTTTAAGTGACAACATGGCACAACAAATTCCTACGCATTTCTTAGTGGTTAGACATTCAAGCGGACCGTTCAGTTGTGCTCGGTAAGTTTTGCTAGCTTCGCCGGATTTAGAGATCGGATTCTCCGTAGAGGGCAGTGGAGAAGCTCTCGTAGTCAAGTGCGTCGGCGGGTGCATCAGCGGCGTTGTAACGGGACATCCGGGAGATGCAATACTCAGCTTGATCAGCTGGCAATTCACGACGAAGCTCGGCAGCAGTGATATAAGGCTGAAAAGAATTGAATTCAAGGTCGTTGATCGTTGATGGAGCTATATCAACAAGCGAAGTGAAGGAGGTTGTTGTGGTAAAAGATAAAAGGACAATTGATGAAAAATACACCTTCATTGAGCATTGGTGGGACAATTTTACGAAAGAAAATGAAGGGATATGCTATGTAGAAGACTAAGAGTACCTTGCTCTAAAAGTTTGACTCATCACCAATAAAGAATCATTGTTAACAACCCATTAAAGTCAGGATCGGCATGAGAAGTTGATAAGTGCGCATAGCCAATTAGTTTTATAATGCAGTAGATTGGGCTTCGCTTTTTGCAACATAATCGTTATTTATTTTCACAAATGTGCATGCAAACGACCTGTTTTAGCCTGACCAGGCTAAAACAGGTCGTTTGCATGTACATTTGTGAATATTTACTGGTTTTAATTTCAATACTAAACAAGACACAGGCACTTATCGGCCCCAACCTTATCGCCGGCTAGAATACGGAACGACTCGACCACTTGCTCTGCGGTATCGGAATCGGTGCTTTCCCTGGTCATGAACTCGATGAAACTCTGGAAGGTGACCGTCCCCGACCCGGTGGGGTCAACCAGGGCCATGATGCGCTGGAACTCTGCCTCGCCCTGAGTTCAAGTTATCAAGTTAAAAGTTGTCTCAAAATAGGAAAAATAATTTTTCCGATGAATTTAATATACAGTATCAACAGTGTCAGCCTGGATAGAAAGCTGAGGTATAGACGGTCTAAAAACTCTAAACTCAAGGTTCAGCAAGTAAAAAACAATAATTTAAAATTTGAATCCAACATTGAAGATGAAAACAATCCAATCAATGAACGTTTGCTCGGACTTGTTTCTAGTCTGCTTTTCGAACTACTCAATTTCTTTTTATTTAATACTTCTATTCATCATTACAGTGCTTATTTGTGAAATGATTTACTTTGCATTGCAGACTAATGATGAAGCTTATCACTTTGGCTGAAGCTTACTATTTTATTTCTACACTCGTTTCCACAAGTGCTTACAAAACATTAATCACAATAAGTCGGTCTACGCAGTAAAATAAGAATACAATTAACACATGAGCTGATGCAGACGAATACGGTTAATCGCAAACTGGATTAGACAAGGTTTTATACTTTCAACTAGATATCTGGTTATCTGGTTAAACAATTAATCGCAACTAGTATAATTTTACATACAAAATGCAGTTATGCAAAGAAGACAGGTGAGGTAGAATAATGAAAGTAAGAAAAGAGAATAGTTACTTTGCTTCATCATCGATATGAAGCTATGAGTAATGTAAAAGAGTTAAGTGAGTACAAAAGAAATTGAGAGAATATATTACCAAGCGATAGCCCATGGAAATAAGCACAGCCGCAAAATCATCCGGTTCCAGATAACCTTTGCGCTTCTGCTCCAAAGAGAAGAGAAAAGAGAGAGTTAGAAAGTAATTTACGTAACTATCTAGAGGTCGAGCAACTTGAGCATTCCATCAAATATCAACTCCAAAAATCCCAAAATCTTTGTATCACAAAGGAGTTGAAATTTAAAGGTTTATGCTCAAACTGTCCGGTCCTGGCCACGCACTTGGGCGACACCTTGCGATCTCGCATACCTTTTCCGATTTTTTATCAACATCGTAACCCAGCGAAGTGAGGCATCCGTTGAATTCTTCGCTGTTGAGCAAGCCGGATTGGTCCTACATCAGCAAGCATGCAGTGTGAGAAACAAGCAAGTGTTACAAAGTCAGTTGTCCAGAGACGAATCTCATTTCGAACGCTGCTTTAGCGCACGGGTCGAAATTCGCCAGTGGTGGTTAGAAACGGGTTAAACTTCGTATTTCAACAAACAACACAAAACCAGGCTCCGTAAAGCGCAAAATTGTTCTGTTCGTTTTATGGCAAAGAGGTGGGAACTCAAGCATTTCATGCAAGCGCATTAAAGGGTGACTTTTTGCAACCCATGCGACGGGGGCCGTTTACTCCCTGCACTTTACCTGAGCAGTATCAGGGGTGACATCAAGGCCAGCCATGATAAGGCACCCTCGGAAGTTCTCAGAAATGAGCAACCCATTTTGATCCTGTTGAGACCGAAGATGTTAAAGAATCACTAAAGTATTCACACGTCAATGCATCGGTTGGGCTTCTTGAAAATTATGTTAATTCCCTTCTGAAGCAGTTAATCTATTCTCGTGGGCAAATATTTGAAAATAACCAATAGACCTTTGAAAGTTGGGGATATTATAAATCTAACAATATGAAGCGCATATATCCAACACAGAATTTTCCAACGGTGATTTCTCCAAATTTTTCATCCTTTGGCAACCAATGGATGTTTGTCTTTCAAGAAGAATCTTTAAAACTTTGAACAAACTGTGAACTAGCACAATCTCAATCCATGCACGTTGACAAGACAAGCACTCGCAGCTGTGTGAGTGTGACCAGTGGCAGACCGGATGAACCGCACTTCAACCACATTGTGCTGCACAGCAAAACCGACAGACAGTATGTGCATTGTGCAAGGTTGTCGTGAAGGCAGAGTGGGGTGTTATCACATCGATTTGACATCAGATGATAGTTTTCTAACGTAGTGTGATGCATTTAAAAACACGTAGCGTATTGTAATCCTAGTTTTAACGGAATTCAAAAATAAACATTAAGATCAGTAGACACAGTAAGGTTTCACATTCCAATGAATGGTCTGAACGAAATATATTCGAGGCAAAAAAATATTCAAGTTGTTTCTCAGAAAAAAAAGAAAAGATACTGCTAATGCTGATAAATAATAAAAATCAATTACGTTGGATTACAACCTGTTTAGCTGGTTTATTCCCGTACAACTTAAAAGCAAACTTGTGAATGGTACTCAGCGGATTGCGCTTGTGCCTTCAAAAGTCTTAAGTTTCTAGGGACTGTCTCTGCAGAGCACTGATGCAGTAACCTAAAGTCTTACCCGGTCGAAGTGGTTGAAAGAGGATCGGAACTCGTTCATCTGCTCCTGAGTGAGTCCCTTCGCATCTCTCATGAGGATCTGATTCTCCACCTCATTGATGGTGAGGGACACGGTGGTCTGGAGATGCTCCCATCCGACTCGGATGTGCTCCATGCTGTACTTGGTCTGCTTGTTTCCGAAGACCAGCGCTTCCTGGATGACCTAGATGAAAGAGGAGTGTTTCAAGAAACCTCAATGTGAAGTCAAGTGCGGAAAAAAAATCGAAAGTACGTTTTTGGTGGTAGATGAATCACAGGCTGTAATCTGTGACAGTAATCGCTTAAAAGACCTTTTATTAACCGCGTAACCGCAGACCACACCATCTGTAACTGCGCCATTTACCATGCGCCAAATGGAGTGCATGGTCTGCGTGAGCTAGATGACGAATCAATTCGGTGGCTGCTCCACACCTGCCCAAACATCTAGCCGAGTCGCCGCTACTGTCTAAGGGTGGCAAAAGGCAACGCCTCTCGACCCCTGGAGTGGCGAAGAAGGTTCAAACGAAAAGATGTTTATTTAAGTTTGCTCAAAAAGTTCAAGTCAAATTAACCACGGACAAATACGTTTCAGCTGTGATGTCAGAAAACACCTTCATTGCAAAGTTATTAACAAAACACTTGTAAGTTGTGAATTTCCAAACCTTTACGTCAACAGTTTAGTTTACACAACAAAAACCATCAATTTTACATTAATTCAATGCCTGCAGATGTTGAATCAATGTAAAAGGATAGATTTTGTTGCCTGGGTTGTAAGTCTAGACATGCGGGCTTAAGTTACCTGGTGGTAACCTTCCAATTCGTCCATCTTCGGCTTGTACTTCTGCATCTGGGCCTGGTATGTCTTGAGGCGGTTGACAACATCCTCCAACGCCCCGCTCATGTCCATGGCAATGCGAGAGATCTCCTGCGAGAAACAAACGGTTGATTGCTAGGCTCATGGTTTCATCTGAGCAAAAGTTGGACCTTGATCTTTCGAAGTGAGTCTGGCTTGTGGAAGAAAGCATAAACTAGTAGTAGTAATTACTACAAAAGTGGGGAAAAAAGAATAAAAATACGGTGGAAAAACAAGCTGTGTATTGGCAACCGGTCACAGCGGCAAACAGTTGTTTCAGGGTTTAAATTCTCTTCAGCGCTGTGGCGATTCTGATCACACGGTGTCGACTATCCCTTGTTGTTTTTCAACTACGAAACCAACGTATTGACCGTTAAAGCGCATGCAACGCTGCATTACATAATGAACATGAATAATAACATCATAACTGCTGGTGGAGACGAAACTGATCCTAATGAACATTTAAAAGCTTCCGCAAGCAATGCAGAAGAAGCTATACTTGACTACTATGACAATATGGTGAGAGCCGAACAGTCATTATGAAGCTCCCTCCTAACTCTAACGGTGTTGTATCAACCACGAAAATGCGCAATGTTTTATTAACCGATTCTAACTGCACAACTTCTTTACGCTCATTGTTATATTGCTGATGCATAGAGGAGGGAATTTAACGATTAAAACATGAGCTTGCCTCAGTCTTTTCTTGGATCCAAGGTCCCAGTTCGTTAGCCAAGGCAGCGTATTGAGTACGCAGCCGTTCGTGGTTCTGTTGTTTCGCCAATTCCGTTTGCAAGGCCGAGTCTCTGTTCGGTACCAGTTCGCCAACCTTCGCCCATTTCGTTTCCAATTCCTTGGTAGAAAATAAACATCAATTGAGCGTGGTGTGCGACAAGACAGTACAAAACTATTATAATAATATACTCTTTTGCACTTCACATGCCTGTGTCGAAGCTGTCTGCTTTGTACAAGGCTAAGAGTAACAACTGTCTGTGGTAGACACAGCCTTATAAAAGTACATTTTATTATTATGGGGTTTAACACCATATGTGATCATAGAAATGTATTAATGAACAATTTTAAGCAAAGGAAAGGTGAAGAATATCTCGTACTTTGTCATAAGATTGATCAATATCATACACTTGCTAGGGACGAATTTCATTAATCAAGTGGATAACATATCAAAACTACTTTGAGACACAATGCGACGAGATTCGGGTCGAAAGGAATTTTCAAAAATCGAAGCTGAATTCTTCAGACCTAACAATATCACCAAACCTCATCTATCTATGAGCAACTGGAGCTACCTCAGCTGTGATCGTGGTGTATGGGTTATCCATGACATCCTCCGAGAGGTTGTATTGCCGCTGGACCTTCTTGATGTTGTTGATGAGAGCGACCATGGACTCTTTCTCCTTCTGAGCGTCCGACAAAGTCGCTTTAAACGTCTCGTGGGACGCGATGAGATTCTATTGAAAGCAACAAAGCTTAGTTTTTTTTTTCTTCGTTGCCAGATAATTTAAACTTCACATGAAATTTCGAATTGATTCGAAATGCTGGGGGTGCCATACCAGTGGCGAAGTTAGAAAGAAAATCTTAGGTGGGCAAAAGTAATTGTTATAAACTAGGGTACTAGCAACTAGGTTAAAAACGAATGCGACAGTAAGTAAGCTTTCATCTCAAGGAAGTCATATTGCTCGTGGAAAAAAACCTTGATCTCCTCAATAGAGTGAACAATGAACATGTCCTGAAGATCCTCCATGGCGCAATCCATCCAGTTGTTGAAGGGAGCGGCACGCTTGGCAAACTCGAGATGCTGCTGTTCGATTGACTCCAGAATAAGTTCCATGTTCTACAAGGAAATCACAATAATTTACTTCAGACAAGTAGTGTGCAAAATAGCGTCAATGAAAAGGATCCACAATTGGCGATTTTTAGCCAATTGTAGCAGTCCTTTACAAGAGACTGAACACTTCGCATGAATGTTTCTGATGGTCTTCCTTGATTTCGTTAATCTTTGATCAGTTTTGATAATATGAGAGTTTCATTATAAACTGAGTTTATTGGAAGTCGTATTCTATGTCCCAACCAGAGTAGTGGACGTTTGCTGACTTGTTGAATCATGGGAGTTTCTTCTACAGCACCATATAGAAAGTCGTTGTGAACATGTTCAGCACATAAAACTTTGAAAATTCTTCGTAATGATTGTGTGTGGAATGTGTTAATGCTATTTTTAATATTGGTTTCCATGTTTCACAGGAATAAGTAAAAACGGGATGAACAAGTGTTTGGTATAGCTTCGGTTTTAAAGTTGACGACAAAAAACTGCCAAAAAAGCCGTCAAAAAATCACAAGAAATGATCAAATGGCCATTCATACAGAGAAGGTTTTGTTGGAAAAGATTCTTCTTAAAAAGAAACGTACAATATTATGGAGATGTGGAGATTTGTAGAAGTTATTAAGGCCACGATTGAACGAAAATGGAAGACGCCATAGGCTACTCGAGTTTTACCCTTGTTTGGAACCATCAGTATTGATGATTCCAAACAAGGGTGAAATTCGAGTATGGCATCTCCCGTTTTTGTTCGATCGTGGCCTTAACCCTTTGAGGACCGTTGGTACATATGTGTACCATGAACTTTTTCCACGATGTCTAATCATTTTCTTGTAGTTATCAAAAGCTATTTGTCTCTAAACGTTTCTTAAATAGATAATCTATTTATAAATAAATAAAATTTGGAAATTGTATTTTGTTTAAGCTTTGTTTTAACTGGTTTTGTTTGGTGAATTCGTCAGGGTTTGAAGCGGTAAACTTTGAAAGATCAACAAGACAAGAAAAAAATCTAAAAAATATATAATTTTTATTCTACATCAATGTTTAGTGATTAATCTGACTTATCCCATCAGTAAAACCATAAAAAAAATTGAAAAAAATGTTGCTAGACAATGCTAAACTTTTGTGGTACACGTATGTACCAAAGGTCCTGAAGGGTAAATTCTATTAGTCTAATGGAGGGATATAGTGATGTGGGAAAAACATAAAAATTAAGATTGTTGTTGTGAAATTTTAATGTAAATAACACGTAATATTTTAGGAATGTATTTTAGACCTACATGCAAAGGTAAATTTAACTGATAGCATTACTTCCGGTTGAAAAATTTTCAATAATTTGCCGCGAATTATGTCAATACTGTATATACAAGCAATTATGATTTTCGTCGTCGTCGCCGTGTGAGCCTCTGAAAACAGTCCCACCTAACCGAATAACTTTACACACTTTTTGAAGTTAGTTTTTATTTCGCAGAGTAGCGATGAGCCATGAATGTAGAAGTGTTAGCTGTAGAGTTAGGGTATTCAACAGGTTATAGGAAGTGCTAGTCCAGCCTAGGGCATCTCAAAATCACTTGAACCTTGTATGCAACGGCTAGGCTAGTCAAGACTAAGCTCAATACTAGTAAAGTTTGTCTCCAAAGCAATACCGTTAGGTTTTTTTTAAATACAGCTTAGGAATAAATCAACTTTTCAACAAAGTTTGAAAGCATTTTTTCAAAATTTGAAGTAAAAACATGCTCAGAACGCACAAAATTTAATGCGATTTTTCAAATGTTTCTGGGAGGAGACCCTCCAGACCCCCGCAAAGTCGTTCGCCTTCGGCGAACTCAGCGGCGGGCTTCGCCCCCCTTCTACTATTCACTGCAGCCCCACTGCTCACAAACAGCACCAGCCGCCACTGTGTAAAACCATACCAGCAATGATACTAAACACATTACCCTTAAGGACCAATGGTACACATATGTACCACAGCGTAACTTCTATTTGAAATATAAAAAAAATTAATTTTTTTTAAATACCTCTTCAAAGTGATAAACTTGTAGTAAAAATCATCAATATTTCAATAAAACATGTCTCAAAAGTTTATGGTCCTCAAAGGGTTAAATATGTACAGTATTTTAGTGCGTATACCCAACACGTAGCGGTGGAAATGGGGTTGCCAGAGATGATTTACCTCAAGAGCACTTCGCCGTTTATGAGTCAGATCACCAAGCAAATCCCATTCGTCGCATATCGATCGGCACTGGTCATTGATATTTGCTGAGTCATGATAATCCAAATCACTGCAATTCAAACGCATGAGATCGAGAGATTAAATATTAACTTGAAGCGATCTCTTAAACACAAGGTACAAACATGTGCCAGAAAGACGAACTCGTACGCTGAACTCTATCGTAAAGAAAGAAATTCCACACTGCCTGTGGCGCAACAGCATAGGCATTAAACAGTCTTGTTAAAAAATAACAAAATTATGGCAAGTGACGTGGTTTTCAACATCTTAAGGGATTTGGTTGGTTGAAGAAATCCTCATTCTCGCACTGAGGAAACCTTTTTTTTATTGAAATCAATCTTGGCAGTTTCGAGTTCTTGCATAAGTTTTGAACCACTGGCGCAGACCCAGTCACCAAGCAACACTTGATTTAAAAACTTAAAATAATAAAACGTACTTTAATTCTTGAGCGATCTTTGCAATTTGTTCGACCCTGTCCTGATGGGCGGCGAGATCGCTCTCAAAAGCTTCGTGCTTCTTCATCGCAGCCTGAAATAAACAAAACCGGCTGGTCAGGCGTATGTAGCTACCACTGTGAGTGTATGAGCAAACACCCTAAACCCGGTAGTAAAAGTACGACCCAGACGGCAAAATCCGTCATTTTTAAATGTAAAAAATGTAAAAATAACGAATTTTGTTGTCTGGGGAAGCTAACTAAAGTACTTTATGATAGCGCTATAATACGATAAAGCTTTCAACATTTGTTACAAAAAAAAATAAGAAAAAAAATCATTGTCCTTGTGAAATATAAACGTCGAAGCAAATGGTTCAGTCAAGGTGATCAAGAAACTGTTTTGAGACAAAGTTTCGTTTGCAAAACGTTTCACTTCACGTGAAAGAGACACTTGGAATCAAAGAGCAAACGCAACTTAACAAGGCACAGATACAGTCGAGTGGGGCAATGCACCGCATTATGTTGATTAGAAAGACACGTAACCGAACGTGAAGGTTAGTCAAAGAGAAATTTGCAACAACCTTAATTTCTTGCAAATTGAAGTTTTTGTAGTCCTCGGATCGCAGCATTTCCACCTGACCAGAGCTCCATTTGTTGTGGATTTCAGCTTTCTGGTAAAACTTCTTGGCCAAGTGATCCAGTCTCTCCAGCCTGCAGAATTTTTCAAAGGGTTAGAAAAGCGCAAAGGATAACAATCGAATTTAACCAGATTAAAATTTGCGCCCAATCATAAGGAGCAGAAAATACACAAATCAAGCTAATTCGTTTCGACAAATATCACACCAAAATCTGGTGATACGTAAAGCAAGAATGATGAGGTGAATGGACGAACAAGACGATTGGATAAATGACTAAAAAGAAGATCCAAAGGGGTTTACTGTTGCGTGCTAAGAAGCTCGGTTGATTCGAGTGTATGAAAACTTCTTCACGTAAAAGAACATTTCAAAACCCCACCTCCTCATCTCCGATAGAAGCCATTCCTCGTATCCTTTCTCGGCTCCTTCGAGACCTTTCCATGCATTCGATATGTCGGACACAAGCTTTCCTTCTGATGGCAGAAAGGCCGGCCGGTTACTCAAACGCAGTTTGGTCTGCAGGGTGTTGTAAGCAGCCTCAAGATGACCTTTATCTTCGGTCTGCAAGTAAGAAAGACGTCAAGTGATGGTGGATTTACCGAAAAATGCGAAACATTAAAGAAAGCAAGAAAAGCATAACGGTGTGCTATGTACCTTAGGTGGCTTTTGGTTTCTCCGGTAGTCACGGAACTCATCGAGTTTCCTCTGCACTCCCTCCATGGTGTTGTCTGTCGATCGATCTTCAAGCCAAGGCCGCATCCGAGCAATCCATTCAAGAAGCTGTGAGATAAAGAGCACGTTAGCGAATGAGAGTAAAATTTGTTTAAAAACACTGTATCTTAGTTCCTTGATGTTTAGTACCCAAACCTTAAATCTATTTTTGCCTGTATCAGTTTGTAGTGAAATTCGTTTGTATATTCAAAACGAGAAACTCTTTCTCACGGAATGAAATTTCACATTGAAACAACTCGGTGCTTTCTGATTGGTCAAAGTCTATCCTGTGGATTACAGCAACCTACGATTTACGAATTCTCATACCATAAAAAGTCGTGCAGTCGCTTAGGCAGCAAATGACAGAAGCAAAGCTTTATTGCATGAAATTTAAAATTAAATTCCATTGAAAGACCATCTGCTTATATCTAATCATGTAAATCAAAGCACAACACCAATCGTATACGAGTGAACATCTTTTGCAGCTACGACAGTTTGCTTACGTCAGAAGCCAGCCTTTCGTACTCATCCATCAGTCTCTCGTTATCCTGGTTGA